>NC_135199.1:12860038-13173675 GCF_050948175.1 Xylocopa sonorina
CGGGGAATACGCTCGAAATATCTACCGCGAGGCTCGCGTAGACGAAGGTACGCGCGTTCCTCCGGGCGTTTCACTGAAACTCTCTCAGCATCGACCGAGCCGTTGACCGACTTCGCGGCTTCTCTCGTCCGCCGATGAATAAAAGGGAATTAGTTATCCTCGACGAGCGGCCCTGGCTACGTCTACGGGAGGCACTCGCGCGAATCCTGGTCTCCACTCGCGGCTACTCTCCCCGTTCTCGACCCGGCAGTCCAGACGATTTTAGCGAATGAATTTTTCCACGTCGGGGCTCGTTGTTAAATAAATTACAGGGGAAATTCCGTTCCGCTCGTCCGGCGTCGTTGGCCGGCGTCCAACGCGCCGGCCGGATCCAGTCTGCTCGACAATGCTCGCCGAAATAGCGGGCGAAACGTCGAAAACTGGTTTTACGGGAACGAAACTTTCTGCCCGGCGTCCCGGGGAAAAATATCTAGACAGCGATCGACAAAGGGACACAGCGAAAATTACATACGCGCGCGACTGCCTCCGGAAAAAAATCCTCTTCCATCCGCCATACCCGTGGCGGTTCGTCGTTCACCTTCCCGATATCCTTGCGGCGAGACCGATCAAAGCGGGCACCGCTAGTTCCGATTAATCAGTCTACGAATTAGGGAATGGAACCGTCGAATCAATTTTCTCCGATTCCCTGCGAGATCCAGCGGAATATCCTGGATCCGTTTACTCGTTCGAGCTCGCCGCTGCAGCGTCGCATTCGCGCGATTTATTCGTAAAACCTTTCTCGCGAACTTTCACCACCATCGCCATATCGATAATCTCCGAGGCTTACATCTTCCGCTTATCCCCTCGTCGCTGATTAAACAATCAGAGCAGCCAGCTAGCCGACGTACGCGCGCCTAATAATCGCTTTAATGATCCAACCGAAGGCGGCCTGACTCTCGGAACTAGGAGGCGGCGAGAGTTTAAGGGCGAGGGTGCCGAGGGGGTGGATCGCGGCGCGTGTTTCATCGAGACTTAGAAATCAAATATTTGCGCAGGCGGGTGCTTCGCCTCAGTTTACACGACGAAACTCGCGAATCCTAAATACTCAGCATTTACCAACTCGTCAACGAGGGATAGGGTTGGGGAGGGGGATGGGCGAAGAAGAAGCAGCAGAGGAGGAACGAGGGGGTGGCTGGCCCGATGCAAGGGTTAATATGCTGACCGATGGTGTTTATAGAGATTCGAAAATCGCAAGCCACGCGATTATGCCGGTCCAATGTCGGAGTGTAAGGGCGCGCGTGCACCCCCCCTCTCTCTCTCTCTCTCCATTCAAAATAGCGCTGAATCAGCGACCATTATCACCGGCGAGCGACCGTTATTATTGCGAGTTAACTCGTCGAGGCGTTTATCGTCCGTAAGGACCTACCGCGAGTCCCTAATTGGCGCTTACGCAACGATCGTGAGAATCAAAGCGCCTAGCGCGTTACCCGCGGAGCTGACAACGGTTCGAACCGAGGCGGAGAAACCGCGTTCAACCGTTCCCCGTCCATTACTCGATTTTGATGCAATCAACCGACGAATCCCCGCGATCCAGAAACTGTCGGCTGATTGGAATCCTTCTTTGGAAACAGACCGTGTAAGTGAAATTGCGGTAAATGGCGTAACACCGTAATGGCGTCCTGCTGCACGTACGTACGTGTATCCCGCCAGTACGTTCCGCGTTATGGCCAAATCCTATTCCTGCTAATTGCTGTCTCTCTCTCTCTCTCACTCTCTCTCTCTTGCTCGCGACGTTGATTTAGAATTTCTAACGCGCCACGAATCGACCGTGAAAGAACGTCCGTGAAACGTATCGCTGGAACCGCGCGCAACGACGAGAAGGGTTCGACGTAATCGCGGCGTGATTCGATGGAACCAATTTTCGCCAAGGTTAATATTTACCGATCGAACGTGGCTGTCTGCGCGTTGCGCGAGCCGCGATGAAGATTCTCCGCGGCGGGAGCTTCCTGCGTTTCCACCGCGTAATTGAGAGAACGTTTCATCAAGCGGTCGAACGTACGGTCGAGCCGGAATTCCTACCGATTCCCCGGGACCGGAAAGGATCGAAGCTCGCGGAAAAATTCGCGCGAGCCCAGCCGCGTCCTGGCCGCTCTGCCACCTCGATATCCTACGCCTCGAATCCGTGTGGAACGCGATGTATCGATTCTCCATTTCCGCGGCTAATAGCCTATAACTGGATATAACTGACTCTCATAACCCGCTGGCTGCTTTTTTCAGGCCATCGATATTATTCGCGGACCTTTCGAGCCGATAAATGACGCGGAAGCCTCGCGAGGATCTGCTCCCGGAAATTAGGGAGCTCTCGATCCGCTCGTTCGCGTCTCAAACCCGCGGTCTCGCATTCTCAGACTTCACCGCTCGACTTTTTCTAAACCAGTCGTAGCCACGATCGCCAAACCCAGAAACGAAGACGTACATCCTCGAGAACAGAAGCTGGGAGTCTGATAAATCGTTCACTCGTGTATACGTACGTAGATGCGAGTCGCGAGGAAAATTCACGTGAACCATTTCGATAAGAAGATCGTAAAGGAGAGCAGGAACGGGGACGTTCAGAAACCCAGCCGCTCCGATTTCCGAAACGCAGACAACCGACGAACGGGGATCGGGAGGTACTTAAGTAATCTGCGTATCGATGATAGCCCGATGTCTGCATCCAGCTGGGAGCCTGTGTACCGTTGTATCGATTCTCGAAACCTCCGCGCCGGCCCGGCTCTGTCTGCCTCTGCCATTTCCCTGTGTAACGTCGTAATAACTGCTGCTTTCGGATCCCGTAGCACGATAAGGGAGATGGTGGTGCACGCACCCATATAAAGACGAAGGGGTGGTTACGCGTACACGAGCCATCGAGTTCGAATTCGAGCCTCGCGGAGATAGGACGCGCTGGGTGGACCGCCCCGCGAATTACCATTTCAATATCTGAGTAACCGTCGAGGGTAGGAGAACGCGCAATTTTACAAAGTGCACCCGACCGTAACGAACTTTCAAGACTGTACTACGTACCCACGCGCAATAATCGTTTCACTGGCGAACAACGAGCACCGCGTTCTTCGTCGTCCGTTACGCGCAGAGAGGACGCGTGTATGCACGCGCTGGTGAAGACGCTCGAAGCGATCGCGGACGGGGTTCCAGGTTGGTAGTAGACGGGTTTGCATCGCGTGCGTAACTACTGGAACGACTGGAGCGTAGTGAATATCGGTACTCAACGCGGGCGTATATGTTTATGGGACAATCGATGATGTATTAACGTCAGGACGCGGGTACGGACAGCCGGATGGTCGAACAACCGATCGCGCGAATTGCGCTGAAACGGCTGGTGTCGGTATGATGCGCTCATCAACGCGCCAATGATCTATCTTGTTATTATTCCGCTGCGAAAAGTCTGTCGTTCCGCAACGAACGTTCGTTCGAGCGGGTTTCGCGATGGGTGGCTGTAAAATATGCTGCAGCCTCGTCGGATGCCGGTTCCACCCGGCGAGCTGTTCCCTCGATAGGAAAATGGATTAACGTTCGATTTGTTTGCTCTCGCTGGTTATTTCGCGTCGAATTTCGAGCGCTCGCGGAGATCGAGACGAACGCTCGTCGATGCTGAGTTCTTCTTATAACCTGCGACGTTTCTCATAACGTTCGCGAATACTTGAAAGTTCAAGTTCGATTAAGCGCGTATGGAGGTAAGAAAAATTCCTCGGTTAGGGGTGAAGTGTTTGAAGAATCCATATAGCTCGCCAGGTATTCTTTTTCGGGCAGAAGCTCAGCTCGCAGCGAGTCGGAAAAGTTTCAAATTAACCTTAGACTCCTTGCCACTTCCGCGACCTCCTGTTCGCGGTGAGATCTGCATAAAATGAAATCCAGATGGGCGAGAGAGAGGGTAGAGAAGGGACAGAAGGGGACACTGGGTAACCGATTAAAATTTCCTTCGTTCATTTTACAGGTTTAATCCTCTCTAACTGCGATCGGGAGTCGTACGGAAAAATCTCCTCTTCCACGTTAGTTAGTTATTACCGATCCATAAAACGTGGGATTTATCGTTACAGCGGGCAAATATTTGAATATTTCCCGAGCCGAGATCCACTCCGACCAACGATCCCGATTATTTGCGGACGAAGAACCAACGAAAAATTCTGTTGATACGACAAAATCTACATAATGCCTGCGCATATACCCGCAAGTTGCCGCTTTTTTTTTTTTTCGTTTCATTTGTACGTCTCTAAATAGAGCTTCCTGAGCGGCACGAAATTTTTTCGACGATATAATAGCTCGCGTCGAAAACGCTGAATCCGCGTTAAGCTGATAATAGCTGCGGTAACTTTCTAAAATATGAGAAATTTTTACGAATTATTTCCTTCCCATTGCTAACAAAAAAAAAAAAGAACCATCCGGAAATGTAAATCGTAGCTCGTCCGTTGATTACTGGAAATTCGAACGCGGCAACCCCCGTAGCGAGCGAGAAATTTGAAGAGGGACGACCGATTAACCCCGATGAGGCGTTTAGGATCGATAAACTTTTAACGCGAGGAGGCCTGGCCTTGTCTAGGAGCCCGAGTGATACACAAGGCGCTTTGCATCCGAAGCGAGCATCGAACGGGACTCGGGGGAGGGATCGGTGCCGCTCGGTACGGCTTCCTTTCCAAGATTTCCCCTCGAGCTGGCCGAGAAAGTTTCAAATTGACCCCGGGTCGGTTTCACGGAATCCCCTTGCGCGACTTCCACTCGAGACTCCGATCCGCATCGAATAAACTCTAAATAGAGAAGACGAGGACCGCTGTCGGAGATCGGGCCAGCAAAGACGCCGTGGCGAGGGCGGAGGGTGCGAGATGGTCGTCGATAGAGCGAGGGAGAGGGCGGAGGGGCTATAACGGTTTCCGTTGCGGGCTGAATTTCTCCATTAGCCAGCCCGTATCTAAGCGGGCATGTGCGGTTCCCCCGCGTGCATACACGTCTGCCTGTATTCTGCGAGGGTACGTGCTGGCGGAGGCGCGCGTGCATTCACACGGACGCACGCGGCCTCAGACACCCGCAAAGATGAACGGGGACACAAATCACCGGCGCAGAGAGGGATAACATCGGTAGGAGGTTCCACTCTCCCAGACACGTGCGTAATTGAATCGGTCATATTTCGAGGCTGGAGATTCAGTGCGTACCTTGTACGTGATGTATGCGCCCGGGGGTGGAGACCCGGAACTGAGATACTTAGTTTTTACCCCCGACACGATCCGCGTTCGCTATCGTTTCATTGATTTTTGCTTCGACATCGATTTCGATACACCGTTCTTGTGTAACGTTGTATCTCTTGGTCGATCTTTTTTCACGTTCTTGGTTTCCGCGCGTGTGTGTGGGGGTGAGCTGACATTTAAAATCCATCGAGCCATTTTCCTTTGATAGGATTCTTTTAATATTAAGCTTGACTGTTTAATGAAAACGCGATTAAAAATGTATCGAAATTTATGGATAAGTGGAATTAAACTTGAATAGCGCGTATCTCGACCGCGATAAATAATATTTCTGTTAATTAGAAATGAAAACGTATCGATTTGAGCCGCGGTTGAAATAGATATTAATAACCTGTTGAGTTATTAACGAAGCCGATAATAAAGCTTCCTACGATGTTAATTAAAACCCATCAAAAATTGACCTAACGTCATTACCTATCGGATTTCAGGCCGCGTCTGTCGGAAGGGAGGACGCGGCATTGAGTTATCGTGTGTGCCACGCAAACACTCGGCTGTATCGCAACTTCTGTGTACCCTTACCGCGTATTCGATCTAATTTACGCATACGTCCGCCGTATTTATTATGAACGAGCCACTCAAGGAAATTCGAATCCGAGCCCCGATCACCGCGCTCCATCGAGGAAACCCTCTGACGTGAACGAATGCCCGTAATTCCGGGAGATATTTCTTTCCGAAAATACCAGCGGCGCGGGGGAGTTTCTACGGATGTCTGACGATTAATAAAAAATCCCTCAGCAGGCACACCTCATCTATTCCTCGAGAAGATGCACGGTCCGGGAGCGCGCGCCGGCTTACGTTCTTATAAATTCTGTTAGACAGCCCGAAGCTTCTCCCCCCTCGAGACCCGAGTGCACCAGCCGTCGTTCTCCAAGTCGATATCCCGCGCGAAAAACCGAGAGTCACCCTTTCCGATTTCGTGGCGCATGCTACCATTCGAAATCGATGGGTAACACGATTCCTGCCGCCAGTCCAAACTTTCACCACCTACGAAACTTCTGGCTACGCCTCGTCGGTGTCTTTCGTGCGCCTTGCGAACACCAGATCGCAAAAGCTCTCGAGGCAGACTACCTGGCGACGGAGGGGACAAAGATTCGGACGGTGCAATGAAAACTGGCCGGTTTTTGCAGTCGAGTTCGAGCGCTCGGATAAATTCGTTTCGCCAGTGAAACAGGGGTACGCGGAGGACGGATCCGAGTCGAGCGGAGGCGAAATATCGAAGAAATTCGCGCGGCGAGCGCGAGAGGGCCAGGCATTTTTGAAAGGTTCGCGTGACCAGGTTGGTCGATGGGGTGCGCGTCGAGGGAGCGGAGGAAGCGAGTCGGAAGAGAGAGCAGCGCCTGCGAAAGGAGGACGAAGAAGGACGGAGGGTCGAGGAGAAGGTAGATACGGTGGGTGAAAAGGGGCAGATACGGCAAGAGAGCGAGACAGAGAGAGAGAGAGAGAGAGGAAGAGGGTGAAATGGGTGGGTAGATGGTCGACGTTGGTTCTGGGGCCGCAAAGAGAGAGAGAGAGAGAAAGGGGGAGAGGGAGAGGGAGAGAGAACGTGCAGGGGAAGGCTCGCGGATCGATTCAGCCGCTCGAGTCGAGTTGAGACTATGCTTCGGGGCTGTACCGTGCTATGTGGCCTCCTCTCTACGTGTACGCGGCGTATCTTCCCTTGCCCAAAGTTACCCCTCTCTCTCTCCCTCTCTCGACGATGCGCCCCTGTGTCTCCGGCTCGGTGCGCGACCCTGTGTACCTCCGGTTACGTGTGCGATACCACACGGAGACGTGTGTACACACACGTGCGGCGAAAGAGCAACGAAAGTTAGGATTATTGGATAGGGCGGGACAAAGAAGCGGCGCGGGTAAAAACAACAACGAAAAAGAGAAAAGAAAGAGGGAAAAAACAGCGGTGAAAAAAGGTGGGGGGAGGGAAAAAAAAATGGGAATTTTAATTCGCCGAGTGCCGGGACACTCGAGCAAGCCTCGACCGTCGAGTGGCCGGCTCGTTCAAACGGGAAACCATCGCGCCGATCGAAAATTGAAAGACGTTTACCTACTCCGGTTGGGTAAACTCGCTCGCAGCTGACTGCCCTAAGCTCTCGAAAAACCAACGGTTTTTCGCTGGCTGAGTCCTTCACCGTCGTTTCGAAAAGTGAAATTTCGCAAACGCTCGCTTCGAGCTCGCCGGGCCCGACGCGGTTCGTTACGCGTTAGATTAGGGTGTCCTAATCAATCGAGCGTCAACGGTGGGCGTGATTCTTTATTTGCGTACGCACACAGGCAATCGAGGCGGATAACGAAGACAGGGATTAATAGAGAGAGAGAGAGAGAGAGAGAGAGAGAGAGAGAGAGAGAGAGTGAGAAGAAGAGGAAGGAAGGGAGTAACGGAGGAATGGTGGGAGTAGGGACAGCCAGGGCGGTGCCGTAAAAAATCCTATTCTTTAGGTTCGATTGGATTTAATCGGGTTTAATTGAGTTCCATCGGATTCCAATTGGTTGCGTTTAACTTTTCAAACGGGCCGCCTGACACCGTCCTCGGGCGTCGCTCGCGATCTTGCGCCACTTCCGGTTCGCGCCGGAAAAATTGGAAATATTCATCGGTGCATAAGACCGCCGGTGTATCTAAATCCTCGAGCATTTCCATTACGAGAAAAAAGAATAAGAAGAGGAGGGGGAGGGAGGCGAAGAGGGGAGAGAAATGAAATGGGGAAAAAAGGGAGGAATCGAGCGGCGCACAGTGGCGAACATTTATTCGTGGCGTGGAGGATCGGTAGACTGGGCAAAAAAGGCAGCGAGAACCGAACGGGATAAAAAATCTCGCCCTTCGGCTTTTATGGAGCTTAATTCGCCGCCATTAAGTTTTAATTGGCCGCGTTTAATCGATCCGCCGTTTTAATGTCCCTTGTAACCGTCCCCGAATATATACGACTCTGCGGTAACCATAAACCCATATATCGTCCGCGAGTAACGTTCGCCGGTTTCAGTTTCTGTTCGCGTGCTCTCTCGCCTCAACTTTCTCGTCCCTTAACACCCGTTTCTTTAAATTCGCCCTCGTACGGATCGACGAGAGTCGACGCGGTCAACCGTGATCGCAAACAGCGAGACGCGCGCGTTCCAGAGGATGGGCCGTAGCAGGATCGAAACGCGAATAACATCTGCAAGACAGAGAGAGAGAGAGAGGACCGTGAGGACGATTTCGAACGAGCGGCCCTCTCTGGATAAAGGGAAGAGAGAGAGGCGAGCGGCGAGGGTGAAACACAGAGGCACGATCTCTCGCCTCCGTAAGCGCTTCTGTCAACTGTACGTTCTCCGTTAGCTCCGCGGTGCATCCGCATTGCTCACGCGTTGCAGGGCCCCTTCATACCTCGGAGTTGCAGCCACGACGCGCGACTATGTGTTCGCGGTGCATGCCGTTTGTCACCATTCAAGACGCTGACGCTGAATACCGGGCGAGTTTCGCCTCGACGCCAGGATTCTCCGTCAGTCGCTCGACGAACGCCCCCGGACGATGGAAAGATTCACGATTCTGCTCCCGATTACGATCGATCGCCTCGATTAAACGTCGTGGACCGCGCTCTGTTACTCGAGTCGTACGCCACGGAATTAAGAAGCGACTGAAACGTTTTCTGATTCGAGTGTACAAAAGAAATTGCAATCTCTCTCGTTCCCTCTGTAACATCGACTCAGGCCTCGCGTTTCTTAAGATCGATACACGGCGTCGAGGTGTCAGAGGCGCGAGGCATCGCGAACAAAAGCTGGTTCGACTGGTTGGTAGCAGGCGGCCAATTCCTTGCTGAACTCTCTGAAAACAGTAGCAGTTGGTACTTTGTCCCGAGGACATACTCGAAAGCGCGGCGAGACAAAGGGTATCGGTGATCCAATAGAGTCCTTCTGCCGGGCAATCTGCGCGGGTACGCGCTATCTTGCGAAATCAACGAGATTATCCTTTAACGGGGCTCGGCCATCTGCGCGTCGCCATCCGAGCCTAACGGCTATCCGGTCCGTCCGTTCGTATCGAGGCCACCGCTTAATCATCGCTAACTTTGCAACGGTGGCCGGATTAACGATGGCGAAACCGCGAGAACCGATAACGTCGTTATCGCGATAATTATCGTTCCGTTGCGGGCAAATGATTCGTACCAGCGGGCAAAAATTCTCGATCCGACCGCGCCGCGCAGCGCTTCAAGCAATTCCATCCGGGCGCAAGTGGCGAACGGCAGTTTCGATAATTAAAATTTCCATTCGCCGTTTGACCGATCGCTCGTGATAATCGAATTTCTATCCGCGTCGCGCGATGCAAATCGCCGCTACGCTCGTTGATATTCCGATCGTTCCGACGACGTTGCTGCTGCTAACGCGTCTCCGTTTTAAAAAAAATCTAATTACCAAGAACAATGCGTCGCTCCTCTCCGTCTCCGCTTGGGTATTGAGAAATCTCGATGGACGACGAAGCACTCGCTTCGAATATAAATACAAACGTATTAGAAGTTAGCAGGATTGCTTTGTATCCGTCCAAAGTATCGTTTAACCCTTGATCCCCATTGACGACGCATCGGACCCCAAGGGTTCCTTTGGATCCCCGAGATCTCGAGCCAGGATTATCGCGCGGTTCCAATTAGGCTCGCGTACGTTTGTTTATCGATATTTCGGTGTCTCGTAATTCCGCGGGGTCTGCAGGACCCAGGGAGCACGTCCGTCATATGCAATAACGTTAAGATAACGCGAGCTTTATGGCGGCACGTATCTCCTGATCGCGGTGCGCGCCTCGCGAAACTACCTCGTGATTCCTATGATAACGCGACGGCCATGCTCGACCTCGCCAGCCGGCCGTCCAACCGACGGACTTGCCGCCTGAATTTTTCTCCAAACTTCCGGACGAAACAGCTGCTGGTTTCCGGGTTATATCGTCCGTAAACCGCGTGACCGCAGTCGAACGTGGGAATTTGCAAAACTGTCCTCGATGATTCGACGCTCGCTGCTTGCCACTCGATGGAGAAACGATTGTAAATACTTGTCTCTTTCTCTCTCTCTTTCTCTCTTTATCCTCGTTCTCGAGGCCATAGTTACAGTGGAAGAAGAAAAATAACGTCAGGGGGTCGCGTGAAAAGCGCCATTGCGTTCCCAGTAACCGGAAGCGGCGCGTATGCCGCTGCGCCCGTTTAAAAAGTGGCCTTCGCCGACGGTGCGTGTCTACTTAACCGCCTTAATAAACGTAACGTGCGCGACACGCCGGTGAATGGGCCCGAACGCTCTTTTATGTCGCCTGTCGGCTTTGTGCCAGGGTGTCGTTCGGTCGCGCATGCCCTCGCATTCACCGCGGTAACAAGCCGTAAGCAGTCGACTAAACTAGTCCTATTGAGATACTTGAAAAATAATCTAGCCAGGGATCGACCCTGTTGCTCGTTCTCGCTGCCCGTCGCCGAGTGGATTTCAATTGCGCGTCCTCGCGCCGCCGCCCTCGCCTCGCGGGTGCAACGGGTCCGTCGTGGGAACGGCGTTACCGTTCCATTTCCGTCCGGGACGGTTTGCCCGAGCGGAGATGGAACGGATTTAAATCGTGGCGACACGCGTAGCCTACGCGATGGCCACGGCTATCGTAATAACAGCGGCGCGAGAGTACGCGAGTCCTCGAATAAACTTTTGTAATGTCAATTACTGACGCCAGCCAGGAAGAAGGACAGGCAGGCGCGCGCGCGAGCCTGAATAATGCAGAGGACAAAGACGGCGCGAGGCGTGATCGATCAACGCGGATATCAAACGGAATGCAAACGAGGAGAGCGCACTTCCGCGCGAATAATCGGGGATCGATTTATCAAAGTCGAAGACGAGGAAGTCGAGGGAGACGTCGTCGCGCGGGTATCGCGGATTAAACGTTTTTAAAGCGAAACTTAACTCGCGCGGGCAAACTACCGCCGATGGAGGCGACGCGCGGGAAGTTCACCGAGCCGAAAGGGTATACAAATCCTCGCGACGAGGATCCATTCTTCGCGGAAGCCTCGTCTTGGCTGTTCTCGGCTGAGCGAGCAACGGATTCGCCAGGAGATACGTTTAACGCGTCCCCTAATGGCTCGTTACTATCAATGCCGCCGCAATCCGCATCGGAGACCAACTTGCCTGCCGCGTTTCCCTCATTGTGCCATCGGTAATGCGTCCTTCCACCCCCTCGATCCGAAACGAGGCCTCAACCTCTGCGCCTCGATAAGGATGCCGGCGCTTACACCGGAGACAGATTCGAAAGCCTAATAGCGCACGCGAACAATGGACGTGCGTCGTCATCACGGTTACTATTGCGGAAAGTAAATTGCTGCTGCCGCTGCTGCTCTGGCGAACCACGTCTCCGTCGATCCGTGGGAGACCAAGACAGCCCCGATTCCTGGACTCGTTCCGCCTAGTCGATCGACCCTTAACGGATCGTCTACGGTTTACGTATCGAACGCACCCAGGGGGACACTCTGTGCGAAGACACGGTCCCGCGTTTCGACGTCGTCTCTGTACGCGCGTGGGAGAGGGAACTTGAAAGGAGGATTTTATTTCGTTTTCATCGAAAAGGGCGGAGAGGACGGGTAGCACGGTAATTTAGAACGCGCGGCTCGTTTGGCCATTTAGCGAATTAGTAATTTTTTAGAACGAGCCCGCCCCTCGATCCGTAGAGCGCAACGCACCGTGCAGCATCGCAATATCCGTCAAATTCAATTACCAGTGCCTTCGCGAGTATCAAAGACGGTTTATTTCTTTTGAGAGGGCTCGTCCCCTCGCAGTCGCGCGGGAGGGCCGAGCGGACCGTGAGAGAGGCATTAAGAAGATGAAAACCGGTCAGCTATTATGACTAGAAATGAAGCCGCGTAGTTGCAAGTAAAACAAACTCGTCGGCCCCGACGACGGGGCGAGAAAGGGTTGAAGCGCACCCCCGGTGGCGAGCAATAACAATCGTCGCGTGGCGAAAGGGGCTCCGTTGGCGTCGCGCGCGCGTCCGCCGTTCCGTTTCGACGACGTCGTCGTCGTCGTCGACGACGAGCAGCTCGCCGTTATTAATACAGAACGAAACAATTTCGTAAGGTAACCCGGCTTATTATAATCCCGCTTTTATACGCTCCTCTACGGACCGTTGCAACCCTTTTCTCCGGCCCCTTCTCTTTCTCTAACCCCCGTGACACCAAGGATTACAGTCACGCGTCCCACCATCGCTGGGTCACCGAATTATTTCGCCCAGCCCCACGGAACAGGGGTCTCTCTCCTTTTTTTTTCGCCTCGTCGAGCTAACGAGGGAATGCTCGTTTCACGCAGCCAGCCGACCGCCGTTTTTAGGGACAACTGCGCGTTCTTAATCCCGACTCGAGCCATCGAATTCCCTGGCGCCCTCGGCGCCGATCGATGCTCCACGCCAGTTCGCGAATTAGCGACCGGGCGAAAACGAGCGGAAAAAAAAATTCCAAAGAATACCCTCACCAGTCGACGTCGAGGAGCAAAAAAATTCTTATTTCACCGAGCCGTTCTCCCGTTCGCTCCACCGACCGCCCCTCGCTCGGCCAACTTTTTTCACCCCCTTTCGACCCCCTGTTCTCCTCCCAGGGCTGTCCACAGTCTTGGAAAATTTCGATCAGCCGCCTTTCCGTCCCCTCGCGCCGAACGAATTAATCGTTTTACGAGACCGTTTCAGGGCCGTTGCAAACGAGTCCACCTGTCGAGCGGTTAATTAAATTATTTCATTATTAATCGTCTATTACCGCGGCCGACCGTCCCGGCCAACGAAATCGTGTCCACCCAAAAACAGATTAAGTGCCTGATTGCTACTGTATAATTAACGATCTAATTAAACGGAGGATTACAATGAGCTGATCGTACAGATTATTCTGGTTTCGCGTTAAATGAATTCCCGATTAGGGGCGCCGGCTATATTTATAAAATGATCCCGTGGCCCCTTCTCTCTCTTCTCTCTGAACGATTCAAAGGTTGTTATACGATATGATAACGAGAAACTGCGCGACGCGACGATGGATCGTGTCGAAGCGGAAGATTAGAGGGGCGGAACCGCGAAAAGTGTGCGGATCGCCGTCGATCGGATGGTTAGAGCCGAGCGAAAAGCGACGCGACGTAGGTTAATTCGATGAAAATCATCGAGATCAAGGGACGGCAATTTGGTGGTCGGCCGAACCGTCGAAGGCACTCGGATTTTCGCGATACTTGCCGCTTATCTTCGTCCGCTTCACGTGGGCACGGTATCGGCCGGCAATCCATTAGCGCAGATCCCACGTGTGACCACGGACGAGATCGTGCGGTCGAGCCAGGAATCATGGCTTGATCCAGAATCCTGGACGTTCTGGTTTCTGCACGGTGGCCACTCGGTGCCACCCCTCCCGCCGTCGACTCTTCGCTAAAATATTTAAGGCGCGGAAATACGATGCGCGAGCGGAAAAATCGATCGTCCACGGATGCGTCGAACGCGGGCGTTTCGTCGTGTTCGCGGCGATTCACGCAGAGCATTAATTAAGATTCGACGGGAGGGGTGAGCGAGATAAAATAGCGGAAGCGGTCGTTCCGTTAGCATTTGTTTTTCCTCGTTCCATTTTCCTCTCTTTGTTTCCTTTTTTTCTTTAGTAAAAACTCTTTGATTCTTCGACGCATGTAAACCGAACGCGAACTCGACAGGAAATTACGAAGCGTTTCGTGGCTGCCGGAAAATTGTACGTTAGTCGCGCTCTCTTGGAAAATCGATCGGTAGGAAAACGAGCGAGCAACCGACTTCCGATAGCATTCGTCGTCCGTCACTTCTCTCTCTCTCTCTCCCTCTCTCTCGTTTGTAAGCGCAGGGGAGCCAGCGAGTTCCGCTGACCCCCGGAATTTTCCTAGACAGACCTAAAGTCATCAAGCCCGAATGCCTGGCTGGCTCCTTCCGCAGGACCCTTCCCTCCTCTCTCTCCGCGTGTACCGTCGAGCTTTCGTGGATTTCCCGGAGAATGTTTACCTAGTAGACCGAAGTCGAAGGTAGATGAAGGATTAGAGCACGGGCTGGCAAGGTGTCGGCCGGTTAACCCGAGAAGTCGGCGTGAAACTCGAGGTCGACGAGGAGAGGGCGAACGAGTGGTTCAGTCAGCAGGTGCGAGAGCTCACCAATACTAAATTACACGGTATTATGATAACAGAGGGAAGTTCGCTCCTCTGTCTCTCCTGATGTGAACGCGCGTGTTACACGCGTGACGGTTCGCGGTTCTTAGCGAATTTTTGCATTTCTTTTTTCGCCCTCTGCGACGTCGCTTCTCGGTCGTCCGCGTAATAATCGAACGCGACAACCGCCAGGATGGCGTCGCAGCGGCTACGTGCGATTCTCTTATCGCATTCTGCATCTGATTCGAGCCAGGAATGTTAACCAAGTTTACTCGGTTGTACCAAAGGCCAACGGTGATTCGAACGCGGTAGTCGAAGCAGCAGTTCCGACGGCGCTCGGCTGACCTCGTGAAATCAACCTTCGCGAAACTTCCACTTTAACGGACGCCCGGCTGCTACGGTTTTGCGTATTAATCCGGGCTTTTCTTCGGAAGTTGCTCGTGCCTCGTTGCTCGAGAGTCGAGTACAGACTGTGCGTTCGGATGTGTTCGAGCGCGCGACACTGAATCGCGTTCAGATATAATTACCGATGCTTCAGCGAACATCGCGCCCCATTAGTTACAGATGCCGGCGCGAGCAATAAATTACCATGATAAACAGCCGACTGATTCATCATATTTATTCGCCGGTAGCTGCATCGTTTACGTTAATTTACATCGGTCAATAATAATCTGCTCGCGCCGCCTCTTTCGCCTCTTCGGACGGCGATGTTTTAATTAAGACCGGCTGGTTTAAATGGAAAAATGTGCTCGCGGTATTTCATCCCTCGGTTGATTCTAATATCGCATGATCCGGCTGGTAACGCGAACTTTCCTTTGTACCCTTCCGTTCGTTTAGCGGGTATTGTTAAATAAGTACGTAACACACTTCCGATAGAGGTGCGCGCGTAGCGTTCCCCTACGCGGCTAACACCCCTTTAAATCCTCCCTTTGTGCGAGTCTCCCGCCGCTTTTGACTCAAACAACTTTTTCATTAGCTATTATTTGTCGTTCGTTATTCTTGGTTTCGCTGTTAAACCCCCACCGCGGCCATCGCGGGTCGCTGATAATTCAACGACGTAAATCCAGAGAACAAACGACTACCACGAGTCCTGGTAACAGTGGCTTCTGGTAACGCAAAAAAAAAAAAAAACGCGATGCTCGAAACAACAATCGTTTCATCGTCGGTGGTCGTTGCTTTCTGAACGCTTTCAGAAACGATGCACGGTCCGCCGCAAATTCAGCGTCGATGTTTCCCCTCCGCTATAGAGAGACCACTTTAGAATCTAGTTGGCCGATACACCGGAGACCAGAGTCTCGAGCAGGGGAAGGTGCGAGACAAAGGGGGACCGCGGTTGATTCCGGGGTGTCGGTAGATTCTACCCGAGAAATCGGTGCGAGACTATGGTCGGCTTACGAGGGTGTTCCACCGAGCAGGTGCGGATCGTCGGTCGCCGGGTTCTACCAACGGCAACAGCCCCATGCGACCAGCAGCCACGCGGCTCGTTCCACGCTCGACGACGAATCCCGTGGGATAAAACCATCCTCGGACCAACGCCGCGTCTCTACGTGCCCGGAGATCGTGCTCTCCTCGTCCTGCCCTCGGCCAGACGCCTCCGCGTCTACGAACAAACGCCCCGAGGCCCGGGCTTCCTGAATATTTTATTAACTCCCCGATACACAGCCCTCTTCTTTCTTTTCTCCCCTTCGTTTCGCGGTCGCGGCGCATCATCGATGCTCTTTGCCCTCCGCGCCTCGTCCCACCGTTCGCCATCCGATTTTTCTTCCACGGTTGTTTTTACCCACCCCCCCGGTTCATTATCGATGCGCTCCGCTATCCGCTTCCTTCGTCTCGCTCCCCGCAGCTCGCCCCTCGCGCCGTGTTTTATCCTGACACGGCTTAGCGGATCACGGACTGGCTTTGTTTTACGGTCCGAAGGGAAATTTATTATTCGTTCCCTTTTCGGACGCGCGACCTTCTCCGTCTTCTCTTTAACTTCACTTACTCCGCCTCGCAACCCTCCCAGCTATCGATGCCACGCTTCTTATCGATTCTCTCCTTCCGGCTCCGACTTCCTCTCGTTTTCTATCCGTTCCTCGCCAGACCGCCGCTACGCCTCGCCCTCGACGCTCTTCTCTCTCTCTCTCTCTCTCTATCTCTCTCCTCCTTCCGCCTCTTTTTGTCCTTAATCGCACGAATTTATCTTGGTTAGAACGTCCCTGGAAGTCTCCTCCTTCCACGAGCACACCGACACCCAGGTGTAACACGGGTTCACCTGTGTACGTGAACGCGAGGACGCCTCGGTGGTGGGTAAGCACACTCGCACAACCCCCGTAACGATCCGACCGCTCCCCGCCGCTCGGTTCGTCGATTTTCCCGTGACTTCCGCCGAATAGACGCGATAATGTTCTCCCACCACGAGGGCCCTGATGCCCGTTGATTCGTTTAATTATTCGATCCGTCCTTTTCGACCGTTCCAGAACTCTCTCGTAGTCGTTTTGCCCGCGCCAACTTCCGAACGGGAAACGCTCCCGGGAGCTTTTAGGGCCCCGGGAAAATCCGTGAACTCGCCGAGCGTGCTCGCTCGACAACGTCTCGCGCGTTCCGCTGCCCCCACCCAGCCGCTTCGTTCTCCACGAAAAACAAAAGAAATATTATGGATGGTCGGTCCGGTGGACGCGACTGCTATCCACCGCGGTCCTATCCATCACGGATTCCGGCCACTATTTCAAATTACAGGCTCCCTCCAGAGCCGAGGCAGAAATAATTCAAGCGTCGCGCCCACCCCCTGCAGCGGCGGTTAACTGTTTACCGGGAGCACAAGTAAATAATCAAATATGCAGCGGTGGACGAGAGCCTCCGTGCCGGCGCGAAATAAATTCCCCAAGATCGTACATCACTTTTCATCGAACGCTCTAACGAAGTTAGCCTGTGCCAGGGGGTGAGACCGCCGCGATGCGTACGCATCGATCGGCTCCGCGCAACGCTATCAATTCGTCCACGATCCTACAGCCCCTGCTCGTATCTGTTGTACTTCCTTCGGATGTTACGTGCGCGCGATCGTCGCTAATCGCGTTAAGATTGCCAGCGAATTTTCAATCGGCCGGTTTCCGTCGCCCAGGGCGATACGCAACGCCGTAGAAGCGCGGCAGCGAACACCAAGCGGGCCGGCTACGTGCCGGAAACGCGACACGGTGTGCGTTGTACCGGACCTAATCCGCGACGAGGATGGCCGGCGATTTCGTAGGGAATTAATCGATCGGGCGGGGCAAATTCGTGCGCGGGTATTAAAGGATTTCCCCCATGGTTCCTGATAATTCGATTGTACTCTCGCGTATATACAAGGCTAACTCGCTGCCAGCCCCGACGAACGGCCAAACAAAATGAATCGAATCCACAGCGAATTCCTAGTTACATAGGCGCGAAAAATGGACACGCGAGATTACCACCGCCCGCCGCGGCTCGTAACACCGTGCCATGTAATTGATGATCGAAGACGTTGTCGTTTAACGATCTTCGAGTGACCTCGAGGGAAACGGTACCAGCGGCAGTCGACTCGATAAAAAGAGGAAATGGCCGCTGCAGTTAACGACTTCCCGGTGAACACGGACGATATGCTAAGCCGCTTTGACTCCGCCACTCTAAAAGCTGATCAGCCAAATTACTTGTTCGCCTCCTTGCTCGTTAATCTGGACGAAGCTGCGGAGCCGGTTTTCGGATCCCTCCGCGGCGATCGATAATCGACCGGCAGCGCTAACGGCTGCGAAAGGAGCTCAATTTGTAAGGCGGAAAGAGTATCAGACGCGTCGCGGATTCGGGGCCTGTCGAAAATCGACGGGCGCGCTTTATCCGCTTTGCTCTCCCGGCGTCGGGGAACCACCGAAAGACGGTAATTGCTTCCTCCCCGTGGCACAAAGAAAATATTGTCGCTGCCGTGGGCAAAGCGTGGTTGATGGCATAAATTTAGCATTAAAAAAATAGACGATAATCGTCTTATCTGGCTCTGTCTCTTTCGAAGCTTCGTTCGACGCCGCCCTTTGGCTTTCGCGCGGAATTCGTCGAGGCTTTCCGATCGATCCCTCGCCGGTTACGTCGTTAAGTAACCGCGTTACTCGCGAGTTCTGGTCCAAGGACCAGAAATAGAAAATGAGGAATGGTGGAGCGTCAGTGCCATTAGCAGCGAGTGCAATCAGCGCAGAGAAAACAAGCAGCTTTTCTTAATAATTTATAACCCCGCGATATCGTTCGCGTGGCAACGATGGCGGATGAAATTATTATCCGTTGAATAGAAACGAGCGTCGGGAACATTGAGAAAAGAGGACGGGCGGCTACTTTCCGTGACTCCCCGCGGAGAAGGAGAGTGTTCGCGTGGTTTCTCGAGGGGGTGGAAAAAAGAGGCAAGCCGTCGAGAGCGCACGACCGAAAGCGGTCGAGTAATAGGCTTAAATTATTAAAAGGGGGTCATCAGGCGCGAGTATCGCGGGCCGTTTGTTCCTTTTCCGTTGAACGAGCCCCGTGTCCCGCGGTTACCACGGGCGAATGCATGTTTCAAGCGCGACGAAAGCCGCGATGCGCCACTCTCCGACTCCCTTCCGACTGTTTTCTTTACCCGCGCCGCCATTTCCGACCGCCCCCATCTGCGAGGACGCATCGGTGTGCGCGGCACGCGAAATCGCCCGTTGCAATGACGAATTAATTATGCACTAGGCGTACGCTGTATAATTAATAAGCCCGTAATATGTCGTTTGTTATCGCGCGTTCACAATGCACACACCAGGCCACAGTGCATTACTACCGCCGCTCTCCGGGTCGGCTGTGGCGTGCTGACGAAAACGAAACGCGAGCCGAGCGTTCGATCGTTGATAAATGTTTTAATCCGCGGCGCGACCGCGCACTTACGCCTCGACCCGGGGTAACGACAAGCGAACGTATCGCGTGTACGTACGAACAAGGGAAAATCCACTCTACGCGACGTGTACATTTTTTTTAGATCGCGGTCCAACTTGCTCCAATTCTTAATCTCGCGTAATTCGATTTGACTCGAGCGATACGTTTGTCACGGTGCATATCTTTCTGCCGGTTCTATTTCGATTCGCCGCGGTTTGCATTTAACGCGCATCGTTGATCGACGAATCGCGAGCTATTCCCGGGCAATCGGGTTTCCACGCTGTTTTCGATTCGTTTCCGGTAGAGAGGAGCGCGAGAACGTCGGTTCTTGGGAGAGTCGAGAGCCACGGCGGATCGATCGGCTGGCCTGGTTCCGAGGCGTGCAAAAAATAATCGCCATAAACAAGCTTATCTCCGCTAACGACGGAAATTAATGTCGTCGCTCGAATAAAGCGGGCTTTAAACCGCGGCCAGCGTCATTTTTCGACGACGGCGACGCGGAAACGATCGGGACGGAGGCAAACATCCGTGACACACGCGGAACGGAACGTTGCTCCCTTCTTAATCTCGTGAATCGTTTCATTTACCACAGCCAGTCGCGTAGCGAGGCGAAGCGGGCGTGCAGCGGCGAACCGATCCCCTGATTTACTGGCTTTTCCGCGCCGGCTACAGCGCTGTTGTAAATAGCCGGGGTGTAATAAATAACGGGAAGAAACGCGACGCACAATAGGAAAATGGTGGAATCAGTTGCGCCCGCGCGCTACCTTTTCCAGCGCGCGGCGATAAATCGTTAGCTGGAAGCGAACCACGTTAGGCGGGCTCCAAGGAATCGCCGCGATAAATCTCGCTTTTGATAATTCTGATGAACACCGCGCAAACACGTCGCTCCGTTCGATCGATCGTTACCAACGTTGCAGACGAATTAACTTGATCGTTCCCTTAATTCTTTCTCCACAGTGTACGCCACGAAGCGCAACGGAACCGAGAACAGTACGGTTTTATCTCGAGCTCGGCTGCTGATACGATTTCGATCTCCACCGAGTTCTTACCCCGACGCGTCGCGTCGTGAAATATGCATCGCGGGATAAATCGCGGATGCGTTCACGGCTGTAGCTGCGAGACGTGTTTCCGCGTGACGCGGTGACTCTGATAAGTCCGCGTTTATCGAGGAACAACACGCACCCGTTTGGAACGTGACTCCGTCGAGGGTGCCCCACTGCGAGTGGCGGTTGCTAACGTAAAAATCTCAGTCGTTCGACGAGGATCGTGGCAAACAATGGAACGCGCCGCGTCAAAGGCAAAGGTGAAACGGCTGCTGTTGTCTCAACCAGGCGCCGCCCCCTTGATTTTTCCCTTTGCCGCGGTTCCTCGGAGGTCGCCGGCCGACGCGCGCCCCGTGGCGGGCCAGTCGCCACGGAAATCTCGTGAAAAATAAAAATCTGCGTCCCCAGTCGGAGGAAGGGCCGCGGAAAGGGTTAAAGGAAGCCGAGGAATACGTGTACCGGGGTTGGAAAGGTATGCGCGGCGGGTGAAAAGGCGGGACACGATATGAGTGGAATGCTTTACGACCCTATTTTTCAGAAGATCACCCCCCGCGCCTTCTGCCCTCCCGCAGCTTCACCCGCCACGTTCGCCACCCTCTCTCCACCTCCCCGTATATTTGCATACTGCAGGATCGCTCGCTTGATTTCACACAGCCTCTTCGATCTTCGAACCGAAATTTAAAGGCCTCGCCCTTTAAACGCACCTCGCTACCCGGCTCCTTCGCGCGAGCTTAAAAGCATCATATTTTATATCAGCCGTCCTCCCACCCAGCCCCATTTCTGGCAACGAGACCGGCCAAACTTCTCCCTTGCCGCGTGTTTATTTCGATTTTTAACTCTCGCGCCCGTCCCTTAATCGATTCCGCTCTTGTTCGCGTTTTTCGCTCGCTTCCGATCCAACACCGTCGACAACACCTTGCGTACGCAAGGTTGGCGCCGTTCCACCGCGAATTAGCGGAATTCGAAACGGGGTTAAAGGTCTCAGCGAGATATATCGTGCGTTCCCTCGCGTTCGAGGGATCGATCGAATACCGGGAGCGCGAGAGGAATTAAGAGAAATTGGCACGGCATCGTAAGATCGGCTCGACCTCCTTCCACCTCTAAGAGAGAGGTCAACTACTCGGAAAATTCACCGAATTCGTTTTGGACCGGGCCCCTTTTCCTCGGTTCGTCGCTCGCCGGTATTCAAGGCACCGCGGCCGGGTCACTCGGCGCTCTCTCGTATTTTCGCATTTCAATTTCAAGGGTGGGACGCGGGATTGCCTGCACTACTATTTTGAATACCATTCCCCACCGTTCGCTCCCGGCACGAATAGAATTTTTCTATGAAATCTTCTAATGGTCGAAGCGTACCGACCAGAACCGCTCCGCCTCGCCTCGCTCGGCCTACTTCTACCCCTCCCGTGAAGAGCCTGCTCGATTATTTCTGTAAACGTTCGAACCTACACGAGAAATCATCCCCCCCGTTCCGCGTACCTCGATCCGGCTCGTTTATTCACCTCTGAACAAAATTTCGTCCAGGGATCGATCGCGTATCGTGGATCGCGTATGCATCGGCTGTACCAGTATATACGCGAGCGATTGTTCGCCTGCTCGCTCGCAGGGGGGTGGCACGCAGAATCGAATAATGGGTGAAAGTAAAATTCCTCGGTACCACCACCTCTTTCGCGATCGACGTTCATCAGCAGAAACCGTTTGAAAGGCTGAAAGCGGCAGAAACGAGGCGAAAGGATGGAAAGTGGCTGACTTTTTGGGCTGGACCCTGAGAGAGGACGGCCAAGGTATAAGAAATAATAAACGAGACCATTAAGTCCGTGAATTTTCCTCGTGCACGAGGGTGGAAGAAAACGAGGCGAAAGAACAAAAGCCCCTGAGCTTGCAGTCTTTACATCCCACGGTCTTTATATTTTCATACTGCCCTCTCTCTTTTCTTCTCTGTCCTTTCCACGTTTCCACCCCCCGGAACCGCGTGCCTTTCTCCCCTTTCGCTCGTCTCTGCACGAGCGGCGAGCGTGCGTGGGACTGCGCGAGACCACGGCTCGCAGCCTGGCTGGACTTCATAAATTTGTAAAAATATTCGCTCGTGTAATCTGGCCCCACGGTTTGTTTGCGGACCGCGGGGGTGGAGTCGAAAGGACGCGAATTGAAATCAAATGCCTGGTAGTACGAACGCGGCCAGACTGACCCTCTGTCGCATTCCTTCGACCCTTCGTTCCATCCCGATTACAATGTCAATGGAACCGCCAAAACACTGCTTTCGCAGGGAATAAACGGATTCCTTTCCAGATCGATCGACGATCAAACGGCTGCGAGAAAAAATCATGGCGAACCCTCGCGACTGGTACTCGAGAATAAAACCCCTTCCCTCGCGAGCTGACTAATCAATTTTCCAGCCTGATCCTCGACTAATTCGACTTCCGTTAATCGTCGTCCTTGCCTCGTCAAAAAATGCCGAGGCAGAAGCGCCAACTATGCTCCTGGCGTCTGCTAACGAGCAGGATGAAACGAAGCGTTGAAACGAATCAGGCCAAGATCCATTGGCCAGCGTCGTTCCTGCGTGGAAAGTTTACCCACAGATTCAGGCCACGGGATCCTCCTCTCGTTTAACATGATTTTTTTTCCGGCGCATGACTCGAGAAGGACCATGGGCCACCCTTCGTTCTTCCCTCCTCGGTTCAAGGCTGAACGAGCACCCTTATCGGCCTCGACGTGTCCGTCGCACGTGACACCGTAGAATGCACTTTTAGGCCGTGTCCCTCGATGAATCGCAAATTGATTTCGCCCTCTCTTTCTCTCTCTCTCTCGTAGTCATTATCCAATCCTCGGCTGTCATCCGTGGGTTGGTCGCAGCACGGCGAAGGATGCGAAACGACACACGTTCACCTCTCTGGCGACCCTCGTCGATCGTCCCCGCCGCCGTAATTGTCACTGGTCCCCGTTAACGGTTTCAAGGTTGCGTTCAACGGTCCATAAGAAATTTAAAGGCTCGCTCGCGTCGACAGATGGAACCTCCACGGAAGAGGGAATATTCCGGCAAATATTCCTGGAGATCGTCGACGCGGTTGCGCGGATATACACCGCGCAATTCCACCGGGAAGTCTGTCGACAATGGATCCTTTCAGGGGCATCGAAGGAGCCGGAGGAACGCTTTGAGCCGCGAATAAATCGCGGGGTGGGGCTCGCTGGATTTTTAGCGTCTGGCAAATCGTTCGTTAAAACAGCCTATGGAGGCGGCGAGCAGAGGAAGCGGCTCGTTCGAGACGTCTGCTCCCGTGAAATAGGAAGAATCAGGAGGGGAGGGAGGGACGACGCGGTGGAGGTGAGAAATATTGTCTCGACCGAGGAAATGCTCGCAAGACACGAACGATTACCGGATCCCGGGGGTGTAAACGCGGAAAGGGAGCATCGATCATCCGTGTGGCTGGAGAATATAATAATTTTAAAGGGGTCAGAGGCTCGAGGATTTCACAGCGAACGTCGGACGACGTTCGCGTTCTTCTTTTCTTCTTCTTTTCTTCCCTCCCTCTCGCTTCGTCAGAGACGGAGCCGCGCGCTCAGGCGAATCTGTCTTTCGTCCCGGAGACACCTGTCTGGTTGGGTGTCGCGAGAAAGGTGCCGTTTCTTCTTCGTTCTCTTTACTACGCGAGATTGTCGCATCACGGGGAGAGAGGACATTAACGGGGCACGGAAGTCTCTCGTTATTATCGTCCCGTTGGATAAAGCGAAGTCTACCCGGAATCAAATCGACGGCGAAGCACGTTTCCACGTCCGAGGGACGAGGGGCTCTCCCGTCCGTACTTCGAATATTTCTCGATAACGTCAGTTGTCGATCGCTCGGATAAGAGTCTTTATTTCCCTGGTAAAACGGTGCACCGTCGCGTTTACCATTCCCCTGCGCGAATAATCGAGCTATCGTTCGACTAATTCGCGCAGGTGTCGTTTCAACTTCGATCAGAGGAAACGAGAGGAGTATGGCTCGATTGTCACGGTGGTTCGAAGTGGCTCGCGTGTTAGCTGTTGTCGCGAAATCAGGCTGCGATTTCGGGCCCCAGTCACGGGAAAGTAAACTGTCGCGAAGTTCTATCCGGGCGCAATTAGCGGTGTTAAATTCGAACGTTTATGGCCGCCGGTTTCGATTCGAATGGCGTTCCGTATTTCACGGCGACTACTTTTGCCGTTCGCCCGCCGGGTATAAATTCCACGCAAAATCGATGTATACCTCCGACAGCGTGTAATATTTTACGTTAATTGTACGGGGCGAACAATATCGACAATACAGCATTGCGTTACATCGGGGCCCGCTATAAATGAATACATAACGAGCAACCGATACTGCAGGTGGTAATAATTATATCCACGCCAGCCCGCGGTAACCGTTGTTCGATGATGATTCAGGACGTTCCTATTCATCCGACGTGGTGAAAAAAGCAATCGATAGGGTCGCCGATACCGGCGCGCTGTTAAATGTGTTTCAACGAGGGCTCCGTTTAATTAATTTAATACGGCGCGGGCTGGAGAGGAGAGGGGGTTGGGGGAGACCGCTGCCTTCGTCGGGTAACGAAAAAACGACAAAATAACGCGGCGAGATGCTGAAATATTAACTTTTCAAACAAAAATGTAATTACACCGAGCCGGTTTGATCGCTCGGTTCAATTAATATCGTTTTTCGAAGAAACTTTCATTTCAATTCGATTCGTTTCCAGCCGCAAACTCTCCGCCCCGTCGCTATTGACTGCTGAAACAATTCGATCAGCGAGTGCATCAACATTATTCGTCTTTTGTGCCGGGGCCGGCCAATCGGTGCTCGAACTCTTTCAAAGAGTTTCAGTCGAATTGCCAATCGGTCGGAAATCTGCACCGTACGAAATCGGAAACTCGCCGATATTTTTTCTCCTTTTCGAACGCGTAACTTCGCGTTCTTTTTCTCTTTCTCTGTTTTTTTTTTTTTTTTTTTTATATCTTTCATTTAACGCGATCGCAATAAAACCGATGGAACGCACTGCTGCGAGGGGTGGGGAAATGGTTTCTTTGAACGCGCTTAACTTCCATGTAATAAAATAAGAGATGAGTCTGGTGGAGCCGTAACCGGCGTAAGAAGCATCAAAAGCATCGCCGGAGGATGTTGTGCGAGCAATATCCAAAATCTTCGGCATATCCGACGGTCCAATATTTGCCATGGAGATGAACGGTTCGTGGGTGGGTTTCCTTCCTCCAGCCTTCTTCCATCGTAGGGGGTGGCGGTTGGATTACGCGCGCCCCCGCGAGAACCGAATCTGACCTCCCCGCCTCGTCCCCCTCGATCGAGTCGACACGCACTTTTCGCGTGTCGCCAGCGCGTTACGCGCATTTGCAACCGCGTTTATTAACCACACACACACACGACGGTCAGCTACGACGACGTGACAAACGACCCGTGGGGCTGAAACAACCTGCGACCCTTGTTAGTCCAGATAACCGAAAACTTGTAGCCCGATAAGCCACGGCTGAAACTATTTTGTCAACCTCTTCGAATGCTCTGGAGATACGCTGCGAGTGGCTAATTTGCAAGTAAAAGGCGAACGAGAGATCTACAACCGGCGCGACGACCGTCTTTGTCACCGGAGAGCTTTCCATCAGTCTGCTCGATCTCCCGCGTGGTTCCCTGCCAGACCATCGATTCTCTTGGGATTCAGAGTAACTAACGATACCGTGAGGAGCGCGAGAAGGGAAGGTGACCACCCTTGCGAAAGAGTATCGAGACGACGATGCGAGGGACGATGTACGATCGGTATGAAGCAATATCGTGCACAGGCAGCACAACAGTGGCTGCCATTTAAGCGAAAGGTCGACGTCGATATCGTCGAGACGGTGGAACGACGACGACGACGACGACAACGACGACAGCGACGACGACAACGCAAATGCATGATTTGCGAGCGTCCGTCTACGAAGCGATCGAGAAACGCTGAGCGTGGCAGCGAGAAAGTGGCTGCAGTAAGTAGTTAGGTGGACAAATGATAGCTAATAAAACGGAACTAGGGCGGAAAAGGAATCGAGATAGCCAGGGGTTACTACTCCGCTCTAATACGGTGTATCGTCGGATGGAGAACCGATAAAACGTAATTGATTTTAATGCAAACATTATTCACGCGGATCCATACGTCCCGGGTGAGGTATGGCTGTGGGGCAAGGAAGCTTTACTAGCTTTCTTCCGCGTGATAACTCCGCGTTTTAACTCTTCGTCATTGGTGCACCGGCTACTGCACGAACCGACGCCGTTTCCGTAACGTTTCCTTATTCTCTCCTACGTCTTCCTGTTGCGCCACCGTCGAAGCTTTCTCGGACTTTTCCACCCCTACAAACGAGTTACCGTTACGAGCCGATGCAAATGGCCGCGAAGGAACGTTACTCCTATTCCCGCGTCGCTAACACACGTCTCAATGCTTTATCGAACTTTCCGCGAGGCAATCGTACGATTTATCGCGATCTAAATAAGAATCTGAATTTCCTTCGCGCAAGGTTCTCAACTAGGAGAGAACTTTCTCTGAACAGAAAATTTGTCGAGAGAGACGCACCAGGTACGACTTTCTAATTGCTCCATTTTCTTTAAATAGCGCTGGAATTAAAGAGTAGAAAGGAGGCAAGAAACAACCAGCCACGGATAAGGGGAAAGTAACAACCGAGGACAAGGACGGACCGGTTATGCGGCGTTATCGGCGATAGTAGGCCGAATTCAATTCGCACTTACAAGCGTGTTAACAGTTACAAATGACCTTGTTGACCAAACCTGTCGGCTGTTCCGTGCAAACCGTCTAATGACCTACCGCTAATAACTGTTACCGCTCTTGTAAGCGCGTTCAGAATACGGACCATTAATTCCGTCCCGCTAAAGTGTATTAGCGCTGCTAATTCACCGGCCCCGAGCCTGTTATTTACAGTCATGGATGGCGGCTGTGTCGCGATTCCTGAAACCGGCTACCCCTCCCGGAAGAACGTTTTTACTCGCGCGCGCGCGAGACGTGCGAGGGGGTGAGTGAAAAAAAAAAAAGAAAAAAAAAAACAGAAGAGAAGGAAAAAAAATGTTTCGCGAAATATTTCGATCGTCAATCATTCCGCTGGTCGACCGTGGAAGTACTTTCGAGGGCGCTCTCGACCGGGAATAATAATTATTGGACGGAAATTTGAACGGAGTATTGCCGGCATAAATCTTGGATCACGGCTCGGTTCGTGGCGGGGGTGGTGACTGCCGCGGTGAGAGAGTTTCCTTTGTATTCTAAATAGATAATAAATATCGACGCGCCGTAAAAAGTTTTCAGCGTTATTGCCAGTGAAATCGGCGATATCGTCGAATCGCGCACAATGCCCGTTGGAATAAAGGGCGTCGGTGAAAAACTGCCACCGGTACCCGTCTTTAGGTATCATCCACTCGAACGCGAGGGTGGACACCGAGTATTAACATATTTACGAGGGCCATCGATTCAGACCTTCCTCCGTCTTTCTTGTCCTCTTTCGATTCGCCTTTTATCATCCGCCACCCTCCTCTGGCGAAGGTCGCGCCCGCGACCAGAGAGAAATTAGCCTCCCCTTACGAAACGCGCGTATCAAGCGCGTTCGTTCTTTGCTCCATGGAAAATTGTAGCTCGCGCAATTTACAATGATCGACGCAAACTGTACAGATCGGACAAGTACGAAGATTGACAGGATAACCGAAGTAATTGAATTATACGATGCGATAAGCGGAAGTAGCCTGCGGTTGATTAACGTCAGCTTGCCAAGCGGCTACTACGGAATTGTCACTTTGTAGACTCGTTTCCTCATTAGAAGATCATTGGATTTCGGAAAATTCGAACGCTGCTCGAAATAAATCGCGTTTAACTGATACCGTTTGACTGCGGCGTTGGCTAATGCGACGGTCGAAAACTAATGTACGATTAAATTAAACGTTTCGACGCTCCTTTCCGTCGATCTCACCGCTGTATCAACTTATCCGATCGCTACAAACGAGACGTCCTGGAATTGACTGACTGAGAGTATTCTCGTGCCGCTTGAATATCTGAAAGCATCGGGAAATGACCAACCAACGCGTCCTCTTCCTCGCTCGCCACCGAGCCCCGTATCCGGTCCCACTTCGTTCATCCTATAAATCCAAACATTTTCGATGAACGCGAAAGCTTTTAGACTGCTGCGAATAAATATACAAGCGTCTCGACGTGCTCGTCGACAGCAAACACCGAAGCGCAGCTATGCTTCCCTCCGTTTCCTCCCTTTTAAACGATACTCTATGTCTTCAAGCCTCTCGTCGGAGGATCGAGAGAGATTATCCCTCGAGCGGTAACCAGGCTCCTAATTTTCATTACTCCGTGACATCGCGATACATTCGCCTCCTCGAAAATGTCTAAGCTGTACCATAGAGGCATCGTAGAGAAAAAGAAAAGGGACTGTTGCTCGGGTGGCTGGAGCAAAGAGAGAAGCGTGTCTCTGCGGAGCGGTCGCATTCGTGGTGACACGGGCATCCGTCTGAAATCGATATACCTGGAAAGAGTAAACGGAAACGGATCTGCTGACACAGAAAGGTGGCTGCTGAACGGTAGTCGCCCCTGTATGGAAATCGCGCGGCGGGAAACGGAGAGAAGACGACAGAGCTGGCAAAGAACCTCGATAGTTTCCCTTCGACCATAATTATTTGGTACGTTGCCGCGTATCCGTCGATTTGATTCGCGCAGTTGTAAAAATCGAACACACTGATCACGTATCCGACATTCGCCTTTTATTCCGCTCGGTTCCGCGGAGCAGCACGCGTGCGCGTCGGCTCGATCCGCGAGCCGGGACGATCGATTCGTGGAAGAGGTTTTCCCGGTCGCGCGGAAAAACGGGAGTTTCATCTCATTTTCCGTGGAGATAATTCTCCTGTTTGAACATTCGGGGGCGAAAAACGAGGGAGGCGAGAAAAAAGGGTAACGATAATAACGTGTTCACCGCGGGATTTCCAGGCGCGCCGTGAAACTTCAGCCGCCGCCGCCCCCCCCCCCCCCCTCCCCGTTCATTTCCATTCGGGGCTCCTGAAATTTTGACGCCGGATGAGAGTATCTCGACGATAGAGGAAAGATAACCATCGATCACCCGCGCGAGACCGCGGAAAGGGAGACAAAAATACGATTCCTTTCGACTTGTTGACTTTCCTTGGATCCACTCCCGCGGAAGCCGAGGATTTCTCCGTTTCTACTATACGGCCGGTGGTACTCTCGCGGGTCGGGTTCATCGGAATTCCGTCGACCTTGCCAAGAGTCGAGAGCAAATCCATTCTGGCCGACGTTTCCTCTACCCTTCCTCTTTCTTTCTGTCTCGCGCACCGGCTGGGAACGGGGGTGCTCGCCAGGCGACGTGTGTGCGCGCCACACGTATATTTATTATTCTTTAAATATACGTGTTTCCGATACGGGAGATGTGTGCATTTAGGGAATACAACGCGCCGCATAGAATATTCATCCGCCGTGAAATATCGCGTACCGTCATACTTTCGAGAAGACAGCTCTCCGACTGCCTTTGACAGACGATCCGACTTCGGATTAACTTTTTTACCGTCAATCATCGCCGGATGTTAAAAACCATCGCAGCAACGTGCTCGTGCCTCTCCTCTCCTCTTACACAGGGCACGTCACGCGCATACATTAGATCGCAACGAGGAACATTTAGACAATTTTCAAAGTGAGACGAACGAAAATGGAAATAGAGAATTACCGCGAGCGGAACACCGTTCTCTCGCCCATGCATTGGTTCGATACACGATAGATCTTCAAGATAAATATTATCCCGAAAAATTGGATTACCGTTATCGGCGCTCGCCAAACGTCACCCGCAGCAACGAGTCTCGCGTACCCGTGGCTACCTTTCGAAAGGCCTCGAGTGGCCTGCGGTCGCGTCCGTATCTCGCCCCGTCCGCCATCCAATTTCTCTTTTCTCTTCTCCTCGAGATACCAACCCCCGGGTCGCCAAATTTTCTGCGCGAGATCTCAATTCTCTTCCTTCTCCGCTTTGCTTCGACGCTCGCCGCCCCGTCGATCGAACTGGCTGGCATTCGAGATGAAGCTGGCGCGGATATTCGAGACGTCGACGTTCTTCTCTCGCTACTTTCGCGTTCTGACTCGCCCCGCGTGTTACGAAAGATTCGCGCACGGGTGTTGAGAAATGTCGCGCGTCGTCCCTTGGTTATCCACGCGCCCAAGTTTACGTCTGGTAAGCAAGAGAAATGGTCCGCGTAGGATCGAGCAACGAGCTCGACGAATGAATAACGAGCAGACAACCGAGCACCAACAAAGAGGACACGCGTACGACGCAACTATTTCGAGCTGCAACGGGGCGAGAAAAGTTTTCGATACCAGAGTGGGAAGAGGGTTGCGGGACGAGAGATTAAGGGGTAGCACGGGGTGGAAAAGAGTCAGAGAGAATTGGAGAGAGAGAGAGAGAGAGCTTGGTGTAATACTCTCTTTGATAACTTCGCGCACAGCGACGGCCTCGTAATACCAGGATTAATACAGCACCGACGCTTTGGCCCTATACCAGTTTATAGAAAGCTGCAGTGACACACCACCGGCTGACTTATACGATTGACGCTCGCCGCCAAAGGGAATCGAAACGGATTAAATCGTCCTGAAAGCGCTTCTTCTCTGGCGATTATAAATAAACGAAGAATTAAACGAGCAGGCCGATTAATCGAGTCGAAACTCGAAGTGAATCGGTCTCGCAAAGTCGCGTAACTTGGACGTAAAAGTCTAACGGAGGTTAAATCCCCCCCCCCCCAATCGTGCTTTTTGATCTCGAAAAACAGTTTCATCTTCTTACGAGATGTCACGAAACGTAAATCCGCGCGGGAATATAACAGATTCGGGGTTGCACGCACCGTTGGAGAACGTTCGACTGTCCCAGTTCACCGTCGACTCGCGCAGCTTTCCATTAAAATTGAAACGTACCACCGGCAAAAAAGTTTGCACGATGAATTACACCGTGATCAGATTATATTACATTCGCGATAGGTTATACTACGCGGTGCTCCACTTCTTCACTCGAATCAATAATGTATCGGGCCGGACCGGCGCGGCGCCCATCATCCCTCGTTCGCGGCGTTAAATCTTTCAACGGGCGAATTCGCGAGTGAAAAAAAAAAAAAAATTATTCCCTCCCCGTCGTGCGCGTCGATTAAAATATTCACCGTCGAGAGGAGACGGTTCGACGGCGTACCGCGATAACGCGGTTTATTAACGCCAGAAGAAATTCGTAACGCGGTGCGGATGTTGGCATAATTCATCGATCCTCATTTACGAGGCGCAAGGTAGGAGCCGACCACCTCGAAGAGCGAAGAGGGATCTTCTTTTCACCCGGCCCCCTTGTATCCGTTGCAAATCCCCTTAACCGAAATCGGATGAAAGCCAAGTTCCTCGCTGGATTATAATGTCCCCGACGCTTGAGAGTCTATTTACGATACCGCTACTTCAAAGAGGGAAATATCACTCGGGGTATCGAAGGTTCTAACGAAGGTCAGAGGGTAGGGTGGCGAGGGTGCAAGGTCGTCGAATGGCGCGACACGGCATCGAAACGGGTAGAATGCGGCGGGACGACGGGAAATCTCTGGGTCGCGTTAACTTTGTAATTATTCGGCGCAATGAATACGCGGAGGGGGTGGGGACGGTGTCGCGCACGATCGAACGGCAAGACAGGAAGAGGCAACTCGAGTACAAATGCGGAGCAAGTGCATTTCACGGACCGTGGTATTTCAGAAATTTCCCGATACCGTCCCTCTCTCCATCGACGTTCCTTTACCACCCTCCCTCGTTCTCTCTCTTTCTCTCTCTCTCTCTCCATTGCGCCAAACACCCATCGACCGGTCCTCCCGCCCTTCGCGCAGCCCCTCGCCGCCAGGGTGCACCCAGGCCTCCGGTATTTCAGAGGTGGAAGGATTTCCACGCTTCTTCGCATCGGTTGCCAGACGTATTTACGGTGGAAAAGGAAAAACCGGTCGATCTCTGGCTTTGTATTTTTCTTGAACCGACCGGTTACCCAGTTGGGACAATAACTACCCTCTGGCCGCGCGCCGGATTATGAATGCCGATTCCGGTGAATACCATCTCTCCCGGGAACGGACTCGTTAGGATCGCGCAGAGAGCTGGGGCTTTTCTCGCGATTCGACACATAATTGCGATTACTCGCCCGGTACACCATTCATTTATACCCGAATGAAAAGTATTCGGAACTCCGGGTGGAAAATGGTTTTATCGAGGGGGGAGAGTGGAACTCGGATGAATTGTATTTCCCCGGTTTTTGCTCCCTACTTTTCTGCCTCCCCGCGCCGCGATTCTAATGTCGCCACGTTTCGAAAGATAATTCACGGATAATTCGTTTGTTCGCGGTATGAATGGATTCCAAAGAGCCTCGACTGTCCTTTGTTTCGTCGCGAACTTTTGTCCCAGAAGAAACGCCACCGTGCGGACCCGAAGACCCGAACGTCGTTATTTAAAGATTCGCCAACAATTATCGGGTCGATGGACGGCGAACCGCCCCCGTTCCCATGAATCGTGCAACGCGTATCGAACCGTCTGAAATGCGCTCGAACCACTCAGGCCGTCCGTTCGATCGCGCCATCGCCCCCTCGTTTGCTCGCGTCCGAGTTTTGAATTTTTCATTTCCGCTCGATAATCGCGAACAGACGGGGACGCGGGTTCCCGTTTAGGGTGAGACACGCACGAGTCCCTTTCAAGCGCAGACGTACGAGCGAAAAGAAGGGCCGCGTGACCACCGCCACCACCACCCCCTCGGAGTACCTTAGCTAACGAGGTCGATCCGTCTCCAATTACACTTTACATTTCGCAGGTGTTTTGCTTTGAATCAACCCTCGTTTCCACCCCTGCCTCGGTCGCGCCATGCAAATGTAGTTTACGCACCTTTCGTAGTACCGTGACGGGACGGGGGTCGAAGGGAGAGATTACATTGGGCACGAAGAAACAAGAAGGACAAAAGGATCCCATTGTACCAATTAGAAAGGACTGGTTAAGAAAAGAACGGTCTCGTGTTCCTTTTCAGCGGCCACGAATACGACGCGTAACACGAGAGCCGGATTTCGAGTCTGACGAGCCGCGATGTAATCGTGTCTGATTCAAGTGTAATGTAGCCTGGTTTTACAGGATTCGATGCAACCTGTACGACGTGCGATGATCAAAATTTGGAACGTTAATTCCAATTACGATCCAATGGAATAGTTGAAAATACGAGCGATACCAACCTGAAATACACACTTTTGGTATCGCGTTGCGGTGTAACAAACAGGATCACCGCTCCAGCGCTTGCGTTATGGCGAAAGGTACGAGAGCGATCCGTGCGCCCAGGGGTACTTGGGCAGAGGAGCGCGCGTGCAAGCGATACACGCGCGTAGACGCTGGATGTTTGCAGGGTGCAGGTTTCACGCTCGAACGAGAACGCGAACGGACGTTTGAGCGCGCGGCAGGTAAAACGTGAGCAGGAGCAGAAGCAGGTAACCGGTGTCCTGTGCCTGACAGCTATGCGACCGCGCTCACCCTCTCCGCTTTACACGATCGCCCTTCCAATCCCCTACAGCCCTACAGCCAGCTGTGCGTGCGCGCGCGCGCCAAGAGAAGAAGCCAGAAGAATAAATAAGGGAGCGAAGAATGGATGGAAAAAACGAGACGACACGACGTGGATGGGACGAGATAAAAGGCGGAGAAATGGAACGGTGCGGAGACGCAGAGGAACAGCGAACGAACAGGGAATCGTGGGGAACGATGAGGGCGAACTGGGAGGGCGAGAGAGAAGGGTGACGGTCGGTGAACACGTCGAAAGCACAAACTCTGCCGCGGAGAGATTTCGGAATCTGGCATCGCTGATCGAATCGTTCGTGCATACTTCGCAAACGGGATTAATTCGACTGCGACTAATTCGAGAATTGGCTGGGAGCGGCGAAGACGCAACAGAGAATCATCCCCCGACGCTGGCCAGATCCAACGCAGAGATCGAGGGAGCTGGTCACGCGAGTCTTGCGACGGCTGCTGACTCACTCCGCGACCAGTCTCCCCGCGCCACCTTAGAGAACTTCCAGTGGACTTAACCTTTGCTCGTTATTCAACGCCCGACGCCATCTGGTCCATTCGTTCCGATTCTGTTCCTCGGACCGTATCAATTCCCCGTAACGCCCGCCGCGGCTCCCAGTCTCGAGAGCGTTTATACTCTCCTCCAACGAATCGTTTGTAACAATCGTCGAGTTTCACGAACAGTGAAATTACGAGGAGCGATTCCATCTGGAATGAACACGTTCAGCCTGAGGGAAAAGTTGACAACGTCGATCGGGGGTTGTTCGATTCGACGAAGGGAAATCCACGATCCCGTTCATTTCTAAGGGGAAACGCGCTCGCGATCGTAGACGTAATTGGCGTATCTCCGGTGGCGCGACGTCCACGTTGAAATAAACAACAATCGGGGCTCGGAACAATCCCATCTGCTCGTAACGGGTAAACAATGCGCGATATCTTATCCGTACGCGCGGTGGTATACGGGTATCCGCAGGGGCGGCGAGCGTCGCAGCTCGCAAGGAAACCATTTCCTGCATAAAACAAAAGGCGCGCGAAACACGATATCCCGCGAGTTTCATACGCTTACGTCTCGTACATATTTCAGGCACGTCCTGCGCTTCGAGATACGGAACCGTATCAGGACGCGCCCGGGCCGGGGTTGTATTTTGTTGAACGCGTTCGTACGGCCGCGCGGCGCTACCGCCTTGCCTCGTTCGCGCCGCACCACATCCACCGCCACACCCCCAACGTGTTCGCCGCGAAATCTCCGCCGCTGACTTCGCCTCGAATAACCTGTCGTCCGCCGGCGCTCTCGCGCTTTGTATCGCGCTGCGGATTTTTTTCCCCCTCGTTAATCTTCACTTTCAGCCGCGGTTATTTCATAGCGGGTTTGACGGGCCGCCGCTGAACAGCTTACGGCCGGAATGGAAACGGAAATGGAGAGAAACGGGTTTAAAGGTGCGTTTCATCCTCGACGCGCTCGGATGACTCTGTAGAATACGTAGGAGATCTGGCGCGCAACGTTCTTGGCGAGCAGAACCGACACACGGTTCGCGTGTAACTCGACGAAATTGTTAAATCTAGAATGGCGGTGTCTCGTTCCGCAGCGGCCTCGTCCCCTCGATCGAGAAGGAAGTTACGCGAATTCGCGTTTCGAGCAAACAGTCGCTTTCATGGGCGAGCGGGAGGGAGCACTGGCCGAGCGTTGATAGAAGCGTGTATGCAGTTGAACCGTTGTGTGGAATAAAGAGTAGCATCGCGATAGCGCTGGCGACGGTGCATATCTAGCAACGGGCCGGTTCTATTAATATTTCGGCTGTCCATATCGTAGATCCACGAGGCAGCGAGCAACTCGACGTCAGGTTCCTTTGTGTTTTCCAAGTATAAACGATCATAATGGGGCCCTGTGTGTGTCCCTCCCTCTCGCGCAGCGCGGGAATACAATTGCCCGGGGGGTGGCCGCCTCTATACGAATGCCATTGATTGCACAAGTGGCGCAACTTGCATTCTCGAGTGGTAATTGGTCAGCCGGTGCGGGCCCTGCGGCTTGTTGCGCGATGCATCTTGGGTTTATCGACCTCGCAACCATGGAAATTGGCTTCGCTTTTAGGCTCGAAGTCTAAATACCTCTTTGTCGGGAAAACATCGGGCACCGAGGAGTGGATGGCGGACGACGATTTCGAATCGGGACGTTTCGTCGTAATCGAGAGTCCGGATATTATCTCTAGAACGGGAATTAACGCGTCGAGCAGAAGGTTGACGATGCGTGGAAACGGGACGGGGATTGAAAGGCGGAGGTCTGCCGTCGTAGAAAACGGTAACAATAGGAGGAAACGGAAGTGAGCGGTGCGCTCCGCTTTACGCTCGCACGAAGTGTTTTGTCAACCGGCTGAGACCGTCCCTATTGAAAAATTCCCTTAACGCTCGAGATCCACCGCGAAGAAATTTTTCTGTTTACGCGGAATACCCGTGCATGTCGGACACTCGACCTAGTTCTGCCGCGCATTTCGGCGTCCTTTTCGTACGGCACTCGTATCCGGGGTCGAAGTGCTCCCCAGAAAGCACCACAATAAATTCACCGCGCTAGCCGAGTTTCCCTCGTTACATCCCCGATGGATCCCGATCGAACACGCCGACCGTCATGGCGGCGTAAGTACCTCGAAACGACCCGGAAACTCCTTGCGGACGCCACCCCTGCAAATTCAACCCCTCCACTTCCGCTCCTCTATAAGGAACCGCCAAAGTCTTTAATGATCTCGATCAGATATATCTTTGATTTACTCGACCACCCTTGGGAACAGATGCGGCTCATTCCTTCGTGTCCGCGTTGGCCGGGAAATCAATGGAAATTGCTCTCGAGATCCGTGTAACGAACATCGAGGCAACGTTACGTGTTAACCCCCTCTAACATTCGAACGAGCGGGGTGTGTAAAAAGCGTTCGTGCAAAAGTTTTCTCGCGTGCGCCCCACCCACTGTTCGCCAGCTACGTTCCTCTCCGAAGGCATTCAGAGTGGCGATAATGACGCCCGCGTTTAACCCTTCGGCGAAGGAACCCGGTGTTTCAGGTTATCTCGCGAGTCATTTTTCAAGCGTAATTTTCTGCTACCTAATCTCGTTGATAAGTCAACAATGATCACGGCGAGATTAGGGTCGCTTGTAATGAACAATAATTACGAGCGTAAAGCGTTTAAAAGGGGGTGAACTCGAGGCTGGTGGGCCGTGGAGGCGGGTTCGGCGCGAGATAATTCTCTCGTTGCCGCTTTTAAGTCTACGAATTCGTGCGAAATTTATTTGCCCCTAAAACCGGGGCTGCCCAGCCGGATAACAAAAATATAAATTCGTTGAAATTAAGTTGCGCGTAGGAGCAGGCAAGAGTGTAAATAAGTAAATACGGTCGGCCGTTAATTCGCGTTTATTTCCCTTATATTTCGGAAGGGATTAACCGCTGTTGGCATGATTCACTGCTAACTATGCCCGGGTTATTTTCCATTATTTTTCCCAGGCCCATTTCACCGGGATATTTTATTTTAAATACGTCCAACGCGCGCGGCCTGGGCGCATTAAAAATCAAAAGCGTTACGCGAAACGACCTCCGCCCTCCGAGCCACTTCAATATCGTCTAATTATATCAATAAGAAAAAAAACGCGATCTCTGCGACCCGATGGAATGATTGCACCGCTGCTCCAATTAATTTCACGCGTCCGTATTTGCGGGACTCTAATTTAAATGAATAAATTACGTCTGCGCCTCCGCTTAAATAGGTCGTCCTATATTTATAGCCCCGTCGAATACATACATTATCGTTACTCGTCGTTCAGCAGGCAGGAAAATTACAATTTCAATGATGAACGTGTAAATTATGAAATAATTCGGTCGCATCGCGGATTATTACGTTCGTACGTTCGATCGTTCGAACGACGGTTCCGCGGGGGCTGCTCGGGACCGGCTTCAAAGAGCGTTACTCGCGATCGCGATACCGCGACACGACGATGGTAATTCCTCTGACGTGCAAATCCTTGATCCGATTCGTTTCGAGTGACCAGGTCGCGCCGCGAAACGCGGCCCTATTTTATTAACAGGGGAGCGTGCGCCAACTTGACGATGGAATCGCGAGATACGAACCGCTCGTTTCCACACGCTTTATCAAAATAAACGATACGATATCGCGGTTAACGTAGTTACAGCTCTACTCGCCCGTAGGTGTACACCTTGCAGCGTACTCGTACAAAAAAAAAAAAAAATCGTTCGCCACACGAACCTTCCACTGGGTTCGGTCACGTAGCCGTAAAGAAATATCTTTATACGTCCATGTGCTTGTAGACGGGTATAGACGAACGAAGGGGTCGACAGTTCGACGATCGCACCGGACGACGCGGCAATTAGTATAAAATTTTGAATTACTTCCCACGTAGCCAACCGATGCCACGTCTGTTCGTAAGCCACGGGGTGCAAACTCTCTCGCAGCCGACGCGGGGGTGCTCGCGAACGTATCTCGCGGCACGCACACACCCAACGCGGGGGCCGTTGCATGCACCGCGAGATTGCATAATGACATAATATTCATGGCGGTGCGCTTATGCTCGCGACCGAGTAGGTAATAAGAGTGTCGTTGGGAAAGAGCGAGAGAGAGGCGCGCGAGAAGGAAAGGTTCGTTCCTGATGGATAGGAGAACGAAGCAGCGGTTGAATATACCGGCGGTAGAAGCTGAGAAAGGTGACGGGGGAGGTTATAAAGGCAGGGAGAGAGAAAGGGGGAGGCTGACGGGCGGCGGACACATTTTTAATTAAGACAGTTTCGAGGCGTAATTAATTTTACGACGGCGCTACCTAACGACCGGTCTTCCACCTCCCACCTTTGCTCCCTTGCCTCTTCTTTCCTCGGCGAGGCTCCGCTCCGAACTTCCCCTACCGCGTTACGTTTCCGTCGATTCTGCGCCACCCGCCAGAATTTCCGCTCGGCTGCGTCCCGTCGCATCGCTCGTCTCCACTTTTTAATAACACTGTTTTCGTACCCGGCTGGCTTTCGTAACCGGCACCGAGTTCTTCTTCTTCTTCTTCTTCTTCTTCTTCTTCTTCTTCTTCCTCCTCCCTGCCACCTATCACCGCGCAACACCGTTTTCCTTTTTCCACCCCGAATGTCTCTACACCCTCCCCCACTGGCAGCCGTTCGTATCTTCTCGGCTGGCAAACTTTCCGGGCATTTTGTCGCCCCGAGCGGAGAGCGCGCATCTGGAGTTGCCGCGCGCCTTTACCCGCCGACAGTACTTTCACCCTCGAACGCGTCTCTGTCGGTTGTTGAGAGCGCGCGCGGGACCGCGCGTCGGCCATTGTTCTCCGCCGTTTATTTCCCGCTGATTCCACGGGAAACTGTTAAGGGAGCAGCGAGCCTGATAAATTCCACCAGAAGCAACCAACTTTTCTCGCGTGGGAAACGAAAGTTCCGGGACAGATAGGAGCCGCCGCCGCCGCCACCCCCGCGTATACCCGGTTATTTTTGACTTTTTATCTCGCGCCATCTTCCCGTGTTACAGCACGCGGCCGCGCCACGCAGACCAAGCCTGGAACCGGGTCAAAGCATAAATTACCAAGCGTCGAGCGATTTCTCCGCATCCACCGGAGGACTCTGTCTCCCCGCCATCCATTCCGTCCGACACTACCCCCCGTGCCAGGCCTTTAGTCCCTTCTTCTGCCAAAAATCGAACGAAACTTTCATCCGCGCCCACCCCAATGCCACGCTCTAGATTTATGGCCGCCACAAATTATGTGTTGTGCCAGAGAGAGAGAGAGAGAGAGAGAGACGTTCCTTTTCTCCGGCGAGCTGTTGGATGCCCGGATCTTGCTCGCTCCGAAACTTCTTGCTCGGTTGCTTAATCGAGCCAACAGCTAGCCACGTAGCCAATGGCGTCGAATGGTTCTCGTTACGTTCCCATCTCGATTCTACCGGTTCGCTCGAGCCTTTTTTTAAGCGCCCGCTATTTTTCGCAAATTTTTCTTCCACCGAAACAAATGTCGTTAATTCTCGCGTTAGAGGATACCCCTAATAGAGACCTCGTGCACACCGACGAGCACGTACTCTTTAAACATCGCCGCGAGTGCTGGAAGAGGATCTCGTAAACAACCCGGAGCGTCGTTCGGGAGAGAGAAAAAAGAAGAGAAAAAAAACGTTAAACGCTCTCCTCTGTGGCTTGGTGTTTTTAACGATTCACCCTTTGTAGTCTTCTTACGACACCGTAACGGATTATCGTTCGTCCGGCGAGAACTTCGTGGCAAAGGGAAGCGGCGGAAAGGGATAGACGACCGAGGAAGAAAACAAGCCAGCGATCTATACTCGCGACCAGCTTGTCGTATTGCGCATAATAATCCGCGAGGGTGGCCGCATTGAATTAAAAATGTTAAAAGCAACTTCGACGGGAGCCGGGCGTTGCTCCGCTCGACAAAATACACAAAGTGCATTAACGTAGACGGCGAACGATAAGATAATACGATCAACGGTTAACGACTGACCTGTCCGCATAATTTCAGCTCGTCCTCGCGATCGTCGTTCGAACGCCCCAGCGCGAAACCTACCCCCTCAGACAGCATTTTAGGCGATTCCAATTTAAACGCCGTTTCCCGCCGAAAACGACTCCCAATTTATTCCCGTAAAATTACCTCGCATACGCTCTTATTAATTTTTATCGCGTTCACGGCCGTTCTGAAATTCCCCGCGCTCGGCTACCGTACACCTACGCGTTCATCTTGTAATAACCATTAAAAGCTCCGACGGAACGTTTTTACCGCGGCAGATATCCGCGCGCGGTTCCCTAAAAGTGTTTTCTAACGCCGCGCTTCCCACCGGCCCGGCTCGAGTGGAGAGTTAATTACGCGCGCGCGGGAAAGAAAATCTATGGCGCTGCTAAACGGGCAAGACGCGCGGTTCTCCTCTTTTTCTTTACGGTCAACGGGGGCGATTCGGCTGGAGTAACGGCCGACGGACCGTCGGTTTATCTGGCCATTAAAGAAAACGACCTGTTAACGGACGCGCGGCCGACGCCTGGCCACCGCTATCCAATAAATGTCTCGCTAAACACCCATACCTGCCTCGCGTGTCCACTCTGTCATCCCCGCGTGAAACCTTATCACTCGCCATCTCTCACTACCGATCGATAACGAAACCACGTCCCGATCGTGATCCTTTTATCTCTCCCCAGGGCTGGAGGGACGCGAGACCTCGCGTCTCGCTAACTTATCGACTACTTGTACCGATGTACCACGTACATCCTCGATCGTTACAAGAGGAAACGTCTTCCGTGGGGTGGAAACGTGTGTAATAATCGTGCATAATACCACGAGAAGGTGGACGCGTCGTAGAGCGTCGAAGACTCTCTCTCTCTCTCTCGATTTTCAACGAATAGTTAAATACGCGACGGGGCGCAGTTTATCAGAGCGTCTCGCGCACGAGGAATAAACCTGCAGGTCGCTGCCAAGAGCGAAATGTAAGCGGCAACAGAAGCACCGAGTCATCGTTGGGTCCTGCAGGATAATATTTAGTATTCCCGCGGCGTCGGCTGTCGCGGCTTATAATATTTCCCGTCATATTAATATTCCAGCGGGATGCTAGCCGTGCAGCCGACAGGGGAGAGAGCGTCCAGGACGACCGGTGCAGCCATTGCAGCTACACGCAGTGCCGTATCTCGCCGAGTGCTAATGTCGAGATTTGCATCGTTGTACTACAGCGAGAAGAAACGAGTGCTGGAACAGTGTGTACGTACACATCCGTGCGAAGGGGCGTTCGAAGAGAAGAGAAGAGGATCGAAGAGAAACTGGGAAAATCCTTCGTACGTTGTGACAGTTTCACGGAATAATCGCGTAATTGATGCAGTGTATACCGTGTCCGTGCAATACTGAGCGATTCCAGAGTTCGATCGCTCCAAATCGCGTAGCGGTTAATTACGCGACGCGTAAATAATCAGCGGGGCAAAAAGCAGGGGCAATATTTATCGTCTAATCGGGCGATTTTTCCGGCCGCGCCTGGCACGCAACAAAGCCAGCCGTAGCCACCGACGCGTAAACATTATCTAAATGTTAAAACAATGGTCGATGACCGGTTCCCACCGCGCACGCAATAAATCGCTTTTGCGAGCGCGCCAGCAACCCCGCCGCTGACGAAAATGCAAAATCTGCGGCGAGTAACGAGCCCCCCCTGAATCAATTTACGCGAGGCGGTTTGTAAATGAATCGGACGTGCAGCATAAATCGTCACCGACGAAAGAACACACATCGACGCGCCCTCGCGCGATTACACCCACGCCTCAGACTATCGACGCGTCCTCATCCCTGCAACCCCTCTCGTAACGTAAACGCACCTTAACGCGCCTATCGCGACGCGCTCGAACGTGTCTGACGAGCACGTGACGATCTCGTAACCGACGCAAGGGTGGCCGGTTAAACGGCTGTGCGAACGACGCACTCGAACCCCTTGCAAAGCGGTAGACCGACGACGTTGAATCGATTGTTTGGAAAAATGTGCTTCTCGACTGGAGACGACTTGGTCGAAGGCGACGACGACATGCAGCGACGCGGCGCGTGTACGAAAGCTGACTAAGAGACGGCAGGAAACGCGTTAGCTGCTCGCTATTTTCCTCAATCAGCCCCTTCCTTCTTACCGTCGCAATTATCAATTCAAAATCGTGACGCGAATTTAGCCGGGTCGAAAATTGATTCCGCGGCGGCGAGGCACGGCGGGGTTTAATAAGGAGCAGCGTCTACGGTGGGGGTCGAGGGAAGGAAGGCCAAGACGTCGAAAACGCTTGGCTCCGTTACGGGACGGAGGAGGCCGGGAACGGAGGCGGATGGAGAGATTTAAAGGGAGGCGAGGAACTGAAGGGACCGGTTCGCGCAGTAGACGAAGCCATTTACGGGCACGTAAGCGGTTTCCATTGTCTATGAAGGTATAATGGAGTAATCTCGCGGTGGCGCGCCGCCACCGAGGCCGATATTCAAATTACGCGCCTCTTGCGAGTATACGTATATACGGGGGAATCGTTATACGGGCCCTTCCGGTCAGTAGCGGCGCGATCACCCACGGAACTTGTACCGTGCAACACCGTGCCTGGCTGTTCCAGTGCCGTAACTGCCTGGACCGGGTGGTTCTCCGTTATCGACCGGTAATGCGGTGGCCCGAGCTAATATACAATTAGCGATATCACGAGCCGCGATACGAACTCGATGCGTTTGCGCCCAGGCTTCTGGACTTCGATCTATCCAGTTCCTTCGCGCGAACTTTCCTGGCGAACGCTCGAACCGTCGCGTCTCCGCGCGCACGTGTGGTACAACGTCCATCTACGAGCTCGCTTCTCTCAGGAGGAACAGGGGAGAAAAGTTCTGGAAGCATCCGAGTCGCGTGTCCTCCCACGGCGATTCGTTATCGTTTCCTACGATTCATCAATCACGTCCTCTCGACTTGGCGCCTCGAAATAGAAAAAGATTGCCCTCTCCCCAACTGGGCAGCCGTTGGAAATCTTCGGTTAAAAGCAACGGAACAGGATGTTTCGGCGCGGTCCGGCGAGCGCGCAGCCGCATCTTTCCTGGAGGCTGGTCGTTAACGGGTGTGCGTGCCAGTGCGATGGTTACGGCGATATATCATCGCACGTCCAGAGTCATAACGTGACGCGCAACACGCGGGCGCATCAGTCATTTAGCCGCAAATGGAATCTGCTTCCTTCCTCTTGCAGCGTTTCCGCGCCTTGTACCGCGGTATTTTGCACGTCCACCGTGGGGTATTGTACGCGTGTATGAGTGCGGTTATACCGCCGGTGCCGGCCGACGAGGGTGGAGGCAGCCACTGGCGTAACGAGCTGCCACCCGGCCAGAAATGGCCCTTCCAAAATTCCGAAAATCCCCCCCCCCCCACCCCGCAGCGATGTTAATTGATGGCTCTAAGGGTGGAATATCAATAACGATCAAGTTCGTTTATGAACCTGTAAACGTTGTCACGAGCCGCGCCTCATCGCGGTTCATCGGTATTAATCGATCCCTCTGCCTTTGAGGGGATGATTTATGCCAGCTTGGATTTCGAGGAAATCTCTCTGGCGAAGTTGAAGTTGTACGCGGTTTGCAATTTTCGCGTACGAGCGACGAGTTCCTTTATGAAAAGCTGGGATTCTTTTAATCCGCGCGCTTACTCGTTTTCCAGCGTCGAAAGTGAAAAGGGGGTGCTGCGCGTCGTTGAACGGCCTCGAGTCTCCGGGACGTCGAAGCGGATAAGCTTCAGCGAGGGCAGCAAATTCTTGTCCCGTCTGTTTCGCTTCGACAACGTCGGATGTTAAGGAATGGTAAATCGACCGGTTGAATCAACAAGTCACGAGTGGAGCGAAAGAAATGCGGGCACGGAGAGGCTGGGAGGGACAGAATTCCGCGCTCGCGTCCTAGCCAGCCAGAAATTCCCACGAATTTTTCGCGAATGAGAATCTGCCAGCGCGTTAAAATTCACACGGACGAGCACGTGCGATAGAATCGAAGCCTGCGAGGCGGAAAAATTTCACGGGAGGACGCGAGCGGCATACGTGACCCGCGAAATCTTGTGGAAGCACCACCTGCGTCTACTTGCCGCGCGCCACCCACCCCCTTTTTCGACCGCGCGTCCTCTTCTTCGCTTAATGGACTTTAACGAGTCGCGGGATGCGCCGTGAAGAAGGGAAGAATCGATAAGGGGCGCAGTGGTTAAATTAGAAAACTCTCGGGAGGCCAATGCCGGGGGAATATTTAAATTAGGTGAACGCCCCGTACAAGGACCCATTCTTAATGAGCTGAATGAACGATCGAGAGTTTTCGGTGATCCTCTTCGACCGTGAGTTGTGCATTCCCCGTCTAACCTCGCTCCTTTCCCCCTCGAGAAGGCAGTCGCGAATCTTTCCCCATTTCCCGTGGATCTCGATACAATTTTCAGCAACTCGAAAACAATCTCGACGTTCCCAGCCCCTCTTACTGGTGTAGTATAATCGCTATTGATACGCGTCGATGCGAAACAAGCGAAATCGATAGCGCGTATTATCTTGTTCGCGAAAAACTAAAACGAACACCTCTGGTGGATGAAAATTACGCGAGTCGGAACGCTCTATGCGTACAGTTTTGTTCGATGGACTTTATTAGCGTGTTAACACGGCCCGTTAATGACGCCCAGGGTTACACACCATTTTCTATGGCCGTGTAAACGTAATAACGTGCATCAGCGTGCAGTCCCGTCGATGATTAATATTGCGCGCTGCGCAACGATAACGCTGTTACACTAACGTTACGGTAATGATTCTTCTAGAACTCGCCGGATTATTTTCTATCGACTGAATAACTAGGCGGCCGATGTATTATTAGGTAGTCGCAATTTAGCTGGCTTTGTGCCAAAATCCACGTAGCGCCGTATGAATATTGATATCGTCATTTCGGTTCTTAGCGTATCGTACACGTGAAAAGTACGTCGAAACGGGACGCGCTGGATACGCGCTGCATAAGGGACGGATGCATAATATCGGGCTAATTAACGGAGCGCGCGGCGCGATTTCAATGCGCGTCCCGCGCCGTCTGCGCGTTCCCCGTATTTTTAATCTCAGAATCGAGTGGAGCGAAACGAATTGATATTTACATCGGCCAGCGGATGGTGCATCAGCGATGATTAAGCGAAAGAAATGCACCTCTGAGAGGGGGGTGCGCGCGCGGGGGTTAACGAAGGGATCCAATTTAAAGTATCAAGCCCCGTCTTCCAAGAATCCGACTCTCAATTAATAAGATTAACTTTCACGAACGGTAGCGGCCGCGTGCTACGACTGCGTTTCCCGCCCACTCCTGGCCCGGTTCATTATACGTCTAACAGATATTGGATAACCAAGGATAAGGTACGTACACAGATAGCGGCGTAACTCCCTTTGCGTCCGGACAAGATGTGTGCCAAAGGTAAAGAAGAAAAGCGAGGAGGAACGGGGAGAAGAGAGCTAGAATGAGAACGAAAACGGCGCGAGGATCAAGGGGGTTGAAGCACGGAGGGTGGGGGTGGAGCATCTTACGCGATCAGACTTCATAAGCAAGCGGAACCCCTCCAGCTTTCGAAGGCAAACAACCTTGCACTTCCTCTCTCTTTCTCACTCGTTCTTACTCTCTTCACCCCCCACCCCTGTCCACGCCCCTCTTTTAACCTCTGGTTTCTCGTGCTTCCAGCGTTCGCCCTCGGGACCCACGAATCCTTCGTCCTTAAATCCTCGAGCACAGATGCCTGGGGTGTACAGGCGTGCCACCCTACCCACGGTATTTTATATTCACCTCAAATCATGCATATTTAATCGCAGAAGCGGCACGATCTACTTTCCCTAAGAGTTAATCGCACCGCTACGAGCCACTGTAAATATTCCTCTGTTTCTCGGATTCTGGATTTCACCTGGACCCTGTTTTTATTCCCGTCCCGTCCAGATAGTTGCCCTCCGCACCCCTCTCCCGGAAGAAACAAACTAACTTCTACCCTACTTTACCGCGAGCGTTCGCCTTTCATGAATCAATAAAATCGCCTCGGAGTACAAGAACAACCCGTTAATCTTCTTCTCATGGGGGTTTCGAAACTTAATCGCTCGTGCATAATTGACTGGAATCGCGTGCACTGAATCTGCCTTCGCGCCGCTTCTTCGACGGGTGCCATCAATTTCTTGCAACTTTCTCGATGCATTTCATAATGCGAGCGCCGCCGAGAAATTGATCGTAACCCGCCGATCCGGGGAAAACAGGCGTTGGTTAATTACGCTCGTGCAAGAATGTAGTTATCATCGATTTCCACGTGGAGCGAGCGACGCAAAATTAGAGCGAAAACAGGCCAGCCGAACGTAATGCGCTGTCATCGAGAATCGAAACTGCTACGCGATGGCTGCTCCGCTTTCGTAGCGACCGCCTTCCATTTCTGTCCAGGATAAGGGATGCTGATTTTAGCTCGTCCGGAATGAACAAAAATTCGTGTTATTAGTTCGAAACCGTTGACACACATTACCGTACGTAAATGCACATTTCTATAAAATTAGAGCCAATGGTCCACTAATATCTTAACAGGGTAAATTTGGTCGACACGATTTCTGTATCTCGAAACACCCTGTCGCAAATAGAACTCGTGAAATATACGTCTCGTCGAGGCTCGCGGATCAGAGATTCCAGCAAACTCGTATCTCCGACCAAACAGAAGCGTCACGTAACGAAGGATCTGGCGCGTTGCTCGCGAGACGCGATCAATTAATTTGCGACTCGTAGATGTCGCGGTCATTCGTACATTCGAACCGATATCGGGAATATGCAAATAAAGAGTACGCGCACGCGTTTCCTCGGCGTATCAATGAAAACGTCGAATGAATTTTTATCGAAACAGACGAGGGACACCAGTTCCATCCGCGTTTTCCGCCTCGTTCCTTTAACCTCGTACGTAAACCATAAACGAGTCCCTGCGTTCACGGGCAACCATCCGCGCGAATTATCGGAAGAAATCAGCAGATGTTTCGACGGGCATTAATTTGCATATGCAAACGTGTCGGAGAGGCAGCGATACGGTTTCAGTTACAACCCGCCGGGGCAAATCCTATCGACGTTCTCACGGCCGGATTTGACTTTGGCCAACTTACTCGCTCGCATAGCCACGGTTACCCACCCTGTCCTGTTCGAGTCGCGCGAGTTCCCTCGAAGACAGCTGCGCGTCGCGGCGGATATCAAAGAAAGTCCTGTTTTAATGAAACTCAATTATATACGGCGAACCGCGGGACGCGTCGCTGGGTGAATTTGCATAAGCAGACGGATTTGTGACGGTCGACGAATAATTCGTAAAGTTCAGGGGATTCGGCGAGATTGGAGCCGCGATACGGTCGATGAAAGAAAGAAAGTTATTCTTACGATCCGAAAGTTGGTCGCGCGGAGATCGAGCAAGATCTCTCGATCTCGAATGCAAATCGCCTCTGAGACGCGGCGTTCCTCGAGGCGGGGTGTCCCCCCAAGGAAGGTGCGAAGTGAATGAAACGCGCGGGGGTAGAAATTAGAAGCGCACCGGTCGAGGAACGGGTGTAAACGCAAGTGGAACAACAAGCGGTTGCAGGAACCATTATCAGCCTCTGGGGGCGCGTGGTTGTTGGTTCGGGTGGAAAACTACACCGGATATAAGCAATGGATAAGAAAGTTCCGCGGCTCTATGAAAAATGCAACGCTCGAGTTATCGTCGACGTGAATTTTTCATCGGCGTGAGTCGAGCCGCTGCTGTCGAGCTCTGCGCCGCACCCCCTCGACGCTACCATCCGTTTTAACCTCTCGTTTTTCTCTTTTCACCCTCCTCCCATCTCCTCCTTTTTCTTCCTCCTCCCCTTTTTTTGCTTCTCTTTTCCCTTTTTTGTCTAACCTAGCCACCTTCCCTCTCGCGACATAAGCACGGTAAGCATTCGCAGGGTGGGGAGGGGAGGGTAAAGTTTCCAAGTGACCCGCGACGGAGCGAACCCCGCGCTCAAAACTTCGACTGGTTCTGACATCCTCGAGAAACGCAGCCGAGCGATTTCTCCCGCTATCTATGCGCCACGAGAGAACCTACTTTCCGAACTGCAATACACCCGCGGAGGAGGGAATTCTTCGAGGAACCATCGTGCCGAGAACACGCGATGCCGGTACATCCGCCTGGCAGGAAACCGAGGAAGCGTTACCAAACTGCCGGTGAAACGAGCGACACGCTCGAGTTTTGCCGTTTCGACTCCCAACGAACCATCGGGAAAGTTCAGGCTCGTTCGTTCTAACCAATCTTTGATCGAACCTGACAATGGGACCGCGCGACGTCATATTCACCGATCGTCCTTCGACTTTTTACGTACCGCCGCGCGTTGGTTTAAACAGAGAGAGAGAGAGATAGAGAAGAAAACGGGAGGAAAAATTAATTTTCGTTCACGGATACGCGAGTGTACTCGACTCGCGTACTCGGCTAGCTCCTTAGAAGGGGACATCACTGCGTAAGATAATTAAACGGAGTCACTGGAATGGATAAATTAAATCGTCTACTATTTCTCGGCCCTGTAATTAGTCGTCTACCTAAAGCGCGCTGTCAAAGAACACTTCCCACGCTCCGTTATCAGGAGACAAGCTGTTAATTAAGCGAGCCGTTCCGTCTGTCGCTACAGATAACAGAATCCTGGATAACGGGGACAGTCCCGTGCAAGTGTAAATGTTCGATGAAGCGCGGCCACCGGTGAGAAGATTAGAAAATCACGACGAACGAACGAACGCACGCGCGCGGTCCCAAATGGCGGCGGGCTAAATGAAAGCGAGCATATAATTACGAGGGAAGCGGCGCGGGATACGAAATAAACGAGGGATGTACGTAAAATCGCGAAAGGGAGAGGCTCCGGCTTCAGCCAATCGGACACGATTCCCCATACGTACGAGGGGTGGGCTCGCGTTATAGATTCAGCGAGTTCGACGTGGATCGAAGTTAAAGAGCCGCTGTTCGGGAAGAAGGACGAGGACGAGAAAGGGAAAAGAGAGAGGAGGCGACCGAGAGAGATTTGTCGCGAGCATTGGAGATTGGAAGCACGAGGCGAGGTCACGGAAGCAGAGATAGGGGAGAGGTTCAAGAGAGGCAGATAGGAGAAATTCTACGGGGCGTGGACGGGATAAGTTATCCTTGTATCTCGGGATGCACACCGACATTATTTCGTATCTTGCAGGACACTTCGGGCAATGAGGACGTCCTGCCGCGCACGCTGCCGGAATCCATAACGAGGTCTTATCTATCTTAGTCCAGCTTCCTTTTTTCTTCTTTACCTCGTTCCGTTTCTTCCTTCCTTCCTTCCTTCCTTCCTTCCTTCCTTCGTTCATTCGCCGCCATTTCCTGCTCGACTCGCTGCGCGCCTGCGATGCTTTCGAGGCAACGCGCGCCGACCACCTACACGCGTACGCCTCCTTAAATTAGAACCACTTTCATTCCTTCGCCCTCGAAATTAACGTTTGCTCGTAACTCGTCCGCGAGACGAGTTACAGGTACGCCCAGCCCGTCGTCCCTGGATCTTCGAGGCTCGAGGAGGCAACGCGTGGCGAAAATCCATTCGTACCATTTACCTCGGTGGCCATCGATTAACGTAACTCGACGCGGTCAGGTTGCCAAGCGGAGGGATCGCGGGATTCAGATGCAATCTGGACGATACGCGCGATTTGCCCCCGATATTTCATCCAGCTGGCTTTCCACGACGGCGAGCTCCGATCGGCGACCAATTTTTCAAGACAAACGAGCATCGATTACGTATCAGCGGGGCATCGATGATATTTTGCTCTCCGTACAACCCAGTTGAACATAACAAATTCCCTCGCAGCTCGCATTGGCGAGGAGCGCAGGAAGACAAGGAATTATTGGATCGGGGAACGCGAGCGAGCGATGCCATTTCCGGGAAGTTTTTAATGCGCCCAACGGCGGACGTGCGCGTGTTCGTACTTTACGCGGCCGCGGACCGCTAATAACAAACCTCGCGGGGTGATTACACGGCGTGATTTCGCGCAGATTGGACGAGTGATTAATTCTTGCGGACAATCCGAGCGGCCACCGTCCCCGCGTCCTCGACCAGAGCCCACCACCCGTTCTCCTCTGTTCGTCGCCGCCCTCTGTGGATTTGTCGCTCGTACCAACCCCCGGCAAGGATATTTTAATTCCGAAGCGGCGGCGGCGGCGGCGACGGCGGCGGAGCGGTTTGAAATGGTTATTAATTCGTGTGTCGAGGGTCCAAGCGCCGGGCCAATGGCCAACAACGAGTGGAACGAGGATAGACCGACGGCGATGCTCGTAAAAACAACCCCATTGTTATCGCCGTCCCGTAGCTCGTTTCGCAGTGGGCGGCACTCGAATCGGCGCAGGGGAGGAATACAGAAAGAAACGGGAAGCAGAGTTCCGCGTACGCGTCGCAGCAGGCCCGCTTTGCTCTCTCTCTCTCTCTCTCTCTTCTCTTTTGGATACGCGTGCACCGTTCTACCCTTCTGTTATCGCGGAACGGAACGGAACGAAACGCCGCAGCCTCGACTCGCGATTTCACCGTTTTAGACGGCTCTATGGGAACGGGGCCGGATTGATTTTTGCCTGTCGTTTTCCGCGGTGGCGTTACATTTTTTTCGGCCAAATGGCACGGGAACACGGGAACGATTTTATCCTGTATGAGACGCACGGCCCGCTGTGCTGCCTTCAATTATTTAGAATCGGTTGTCAGCGAGAAATTTGTCGGCCCTTTGTGCTTCCATCGGTAACCGCTGGTTTCAAGCTTTCCCCCTCTGTTTTTCTCTTTTCTCTCTATTTTTTCTATTTTTTTTTTTTTTTTTTTATCCTTTTCATTTTCAACTCGCGTTGGAATTGGCCGCCGCGCGAGAACGAAAATGCGCGTCACCGGGGGATTGCAAATTCTGCTTGGAAAAATTGTCGACGACGATTTCCGTGGCGATAACGCGGCGATCCGAACGATCCTTCGTCCGACGGTCCGCCGGCGCATAAATTCCCGATGGGTTTGGGCGGTCTTCCGGTGCGCGTGCTTTCGTATTCGACGCGCGTGACGCGCGTAAAGCTCGCGTACGTAGGAGCGCGCGGCGGTTCTTTCGGATTGATTAATGCCCGGGCACCCTTCGAAACTGCTTCGCGACCCTTCGCCAACTCTCGCGGCGGGGCAGCTCGTTTCGCGACGACAGACTCATCTCCGATTTTATGCCTCGTTTGATGGCGCATCGGCTAACCCCTGCGTTCTCCTTTGCCGGGGCGCCCCTTCGGGACGCAACGGGGAGGACCCTCGTTGCGATGCGCCGCCACGAAAATCACAGACCACCAGGCTCACGTGGAATGGTCTATTTGGTATTTAAATAAGCGTACATGTACGCTCGCCGCGTCCCGTAACCGTGCGGGACAAGTTCACTGAGCTCCTTTTCGGGAACCAGGCGTAGGGTGAAGCCAGCCCGTCCCTCGGACATTCATCACGAGGGAAAGGGTATGGTCAATTAGACCAGGGTTGGTAAGCAGTACGCTGATCGAAGTGACGCAGCGCATCGGATATAAAAACAATCGTAAATCGGATTACAGCTCGCCCCACTGACACTTTCTACGTCGCGTCGTCCACTCTCGATAAGGCAAACTGTTCACAGTTAAGGCACGTGTAACGTAGGTAACGATAAACTGATTAGAAAAGTTCGCGGAGCTGACCGATATCTCGCGTTTGTCGCGTGGATAAAGAAAAAAGGAAAACAAAGGCAGCCCATCGTACGCGAGAACGGAGCAAGAGACGAGATCAGACCGGAAGAATCGGTTGGCGATCGGAAAACAGAGGGGGACGGTTAATTCAACGATTCCGTCGATAACAGAAGCCCTTGAAAATAAAGTTTCCAGCTTCCCGGGGGGGAGACCGCTACCAAGTCAATATTGTCTTGCCGTGCTAAGCGCGCTAAAGTACACCGTGAGAGCGGTACCGTGCAGGAAACTTTATATATCTCGGTGCGTAGTTGCGAACAAACTTGACGGAATCCAACAATAAGGCAAAGTTCCGTCTCCTCGTTGTTTCCTTCTTCTCTGGCACTCCTAAAAATAAATACATCGCTGGCTCATCGGCCGCGCATCCAACGACAGAGGACAGAGAGAGAGGTCTGGTGCCGTTCGATCGACCTCAGCCGCAGTCAGCCGTCATTTCCACCGACAGGAAAAAATAACCGGGACCAGCTCGACTCCCTAAATTCGTCGCCAGAAATACGCCGCTCGTCCTGTGCTCCTCTGATTCGAATGAAGCTGCGCGACCCAATCGAGTTAATGGTTCATTCTTCCCTTAAAGACGACTTCCTGTCGGATTAACTTGCCGGCTCGCAGTAATCGTGTTTGGTAACGATATTTTCGAGCGACCAAAGATTTGTTCGCGCTCGAACGAGAAACTCGAAGCAAGCATCGTTCTCCATTGCTACTGGAGTTCTGCCGGAAGTCAGACGCGTTTGGAGAACGCATCGTTAAAAGCCCCCGTTTCTCTCTGCCAGCTTGCAAGGTGCAGCAGCATTATTTTTCTGCTTTTCACGCGGGAGATGGCATAAAAAAAATACACAATGCGGTCTCGAAAAAACGGGCTACGTTTCGAAGAACGGGTCCATGAAGATTTCATTTACAATATACGCGTCGTATTGTACCGGCAACAATACCGCACTCTGTTGGCGAAGCATTAATAAATGTTTATACTTGTCGCTTTGTCTGTCTCATTAAAATCCCGTGGTAATGTACGCCCCAAATTTCGACGCTGCGTCCAGGAGATCGTGTCCGACCTATTTGCAGGGAAATCGTTGTCCCGAGAGTAATCTCCTTGCGGAACTCAAACGGATGCCTTGTCGTTGGTAATTTTTAATCGTTGATATCTACGAAAAGCCTTTTTAACCGAGAGATTGGATGGTCGACGAACGAAACATTTTTCGATAGTAAATGTATGGTACATAATTTGGTTGTATCTCGTAAAATTTGCTCTTTGGGGACAATACGCGATCGATACAAGATTTTGGAACAATATAAATTTGTAATCGGAACGTTGGATGCTTAACAGAGGTGACGATACACATTTTACGAAAACAGGTATGCACGTTTTCACGGTAGAGCGTAATTGAAAAGATTAATCGTATTACCGGGCGTTTATGGGTTAATCTCGCGAGTTGAAATTCAAATGTAATTGGGCTGAATCGGGGCATTTTTATAATAACGCTAGCCCACTGTGCCTCGAGGTTGTCGCGTTCATTCTCGGAAGCAATAGAATCCAGCGAGACTTTTGAAAAGTATGTAACTTTCAGTGACTCGACTATGGCCAGGAATAAAGTCTCAAGTATCCGGTGCTCGAGTATAGCCGTAGAACCCAGCCGCGATAAAATCTAATGAGACGTCGGAGAACTCGAGAATCCTACGAAGAACGAAATTACAGATTCTCTACCCTATATTTTTTCCGTCTAACGTTCGACGTCCAATCTTTTATTAACATCCAGGCCCGAAATCGATTTTTCAATTCCGTCTGCTTCCTCTATTTCTCTCTATCTCCCTCTCTCTCTCTCTCTCTCGCGACGCAATCGCCTCTCGCTTCGAGAAATGTTAATCTACGATATTGGTGTTTGGATCGATGCGCCGTTTAATTTGCCCGTGGATTCGCAGAAACGCCTTTGAGATTTCTTAAAGAAACGTCCGAGCGTTTAGCCTTTAAGCGAGGGTAAGTTGTCGTAGCAGCGACTTCCCGATCGCGTCTTGAAGATTGCTGTCGGGAAATCGAACGCGAGGAGCAACCCCCGATTCAATATCTATTTCTATCGCTCGTCCGAGTCTCGAATGCCCCAATCGCTTCGCGTTTTATATCAACCTCCGCTGCGAACAATAATAATTGACCGATTGACGGGTCAATATTTACAAACTAGTGGAAGTTTACAGGCGCCACTGGAACGTTGCGTTCGAGGGGTGAAAAAAATACAGCAGGTAAAGGGACTCGTCGTTCTCGGATCGGAATGGAGCAGGACTGGACCGAAGACGGAGTGAAAAAGGATCGGACGCGGAATAACATTCACTTATAGAACGGTGCATCTTTTGTGAGGAGGCAAGAGAAAGAAAGAGAGAGAGAGAGAGAGAGAGAGAGAGGAGAGAATACGCCCGCATGGATATATCGCTTTCCTTTGTCAAATGTTCTCTTCGTGCACGGCTGGCCGGCGTATCGTTCGCATTAGCCTCTTTACGATCGATTAATTCCTCGGCTGCGGAACAAAACATCTCGCGCCCGTGTGAACGATCTACAAAGTCGCCGGCGGCGCTCCGTCACGAGCAGCTTTGTCGACGCGCTTAGATGGCAAAGCGCGCGATAAAAATACCTCCGTGAAAAAAAAAAAAGAAAGAGGAGAGAGGAAAAAAGGAGAAAGGAAAGTACGATATCCCGGGTAACCCGGTCTGTTAGCGCCGGCGTTCGCGAACAGACCGTTTCCGAACTTCGTATTAGCTCCGATCAAATCGAATTACACGCTTGAACATGGCCGATCGTCCGGCCAATCGCGGGGCGAATAATCCGAGCTGCAAGTGGCGTGAATTAGTTCGAACGAGACGACACGACTGCTCTCGTACATACCAGCGACGAAGATGTCAATGGTCACGTTTCGCGTTTACACGAGCACCGCGCAAATTATCGGGGCTCGCGGGCCACGATTCACGAATTAACGAGCCTGGCCCAGGAACTAATGAAAACGTACAGTCAAATTAGCACCATCGACCATTTGGGCGTTCGCCAACCGGCTAATTTACAAGCACAATAATTCCGGAGCAAAGTTCACCCCGGGATTAAGCTGGGGAGGCCTCGCGGGCAGCTCCAGCCGCCTGGTGTTTGTCGAAAACCAAGAAAATGCTGCTGGTGCTGGTCTACTTACTCACTTTTCGAGGATCCTCGCGCGTAAAGCCGAGAAACACCGGCGATCCAGAGGAGGTTGTCGACGATCGCCAGCAGGAAGATGTATCTCGGGTAGCCGCAGGCGTCTGGTCCGAGCGCGTAGCCAAACAGCCGACGAACAGCGAGGAAAATCACCAAAATAAACAAACGTTGGACCGTCACGTGGCACACAGGGGGTATACGCACTACGGGAATCCAGTGACCGATTCTCTCCTCCACGAGTAAAAACAAAACCACTGTGAACGCGACTCGCTGCTCCGATCGACGAACGTTCCTTTCGCTTTCGTTGCCACCTGCCGCTCTCGACGTATCGCGATCGCACTGTGCCAAACACGGATCACCCCTCTCGCGACGTCCTTTCCCTTATCCTTCACGAACTGCCGTTCTCCGCACGCAGCGGGCAACTGTCGCTATTTTGGCGGGTCTCTCGCCTCTGCCGCCAGAGCACCGTCTCGATTTCTCGATCGTCGCGCCCCTTCGATTCGTCGATCGCTCGCATCGATCGTCGATCCTCCGGGCGACACGTGACCGTGAAAAACACGCAGCTCGTCGTACCACGGCACAGGTTAGCCCACAGTTCTCGCGGCGATCTTCTCCGTGCTCGCCGTGTTGAGGTACGCGCGGCGACGTCGACGACGACGGGCGGCGAACGGAGAGGAAGGGCCCAAAAATCGCGGCGACGGCGGCGAGTGGTCGTGCACGAGTGTAGCGAGCGTCGAGAAGAGGTCGAGAGAGAGGAACGACCGACGCGGCGACGGTCGCGTGGTATCGATTCGTGGCCGTGGAAAGCCGGCGAGGCAGTCGAGATAGAGAGAGAGAAAGAGCGAGAGAGAGCTTTTTCTTCCCGTTCTCTCCCTTTTCAGCCCGCTCTCGTGTATCCTCTCCCTCTCTCTCTCCCTCCTTCCCTCTCACCGTTCTTTGCGAACCTCGTGCGACGCGGTCAGCGTACGTCCCACAGTCCCGAAGTAGCCACTCTGTGTAACCCCTCTCTCTCTCTCTCTCTCTCTGTACCCCTTTCTCTCTCTCTTTCTCTCTCTCTCTCTTTCTCTCTCTCCCTCTCTCTCTCTTTTCCTCTATGTATCCGTTAATCGCACGATCGAACGTCGCCTCCAGCCAACGATGCTGCGTTATTTACGGCGGTGCGAGAGTGGTCGTTCCGCTACGACAACCACGACGACGACTACTGCGGCGACGACGACGACGACGACGACGACGACGACGATGATGACAGCGTGCGTACCGGTACAACGCGTCTACCTCGAACGTCCGGGTCGGACTGAGCGCGAACTGGCGACCCATGGAGTCGTTCGAGGTACCGACTACCCCCACCCGGAGGAGCCACGCTTCGGCTTTCCCAACCCTCGTCGACCGCCTTCCCCTCTCTCTCTAACCCCATCCGGCAACTAGCGATGGCCATTCCATATTCTCTCTGTCGCAAGTTTTCGAGCAATTTACCGATACGAACGTTCGAGTCGCTTCGAGCACTGCTCGAGTTCCCAAGTTTTTTTTTTACCAACCGACTCGAGCGATCTTTGCGAATGTAAAACTCCCCAACGACTCGAAACGCCCAGGAGCCTCGCGGAATCTAATAACCGCTTCGCTGCTTTCCACGCGAGAGCGAATCTATGCGAAGCGATTATTACGACGAGTAAGCTCCGATTCGATAGCGCAGTCGAGCCGCTCCGAGATGTCCGAAGACATTTCTATCCTGTATTAGAAGCGACTCGAACCCTCTCGAACACATCGCTACCTTCACCCCTACTCTTTTCTCTGTATTACCGTTTTCTCTTTTCCTCCAGCTTCCGCTTTCCCTGCTCCCACTCTCTCCCTCTCTCTCCCTCTCTTTCCCTTCATCTCGCAATCCTGCTATCCCTACCTACATTTCCCTACCCTTGCGCTTGCTCCACCGTATTTCTCCTTCTTCCGCTCGTTTCAACCCCCCTCGAGTACTCCCGTACACACTTGGAGCTACCTCTCCTTCTCTGCTCTCCACCGACCGTGCTCCGTGCTCTTATTCTTCCATCGGCCCTCGCCGTGGCTCCTTTCACCCCTTCTTCACGGGTTTTAAGGCCCGTTCACCCCCGTGTACTGCCAATTTACCAACAGCGTCACTCTTGACGGTGGATCAATCAAATCATTTTATTGATTTCGTTTAGAGCAACACCTCTTCTTCCTCTTCTTCCCTTCTGATGACCTACACGAGTGTCGCGCTGCATACCTGCGTATCTTTTGTTTCCAGGTGGTGCGGCTTTTCAACGGGACCGACCCGCGACGGAAGTCGTCGCGGTCCTCCGAAGCGCGCGAACAGGTACGACCAAGCGATTTCCTTAATCGTAGACGCTCGCGCGTGTCCAGCAGCGATTGAAATCCGAGCGATAAATTTTCATTTTCACCGTTGCCGCGGCGTTATTTATGCAGTCGGCATTGTTGTATATCGTGTCGCCGCTTAAACTCGCCGCGAGAATCGGGTTTTGGTACGCTGCCATGGCTTCGCGGACCCGACGCCGATGCTGCTGCCTTTCCTACCCCGTTTCTTTCCTCCTTTCTCCCTGCCTCGTTCCCTTTCTTCGTTTTTTCATACATTCTGTCACTGATATATCGCGTGTATCCGAATATCGCGCAAACGTGATTTATGCCGCTCATCGCGCGAGAGAGATAGCCAGAGAGCGAGCGCCGCGCGCGGATACGCCTGGCGAACCGGGTCACCGCCGGAGGAGGGCGAACCTAAATTCGCCAATCGCATAATGGAATCTTGGAGATGTATCCTTGGACTTGGCTAAACGCGGATTAGCGCAAACACCATCGGTCATCCCGGGGAAGAACACGAAGAAATATGGAGAGTTATGTCATTGTCAGTGTTTCGGTGGGTCGGTTCCCATCGTAGCTCCCCGCGTTCGCGTACGACCAGTTTAATCTCCTCTCTTGGACGCTCCACTCACACTGCGGATCGCTTAATTGCCAGATAAATCTATCCAACTAGTTAACTAACGGCGAACTAACCGAATAAGCCGCCTTGTTTTCACGCTTGATACGCGTAACCGGGCAATTAGAAAGCGACGCGAAGGGTTATTATTAAGCGCGCGCGCGAAAAAGTTCGCGAGCTGGCCGCGGCGGCGACTTGAAGCGTCCGCCAGCGGTGGCTGGCGAAAAAATTTGTTTACATAACGCGTTTATTAATCACGAGTTACATCGCGCTTGGACGCCCTCAACTTCTCCGGAGCGGCGTCGCGTCGCGGTGAAAATCGAGGCGCGAGCGCGAGGAAAAATCAGAACGGTGTCGAAAAGAAACGGCTGGGAGGAAGTTTAAAAGGGAACGGCAATCCCGAGGTCAAAGGCTTTGGACAGGAGGATATCGACACGCCGTGAGAGGACTGCAGCCGATAGGGTGAAAATACATTGTACGTTCTTATGTGCACCGTAACCGACCTGCTTTCTCGCCTCCTCCGCCATCCCCTTATCACCCCCCCAAACCTCACCTCCCTCCCTGTTCCTCGAGCCTCTCCCTCTCCCGTGAAATAAAAACTTGAACAACCTGGCCAGGATTGAAACGGTCTCGCAAATATCCTCACGATATTCCCCTTGTCTCTCGAAACGGCGGCTACCAACCCCCAAACTGTAGACCATTCCCGGCATACCTGACCACAACCAGACGAATTCCTGTTTCCAACCAGCCGTGCTTCGCTGAGATTTCATAAAGCGCCTGGAAGAATATCTTAAATATCATCGAGTGCGTCGCGGCGCGTGATACCGAGAATTACAATAATCGACAAATTCCAGCGGGCTCGCGATCGAGAGGAACCCCGAGGCGCATTCTGATTGTATCCGACCATGAGATATCGCGTGCCCAGGTAAAACGACATTAGAGTATTGGTAGAATTTCTCTACCAGGTCAGTAACGATAAATTTCATCCGCGTCGTCTCGTTTGTCCGTCTCGCGGGCAGTATTTCCTTGATAAAACGTCTAGGAATTTTCGAGGGATATCAGTTCGTTTTTTCTATCACATTTACCGGGATCAAGAACGAATTTCGCGACGAGGTGGTACAGTAAAAGCGGGGTGGCCCTCTCAGCGGGACGATGAAAGCCAAAAACGGTAATCCGCTCGTTTTCGCTTGAAGGGCCGAAGGTTTTTCGCGAGTGTGCGAGTACCCGGGCCTAAAAGCAACCAGGAACATGGGTGCGTCCTCGTTTCGCAGCCCTTCGGCTTCACGGGGGCTCCTTTTCCTTTTTTTATCAGCCCTCCCCGCGAATTTGAGAAAAGGGGACGAAAAACCCTCGTCGAGCGACTAAGATATTTCACGTTGGATCACAGGCATCCCCTTTGGCCGTATATCTTGCCTCGCGGAGCCACAGAGAACCCCACGACCGGTATAATTCGACGGTCGAATGCAAATACGGTGAACGTCTGACGCGTCGCAACTCGCGTTACGCGCGCGCCTCCTCTTCGCGCGCGTGCGGTTGGATAATTGACTCGAGCGTAAAAATACGCTCAGCTGATTGTCAACTCGCGACGCGTGTTTCGATTCGTAGAACGAGGACGGATGGAGATCTCCAAGGCGGCGCTTGAAATCGCACGTGGAGGAGCGTTCGCGAATCTAAATATTTCTCGAATAGAAACGGAACAGAGGCGAGCGCGCGCAGCGCGGTGGAAAATTTCAAAGTTTACCAGGCCACGTCGGAACTTCGGAAATAAGAATTTTCTGGATTATACGGTGCAGGTGGGAGAATTCTGTGTCGCCCTGCGCGCTCCGCGACGCGCAAACTTTAAAAACATCCCAGGAATGCATTATCGTGTCATTTCGAAGCTACAATGGGTACCCCGCATACGTGCGGAATGCGACCGTTTCCGGCATTAATATTGAACGCGTTCGGGACTATTGAAAATCGATTATACCTACTGCGAAACGTGCCTTCACCCCTTCCGCTCTCTTTCCGTTCTTCCATCGCCCTGACTGCCCTCTTGCCGTCGAATCGGCACAGTCGCGAGTCGAGTTAATTAATTAAAAAAAACCGCGACGCCAAACCGTCGCGCATGATCGATTAAACCAGAGGGGTAGCCAGTGGTAGCCAGTCGCTAGCCGAGGCATAACCGATCTGGGGCCGCGACAGTGACGTATCTTTCCCGGTTCCGGGGGCGACCGTTAGGGCTGAAAAGAGAACGAAGCTGACGTGGTAGAGCCGGCGCAGGAAACGAAGGTTTTCGGCCGCGTTTGTTCCGGGACTGCCGCAACACGAGTTACGGATAATAACGGCGGGCTATCCAGCAGCCACCGGAGTTAAACCGCAACCCCATCAACATACGCCGCACGTACCGTTCGTGCACTTGCATACGTGCAGGTGCAGGCTCCAGTCCGCCCGATCTATCTATATAGAACGGGGTGTACTCGAACGATCCTCCTCTGCACGTATACACCGCCGATCAAAAGTTCACTCGCGGCACGGCGCACTTCGCTATTTATGGATTGACGCGAAATGAACCGCGGTCCACTAAACTATTTCCGAATTAGAATAAACCAGACACACCCCGTCGCCCGTGCGAAGAGATTCGGGATGTTTATTCCGGAATGTGGAACGCGTCCACGCGTCCGTAGCCGCCGGTCGATTAAGTTACGAGCCAGACGGAATTAAGACCCGATACGTACGGGTTATCCGTAAACGCGATATTGTACGCGATCTGTCGTTTAAACGGGAAACGTCCCGAGGAGCATAAATATGCATGCGCGGGCGTATTCGAATTCTGCACCCCCTTCGCGGATAAGACGGCTACGCGAGCGGTCCTGTTTACGCAGGGGTTGCGCGGACGTTGCCAACTGGAATTCACCCTCCCCCTGTGCGTTGCGATTCGGAACGGGGATTTTTAAGCGAACAGTGCTCGACTCCTCGCGCCTCATTAACGGTGGCCTGGTCCACGTCGCCTCGAAATCTGAAATTGAGAGGATCTCTCCGGAGCTCGATAAAGAGCGTTCATTCGAAATTAGATACGGAAATTCAACGGCTCTCCGTGACCTCCTTAGAGTTTCACCGCAAGCCCCAACGCCACAGTGGGATACATCTTTCAACTTGGCGTGCCTGGTATACTGTTTCGCCTGTGTGCATTCACCGCATAAATGCTTATGCAGGTGCGTAAGAATCTGAATAAACTGAATCGCCCGTAAACGCGAGAAAAAGTTCGCAGGGGGTGGCGCGACGTCTACTTAGAACCGGGTCGCGCGATATAACCACCGCGTATTCTATATTCGATTCAGGTAGCCGTGCCTACGCTCTGCATCAAATACTTGCGTTCATAAAGACATATAGACGCATAGATGTTCGTGTTCGACGAAGATTTATAGAGCTACGTGTAGACCTTACGCCAGACGATGCCGTGCATCCACCCTCTGCACTGGGATCCCGTATTTTCGAATACAAGCCTACTCCGTTAAATATCGAAGAGACCACAGTTTTCTGTCTACATCATCGCTGTTACTTAAATAACTTTTTTTTCTCAAATCGCGTATCTTTCTAAGCGTAGATTACCCTGCATTCGAGCGTTCCTCGAGAATACAGGATACTCTCTGGACGCAGCGAGCCGACTTCTATTTACCGGCGCACATCGGCTCTCGTAAAGTTACGAAATGAATACAGCGAAATAGTACGGCGGCGCGATAGTATGTACAATAGCGAATGGCCATTGAAAGTTATAAACCTGCTCGCGAAGAACAGATACGTACCCTGGCGCCGTACGTAGCTACGTACAGGTAGGTGCAACACCGCGGGGCGTTAAGAGGGCGAAAATCGTGATATCAAGTTCGTTTCCACGGGTACGTCCTGCAGGGACGGTCGGTGTGGTATTCCCGTACGGGATACACGTATGTACATACGTTCGCGTTAACGAGGCTTCTTGGATGCAGCTACGTGCACGCAGCTATGTATACGTAACCGATCGACGCGGACGAAGGGGACACCGCGGTCCCGTGGGATGTATTATACATGTACGAGGCCATCTACGACGTCCACGGTGTATGGGGCAAGCGGGACTCGACCGACGCGGGACAGCCGATTGATAAATAATATTATTTCCTACGGTCTTCCTATCTCGACGACGTCCGCGATCGATTATCAATAATTTCCACGGATCTTCTCGAGGAAATCGGCGGGATACAATTTGCGCCGTCATCGCAGCCCCGTATACGCTCCCGATCGGCGTATTTACCCCCTGCCTGGCTACATCGGACCTTCCATTACAGATCCGTTGTATAAACGCACTGGTCGCCGTTCCCTGTGATGGTTTCAATTTTCCCCGGCGCCCCGCGAGCGAATCTGCGACGCTGTCGGCGATTTGTTATCGCATGATTTATCCGAGGGGATGTATTTTCAACGACGTTTCGTCGCGGCTTACCTCGGGGACGTCCAACGCTGGCCGTTGAGACGGGCGCCCCGGTCGTTCGACGAAAAGATGGTGATCGATACGATCGTTTAATTTCACTTTTTTGTTAGGACGAAGGAAGACTGGCGAAGGAGCCTCGAGCGCTTCGAGTATGCGCGCGGATGAACGATCGAACGAACAGTTTGCAAATCTTAGCCGATACGTGACACAATTTTCCGTGACGAGATTGCCGATGTTTGTAGACAGAGCGAGAGTGACAGCGCGGCGTGTGACGCGGGTCCGTTGCGACGGGGCGTTTCCTCCGCCACTGTCGATAATGGTGTTTGTGCCGGTGTTCAAAGCGAATAAAATTGGAAACCGTCTAACTACGCGAAACAACGCGACCCCCCCCCCCCCCCCCTCCCCCACCTGACCCTCACCCCCGTAAATATTCTCAATAACGTTATAGGGAATTCTCGGTCCGCGTTCCGCGAAATACCCGTTCCGGTTCCGGGTTTTACACGGGATTGAATTATCCACGAAAACAATCGAAATTGTAGCCGATCGGCGTGCACGCCGGCGCAGATATCATCGCTGCGGTGCAATTTCGCGCAAATCAATGGATCGTCGCTTTCCTTCCGGTCAGAGGTAACATCCGAACGCGTTGCTGGCTTAACATCGCCGTTTCGAGCGGCTACGCGAGGCCATTTAAAAACCGTGAAGAGCCAAGATCGCGGTAGCGTATTTCCTTTAACGAGAACCAAGCGTGTTCCGCAGTCTCGTCGCTAGCTTGTTCCATCGAGCGCACCGCGCGAGGATACACCAAGACTTTAGTCTGCTTATCAACAATAAATAATGTAGCGAGCGTACGGCGACGAATAGAAAATGCGTGTCGTATAATACGAGCCACAGAAGGAATACTAACCCTTTGCGCTCGAACGGCGACTATCACTCGCCACGATGTTTCGCGTGGCAACTCGAGCGGCTGTATTTACGCTGAATTTCGTTATCTCCAGCTGATAGATGCGAAGTATCGGTTCGAGAATAGGTTTGTTTTGCGTTGGAAAGTGACATTGCGACGTCAAATTCCTCTACGATTGTAGTGCTGAATACGATGTGTCCAACGTTAGTACAGTTTCGACGGTCGTAGCGAGCACGCGTATCGCGAAACTTTCCGCCACTCGTTTAAAAGTTTTAAGACGAGTTTAATTTTTAATTGATCATGATTAAATTCGTGGTAGAGCAAGTGTAAACAGTAATTACGTATCGAGTGTGAGAAATAGAAGAATTAGTGCGACAGTGAATCCGGAAGTAGCAGCGGTGACCCACAAGATCCTGGCAACTCAGAATGCCCTGGTAAGTGTTTTGTATAATATCACACCAAATACCGCTACAGAACTTGAACTTTGATAATTATCTTTTTCAAAATGTAGACACATGTATGTTTATTCTTATATAAATTCATTTACACGCGAGATTGTCTCGAGTTGCAGCGCTGCCCGACCGAAAAAGTAATCGAGCGCTTAAGGGCTAACTCGCGAATGGACGTTGGTCCACGGCCGCGCGGAGGTCAGCTTTACGCGCGAACGGAAAGAGGGAGCGCGCCAAGTAACTTTCGCGAACGCGGGACCGGAAATGTCCGCGTCATCGACGGATAATCGAGCGTAACATCGCGACGACTCGTAAAACGTTATCGACTAACGAGCAGAGCGACGTTACGCTCTGGTCGAGGCTGGACAGGTCCGTCCCGTTGAATTCGTTCGCTCGTCCCCGGCTAGCTCGACGGGAACATCTTTCTCCTGGGCAGCTTGTGTACACGACGCGGTGGCGCACCGAGCTGCGATGTTTGTCCAGCGTGGATGAAGCGAGCCGGAGACGAGCTGAAAGCGGAGCCTCCTCCTGTTTCCCCGCACATAATAGCGGAGTGTATCGTTCGCCGATTATGGCCGGTGGAAGCGGAAAAGAGAGAACACCGTCAGCCCCTTCAGCCTGGGTAAACATGCGCGTATGTACACCTTCGTGTAACGAGGTCGAGGATGAGGTCGTTCAGAAAGTGGTGTATTCCATTAATGGCACTGTACAGCAGACCCGGCTCACCCAAAGGTCTTAACGCGCACCGGCGAGATACCCGTCTTCCCGATCTTCCTCGCCGGCAAGCAATTTTGGTAAACTTCTTTACTCGAACGGATAATATCTGGAGGGACGCACGAACGTATGGAACGGTCGCTTAAATAGGAAACGGGACGTACGAAACGGCACCTTTACAGTAGATCCTACCGCGGATTAAACCGTGGAAATCTGAACATTCGCATTGCCCCCTAAGATTCTTCTAATGAGAAAGATTCCGCGAAGGAGGCTGCGACGCTTGGTCGAGTCTGTCCGCCACGACGAGACCAGGGTCTCTTTTTGCATAACGACACTACGATACACAAATCGTCGCTTATTGCCAGCGAACGAAGCATCGCGCGCTGCTTAATAGGATACAAACTAGACGCGAGCGGTCATGCCGAAAATTACATCCGCGCGGGTTATCGTCCGCGCATTATAAGCGCGTAAATGAAACAGGTACGCGCTGGCCCAGTCGTCGTTGGGGAAAATTACTTTGGAATCCGTTTATCCCGATGTCAATTTCGCGGCGACGAGGCGGTGGCCGCGTTTCGTCGCGCGGAAAGAATCGGTCGGTTCCTCCTCTGGTTTGTCCGGCTCGCGATGCTCGCGTCTAGAGGAGAACTACATCAGCGACCTTGAGTACCGTGTTAATTCGCATCGTAATTCAACCCCCTTCGACTGTCTTCAGCCTGCCCCTCCCCCTCTCGCAGCCTCTCGCCCCCTTAAATTGCGAAACTTTCTTACGGTGGTGCGCGCGCGGTAGGAGAATTAGTTTCTCGTTAACGAAGTTTACGCTCGCGCTTATGGGAAGGGTAGGTCCTTGCGCGAGGACGTATTTATGACGGTGCACACGCAGGACACGCGTGTTTGGGCTTGTTCGCCGGCCGAAAATAGACGAGGGGTTCCCGGTGCTCTCGTATACGGCTCTCGTCGAGGGGCTCTCTGCGGGCTTTTTTTCTCCCTCGGGCGAGGCACGACCGGGATAAGCGCCGAAAATATGGCGCCGCGCTAAACACGCTACGTCGTTAACACCTGCTCCGGTCCCGTCGGAATTATCCGACGCCCTTCGACGAGCCAACGAATTCTCTGCGTTCTCTGGTTCGACACCCACCACCTCTCTTTTCGCCTTTCTACTTTTCCTACCGACTGAAACGCACGCTGAAACGGTGGACGTTTCGCTATTGCACGCGCGCTCGCGAGAACGCTCGATGAAACCTCGCTCGAAGTCGCTCGAAACGGATGAAATTTCCTGGATAATCTGCTTATCTATCAACAGATGGGCGAAAGGATGGTACCGCTGCAACGCTGTAGACGTAGTTTGCGGACTAACGCTCCTCTAATTTTCCGCGATGATTCGCGCAGCCGATAATCCGCGCGCGTAAACATTTTCCACGAGCTGCGACGAAGGTAATGCAGACATCTCGATACAGTGGATGCGCGCGATGCGAACACAGTTCGGCTGGGATCGATGCCGGATTAATTCGATCGCCGCCGCGGCGTAAATGCTAATTCCGTTGGAGATCTGTTAAATTATTCGCCTAGTTTCTGTCTCTGAGACAGAAATCGTCGGTTCTTTCGGGTCCCAGCGATGTCGCGATGCAGCTGCGCGATCGAATATCGAACGCGCCACCAGCGTCCATCGCGGTGGCTCGTTTGTCTCATTTCTCGGTGTAAAATCGAAATAATCGAGGAACTTTGGGGACGGAAACTTAACGACGCTTGTACCAGATAAACGGACTCGAGCAAAATGCTCTCAGCGCGCGCCACGTTCGCCGAAACTTCCCCGCTTTCGTCCAAAGCTTTCTCCCTCCCTCCATCCACCCCGTCTCTTTGAACTGCCGGTAAAAACTCTCTTTCCGAACTCTCGTTCTCCATACACTGTTCGTCCTGAAGAGGACTCACCGTCGCGCGCACTCGTGGCAAGCACTCAAGCACTCGGACGCATATTCGCGCGCATTCTTCGACGGTTTATATTATGCTCGCGTTGCGTTCGCTCTTTATTCAAAAAGTTGTTCACCCGTGCGTGGTACCCGGGAGCAATCTTCGAAATCGAATCAATCCCATTCCCGCCAGCTTCTATCGGCAGTAAAATCGAAACTTTGCCCGGTCGATCGTGAACACGGTAGAGTACACAGATTTGGTAACGCCCTGTACCTGTACATACCGGAACGGGGAGACCAGCGCGACATCGAGAGCCAATACCCCTGTGTACTGTGAAACATGATCGTCCTGTGCACAATTAGGACGGGTGGCTCGCCTTTACGTCCAGCTCCTGCGGGTATGCGCGCATCTTGCACGCCCCGTGCCGGTGGGGTCCGTCGATAATCCTTAAATCGAACGGTCGATACGGCTCGAGAGCAAAGGGGCAGCTCGACGGTCGCGTCGAGGGACACACACGGGCCAGTTTTAAATACTGGACGCTCTCGGTTTTTCTCTACCCCCGTTCCATCGCGCACGATGCCGCGCGGCAAGAGTCATTGGCGGTACGCGGAACGTAATTGGAATGTTTCGCAGGTATGCCGGGTGCCGGCGACGAGCCAGCAACGGTGTGTGTGCACACGGCGCAGGTATGTAGTTAAAAATTTCGAGCTGCCCGAAAGATTTGTCGGACGAAAATTCATGCCGCGATATAATGAATGAGGTCGACGGGGGAGTGGGACGCGGGCTTCTCGTTCGCATAAAATACCCGTCCCGATATGTACCGCGGCTCGGTCTATACGCTCGTAATTTCTACATCCAGTCAGGGTTTTTCAACGGGGGAAACCAGGGGGGGTTGGAAAAGTGCGAGCAATTAAACGGTAGCGAGGGAACCGCGCGGTTGCTTTTCAGTCAACTAGCCCGACGATTATACGAACGCTTCCCTCGTTACTTTGGCATTTTTTATTTCGCCCGTCGCTGTCTCCGAGTTGACAGTAACGAAGCGATCTCATCTATACGCGTTACACCTCCGGTCGTCTGCGTCCCTCCGCGTGCCTGGCCCTTATGATCTCGTTAGACGCGTCCCCGCCCTTCCGGGTTAAAAGTCTCGCAAATGACACGCGAGAATCGCGTTCGACGCCGTGGCTGTCGCGATTTTCGCGCTCGACTCCGCGACGATTTCAACCCCCCCGTCGAAGATCGCGAGTCGACGGTTCTCCGGACACGCGACGGATGCCCGTCTCTCCTCGTCTTTTCATCCACCCAGCTCGAGCAACGAAGCATGCCCGTAGCGAAGAAATTGTTCCATCGTCTCGTCGCGGCTGGTCGCGACCGGGTAATTAATCGTTACGAGCGTCTTTCGTTTTTTCGATCGTTCCTTCGACGCGCGCATATCTCGAAATAACGACTGGCCAGAGACGCCGGGTAATAAACGCGATTCCCGTCGACTATCCGTTTTTCAGCCGCCCGACGCGAAACGCTGCGAAGGAGTGTCTCTCCGGCCTCTCACGGTATCCCTTTCCCTCCTTCACCCCGTTCGCAATTTCCATGAATTTAGTCGAAACTTGATGAGCACGTCTCATTCTCTCTCATACAAAGGAAATTTATGGAAGCAATAAGAGCAATTTATACGAGCTGCTACGCCGCGCAAAATTCATCAACTGCGATCCAACGGTCCCGCTGGCTTCCTCGGGGGTTGCGCGATCGGTATTACGGGCCGCGCAACATCGCCAGGCGTTTTTCAACGCGAGGAGCAATAACGCCGCGGGTCTACCGAAAACCTGACCGCCTATTTGCCGTCCGATCGTTTTTGCAGCCCGTCCCATTGCCCGCTGAATCGAAGCTACCGGTCCGTATTTTACAATCCCGCGGACTTATCTGAAATATGGGGGAAATTTTATTCGCGTACCGGCGACGCGACGAAAAATCATCGCTACCGATGTACCGGGGTCCGGCTTTGTTTAAAGGAGTGTTAAATCCACTTTCATAAATTCTGCCGGTGCATGGAACCGTTCCGCTTTTCTTTCACGCAAACATAAGAGCCGTGGAACGGAATTATACGACCGCTTTTTTTTCCAACCCCTCCCTAGCCCCGTGTACGAAGCTTCGTTCGATCGCGGAACCGCTCTCTGTCCTCCGCGTCCTTTGAACGGGACGCGCAAAGGTTGGGAAATACCGACATTGTCGAAGGCCCAGCCGCCCATTTCCTGTAAAATCATTTTGCGACGAGTAACCTCGAATTGAAAGCGACGACACGTTCCCCCCGCCTGGGCTCCCGTCCACGACAAAAGGTAACTTCGTCAGAAGCGAAGTTGTTCAACCGAACCGTGGCATTACGGGCTGAAAACTGTGCATCGAACAGCGCGCGCGTACCCCGGAGAAGATAGAAGAAACGAGACGAGTATAATTCTATTTCCATTTCGGATTATACTCGAATCTCGTAAACAAATCCGCTGGACAAACACACCGTCGACGTTCCAACGTTTACCCTCTGAACTTTAGGAGAAACAAATCCGTAAATTCTTTCCCCTTCGAGCGGGACGGGGAGCCATCGAACCGATGCAAATACAGCCTCTCCTTCCCAGGATGATTTATTGCAGTTGGACGAGAGAAGTTTGGCACGGAAGCCGATAATTAAGAAGAATCATTGTCGCGTCCCCCTCCTCACCCTCGCGCCGGACGGATCGACGGGCTCTTACCTATTAAAACGAGAGTTTCTCGTTCCTTTCGCGATCCACGGCGATTTCGCGGCAACTCGGGGACGCGCTTACAAAGGATCCCCGCGAATCGGCCAAGAACGAGCATTGTAAACCGACTATCCATCCATCCGTCTGTCTGTCTACCCGTCTGTCTGTCCGACGGTAGACAGAGCGACAGAAGTAAAAGTGCTTCTCCAGTGGTATACCTCCAGCTGGGTTCATTAGTAAACTGAAGTACCGCGCGCTCTGCGCACTAAGGGTCTTTTGTGCGAGGGTGCGCCATTCGCGATAACTCTCGTCCCTTCCACTCTTCCATTCTCGCTCCCTTTTCGCTCCCCTGTCCTTGGTACCCCTTCGTGCCCCTCGCCAGCTCGAGTCTACCGGCCCACTCTCACCTTTTTCACCCAGGTATACACAGAGAGAGGCATGTGCAACGGGGCGCGCGTGTCGCCGCGCTTTTCGGCCTCTGTTTCGCCGCGAATTTGTCTACAGGTACACGACGTTTAATGTCTGTCTGCCGGCTGCCTCCGATTTTACGCTGTTCCAAGCGGACTCAAAACCACCGCGCAACGTTAAAGCGCCCCTCGAGCCGGGCTGTCCTTTTCTCTTCGCAACGCGAGACACGCGTACCCCGGCTCTCCATTCTTCCGTTCCCTTCCCCCTTTTTTCGCTCCTTTTCACGTCTCTTTCTCTCCTCGTTCCCACCGTTCTTCTTTCGTTTCGTGGCCCTCTTCAACGTCTTTATCGCGCGTCAGACGTTAACGCGACGCTCCGCGGTGTCACGGGCAATTCCGCGCGCGGGCCACGCCAGTTTGAAACGGGCTGGCGATTACTCGCGAGCCACCCCCGCGATTCGCTTGTTCCGCTTATATGATAGTTCCGTTACGCCACTTTAACCGGAGGGTGAGGAGGGGAGGCTTCGCTTAATTCCCTGCCGTGTACCTACGCTTGACAACGCGGATAAACTCGACGCGCGTTCCCATCGGCTGCTTGCAAACGCGTCGTATCGATTCGCCACCGCAAACGAAAAACACGATAAACCCGCGAAAGCTTCGCAATTACATAGACGCGTGTACCACCGCGTGGAATAATACGAATTTCCGTGTGGTTATGAGAGTTTTCGACGCTTCCGCCTCATATACCGAAATCATCCGGATCGCACTGTTCTCGCCGCTTTGCTACGCTCGGATTGTGTAATGCCCGGTAACCGCGAACCGTTGCGCCTTTGTTCCCAGGATTTCATACAATTTTCAAACCTCTAACGATTTTCTCCTCTTATTTGCGCGGCGGTGATCGATAGCCTTTGAAGATGGGCAATTTCACGTTGAATGGCCGCTACGCGGCTGGAACGATCGTTGCCAGCCCAGCGCGGCTTTCAATGCCCGATAATGAACGGGCGTGTTCAAAAAAACTTGGTACCCCGCGCCGTTCAAAGTGCATAATTAAAACGACGTCGCGACGCGACTCTTAAAACTGTCCGCGATTGCGACTGCTGCGTCCCGTGCGTCGGCGAACGCGGCCATTCACAGACGAATATTCCGCTCGCGAACTTTCCACGGCGTCGCTCCGTTGATTGGCGAACGATTAACGAAAGGGTAAAAAAAAAAAGGGAAAAAAGTGGAAACGCGAGGGAAGAATAGCGATAATAAATCGAAGTGGTGCGGAGAGGGGGGGATGGGAAGCCACGATTTGTTTCACGATGCTTTTGAGCCGGGAAACATCGTCGAACAGCGTCGATGCGATCGCCGCGCAATTGCGAACCGATGGTACGTCGAGGATAATGCTGTTCCGCTGTTACAATAACGCTGGACAATTAATATTCCATAACGAGCTGCTTTCGAAAGGGCGAAAAAGCTCGCGGAGGATCGAACCGTGCACCCTGCGCGCACCCCCCGCATAGATCGCTCGTAGATTCTGCTCGATGCTCGCGTTTACCATCCGCGAGCGATCGTTTGCCACTGTTTGCGCTCGTTGCGAGAAGATGCCAAACGTTGGACACGGTAAACGCATTCGTTCGCACTCAACGATTCGATGTTCTTCCTACTGATAATTGGGATCGCGTTAATCCGCGCGTGCTAATTACCGTAGACGAGCACGCGCGACACAGTTTTCACAGCGTAACTGATTTCTTGGGATTATTCTTGGCTATCCTAGAAATGCGTTACTTTTTACGATCGAATGATTATGGGATGCGTACGATTCCTCGGCTGCCTCCAATTACGATGGGAATTTCTATCGAGAAACAGGATGTTTCGTTCCTAATTACACCTCCGTTTCCAGTCGTTCTCGTGGCTGAACGTAGATGTTCGAAATCAATTGTTCGGACTTTGCAGCAGCAACAGCAAAAGTCGATCGGTGTAAAAACGCGGGAACCGTCGAGGATAATAGAGCCAGAACGAGCCGCAACGGTGGCCCAAGATTTACCATCCTCCTCGTTAGCAGCGATGGTTTACGAGCGCGATTCATTCGTAATTGTACCTCCACGTATACCGCGGTGATTGTAATTTTCGAGGAAAATCGCGTTAACGTTGCGGTCGAACCGCGACGCGAAGTAAATGTAACGACACGCCGCGGTACCCGCGATTATTAGTCGAACAAGAGGGATAATCAGTAGTGAACGCGTGGCAGGCGCACTTAACCCGAATACCATTTCGATTCCTCGCGAAACTGCGAGCACTTTAAAACTCGAATCGTCGCTTTTAAAACGAAACATACTTTTCGTTGTTTTTTTTCTTTGAGAAAAATCTTCGTCGAGAGAATACTGTAAAGAGAACAGAGAAAAAGGAACGTTCGATCGCGCGTCGATTCAGAGGAAAGGGTACAGATTTACACTCGAGCGTCGTTCGACGCGTCTCCGCATACTAAATACGTATGAACGATCGTGATTGCTTGAAGCGAAGTAATAAAACGGTCAGCGAAACAATCAGCGATTGTAACGATCAACGACGCGGCGTGGGGGCGTCGTTATTTCCAATAATTATCGACCCCCGATGCCAGGTCGCTCCCCAATCGGCTAATTCAACGTTAAACTCGTAACTGATCGAACTACAATGGAGTTTCCGGCCTGGGATATTCTACCCAGCCGCGAAAATCTATCTCGCGCGAGCTTAAAAGTTCGCTCGTCCCTTATCGAGCCGTCTAGCGAAACGTTGATCCACGAATTTATTGCTGCGACGCGATCAACCAGTGGAATCCGATTTTTACAAACAGTTTCGGGGATCGTTTCAACTCGAGCGAATATACGGCCTTTCTTACCGTCTCGAGAGTTGACTCTAGTCGAGATTACGTCCAGCGCTGGCTGGTATTTGCACGCAGATTCCGCGTGGCCGTTGAACGTTTTATACCGACGAGAAACCTTTAAAGGGTGTAATTTCGCGATTAGAATCGAAAAGGAGGCGCGACGGCTACGTTAAAGGGCGATCGAGAGAAGGGACGCGATTACCAGAAGGTCGACGCTTGCCCTCCTTTACGAAGGCGACGGAGCGCCTTCAAGGGTGGAAGGCTCGACGGAAGATTTTATAAGCCGCTGCACAGGACGAATCTAAGCCGTGAAAACAGTAGGAGGTCAGCTCCTGTGTGTACACGCGAAGCTGCGCCGGTTTTCGTGGCTTTCGGACACCGTCGAGCGCCGGTTGCCCGCTTTGTCACGTAAACCAAAATTTACCCTGCCACGCCATCGTGGAAGCGGCGGCCGCGTCGCTGGTTCGTCCCGCGCGCCACGCGACCGTTTCATGAATCTTTCATCCCGATCGGAATTTAAGATTTTTCTCTGGGCCCGCTGCGAAACTTGGAGCGTGCCACAGGATCAAAGCCAAAACCTCTGGAAAGCCTTGACCTCGTTCCACGAGCGTCCCCCAGCCGCGGTTAGTTTCTCAGCCCTCCACGCAGGTGAACCTAGTCGCGAAGAAACGAGAGGCCGCCCTAGCCGAGATTATGCAAATCGTCCTCGCCACCGTTTCAACTCCCGTAAACGCGTGTTTCTTTTCCCCCAAGTCGCCGTCTCGCGAACCGCCACGGCGCGTTGCCTCTTACGAGCCGTTCAATGAGGATCGCGCGAATCTACTAACGGATTTATCCCGTGATTTCAGTGTCGCGTAACAGCGGGAATGCGCGCTGAGTCGCTGGAGCCAAGCAGTCGTCGCGCTTTAATAAAAATCTCTCCCCCGCGGGGATGAAACACGGAAGTCGCGGGAAAGTCGTTTATCGTTCGCCGGGGAAATCGAATCTACGTGTCCCGGTTTCTTCGTTAAACTCAAGATTTATACGCGAATCAAAGCCATCCCGTAGGGCGCGGGCGTGCACCTTCACGCGTGCCTCAGCGGCCCGCCCGTCGTTCTTTTTTCCTTGTTCAAGCGTGCACGGCCGCGGCGAGAGCCTTTCCGCGGCAGGAAATTAAATTCCCGCCACTTTGCGCGGGCCAGAAATACGACGTCGAGTGGTTCTTTTCCATTCTGACGGTCCCAGTCACGACTCCGCGATGAATTCACGTGAATACCGACGCGTGACCTAAAACGACCTGTCGCGTCACTCTGTATTTCCGTCATTTTTCTCTTCCCTTTTTTTTCCCCAGCCCCGCCGCAAACGAGCCGCTCGTTTCCTTTCAACCGTGCACCCGCGAATGAACACGGGCCCGCGTCGAAACCGCGGCGTCGCATCGCACATTTTAATCCGCCTACCCCGCAACGGACAACGGACAAAATACAGAATTAGGGGGAGCTAATCCAGTTATTATTACTACCGAACTGATCAACGCCATTTAAACGGGCCGCTAATCGCATCATCGCCGCTATCGAGCTCGCGGAACAACCGATATCATTCAATTTCGATTTCGAATGACCCATTTGAACGAGAGAGCTCCCTCCTCGGCCCTTAACGCGACACGCGCCGAATTCCTCGGATAATTTCACCGCTCGCGATCCGCTCGCGATGTCCGCCCAGGAGAGGAGCTCGCGGACCGATCCGTCGGACGTTTGCATTCACCGGATGCTCGCCTTGGTAATATCGCGCTCCACCCTCCCCGGTAATTTACGGCTCCCAGCTAAGTACACTGACGCGCATTTCTCTCGCGGACGCCCCACTTTCCCGATGAATTTCCCTCGGCCGTGTCCGTGGACTTTTGCTCGCAATTTTCGCCCACCCTTTCAATTTTCTTTCCACCCATCGCCACGGCCTCTCCCTCGCCTCGACTTCGACCAGCGACGCTGAACAATGCTCGCGTTTATCGCGACGCGATCCTCACCGTCTTCTTTTCCAACGCCCCACGATCGTTTCGATTCTGTAATTAACTCCTAATCGCGCATGCCTATTCTCGTATCTAGATTCACAAGCTGGAAATTGTAATAGAATTAGCGATACGAGCAGGGTGAAATTTTTGCCATCTTATACCTGGCGTAACGCAGCTCGCGGGTACCAAAGAAGCTTCGAGCGGTTTGACAATAACGATAACCGTTGAGATCGAAGACGTCGAGGAAGTTGTCGAGTCGTTTAAACGTTTGCTACGACTGGGCTGATCCTCGTAGCGGGATAATAAATTCCAGCGGAATTGCGTTTCTTTTTTCGTCGCGAGAGGTTGAAAAACCGAGATTGCTTCGAGAATGATCCAATATTTGTTGGGCACAGCTGACGCGGACCAATGCGCCCGGCGCATATTGAAGCTTTCAAGTATGATACGTACTGTCCTGAGTGGCAGCGGCACTCCACGCAAAATGTTTCGTTTTCGAAACAATAGAAGTCGCTGGTGAACGATTGCCGCGTGAAATAATGATTGGCGCGAATCAGGAAGCGTGCATGTACCTCCACTGTAGCCGCGCCATTTCTATCCGTGCAGATAATTCTCTCTCAAGACTCTATCGAGACAGATGTTTCAGCTGGACCTGGAAACTGTGGCCAGAAATATCGATCGAGTCTCTTTTTGCTCGTTGACGAGCAGGTTTCGCCTAAAGATCGGTCTATTCAAGCTGTTACTTGCTCGCTGGGTCAGTTTTTCCATGGGCACGCATTTCGCAAATCCATCCGCGCGAGCTACGCGACTACACGCTTCGAAGAATTAGCGAAAACGTTAGCCAGTGAATATATTATGGGTTTTAAAATAATCATCGAGGCGTACGTAATAAAACCGATCGGACGAAACAATGACGCGCGCGTTGGTCAAAGGTGCTCGACCGCGTGCACGTGCGGCAAGAATTTCACTGGTAATGGACGGAAGAATTCGTGAAACGAACGAAATGTATGCGAACTACTATTCGTTCGAACCAGTATAGTCACCTTTTATCGATTAGTTGATTAGCTTTTCCTGGTCGAGTCGCGGTTTCCGCAGCTAAATCCGAGCGAGCGAGCCGGAATGTCTGAAAGGATGTTAATCTTTCGAGCAGCGCGGAGGTTGTCGGGGGTATCGAGGCGACGAGGTAAGCGACGCGGTTTATTCGCTTCGAGGAAGAGGTAAATAATTCCCGGAACGGTTTATAAACGTTTACTTAGTGTAATGGAAAAATCATTGGGCATTAGAGACGCTCTTCCCCTTTATTTATCTCGCTTTTATCTCCCCCCTGTTGGTATCCAAAGCAAAAACCACGCTCCGACGCACTCGGAAAAAGGTGGCGGTACTTCCGTGTAACGACCAACGATGTAAATACACCTAGCGCGAAGTGAGTTATGAATTTTTCCGCGGCTTTCCCGGGCAGGGCCGTTTTCAGCTGAAAAACGGCCGTCTCGAGAAGGCTGGCTATAACTCCCGTTGCTTCAGCTACGTGGGCTAACCGCGGAACTTTCAATAATCCGAGGGTTGATTCTACCGAGAGAAACTCCGTTCCGCGTCAACAAAATATCGAGTCAACCTCGTTAAACGTAGTAAAAAATTTAACGAGAAAATTTGGATACCTTCGATCATAATACGCGGCGATTTTACCCATTCTCAAAAGCGAATCACGCGAATCATGGTACACAGCTGCGCGCGAGGGTTGACGTGGACGCGACAGAGCGGGTGAACGGAAATTACTTCTGAATTATTGCACCGTCGCCTAATGAGCCGCAATAAGACGTTTAAATCTTAATTGCTCGCAGCTAAATCCCTTATAATTGAGTACGCGTGTGATACGGTATCGGGTGGGCATTCTGGCTGGTCCAGAGGGGTGCAGAGGGGAACGAAGCCGCGGACGGGACAATGGGAGGAATCGGGATGGAACAGTCGGATGAAGATTCGAAAGAGAAATGAATGGGACGCGGAAGGGGAAAGGGCGAAGGGAGGAGCGCGTCGCGGGGTGGGCGAGTCGACGCGGAGGGTGAGCGATGGCGGAGGGTTTGGATCGAGGATCGAGCGTTCACCTGCGAGTTCTAATCGGCAAATTTGCCGCGGGAACTTCCTCGCCGATATCTTCCACCCTTTTAGATGCGAAAGGTTCGAATACGTAATTCTTGCTCTGGCGACGGAGAGGAGTGGAAGAGGATCGGTCGCACGGGACGCGGCCGGATTTCAAAGAGGAACGAAATGTTTCTCCCGACGCTGGCAATAAAATTCGAACGGCAGACGACGGACAGATTTCCAGCTGCCACACACGCAGCTATCTAATTTCGTGGAAAAACAAGCGGAACGTAAGGTTTCCATTTTGTCACGTTTCTCGTTTACACGGCCCGTAATCCTGGAATCGGCACCGATTCCTCCGCTGCCTCTGCTCTCCTCGCGAGCTAAAAATAACAACGAATTTTCCGGCTCGAATCCGAGCGATTCTCGTCTCGCCTCTATACGACTATTTTAGCTAGTTCCCACTAATGTTACCTCCCGTTGTTATTTCGCGATTCGAAAAACCCGAATCGATCGCAAGTCTCAAGTCTCGCGCGAAGATCCACGCGGCACGGGTACAGGTTTCAATTATCAAACGCGGTGAGGCGAGCTGTGAAATCGGCGGGTGGGGTGTATAAAAGGCAAATTGAAAAGGTCTCTCGTCTGCAAACAACCACGGAAAGCGGTTTAATAACAACGGGGGAGAGGGAAAAAGAAGAGCGTTTGCTCGTTCAACGACACGTTTATCCACTTTGATAGCAAAGGCGGCATGCATAATACAGTTAAATCCGATCCTCTCGCTTTGTCATGCAACAAGTATCGAAAGTCACCGGCGAAATGTTAATAGGTTCGACGGATTCTTTTGCGAGTGAAATTCCACGGCCACTCGAGTCGCGTTCGATCCTCTCGCTCGAGAGCAGACAATTTACAGCAACGACAGGGTGGGCCGCGTAGGCGGACGCGAGATGATCGGATCGATTGTCTCGGAATTAGCCAGCGTGGGAAGGAAGCGTCGTGGTCGCTGGGGCGGGAAGAGCAATTTCTGAAAGCGCAACAACGTTGTTCGCGACAACGAACGCGAGATAAAGGATGAAAGAACAGGATGGACGAGAATATCGGATGGCTGATATTTCGAACAAAACTCTGCGGACAGAGATTTTCGCGTCGCAGCCTCGCGTCCACCTGATCGCGGCCAGTGTGCACGCTTTTGTGCGCCCCTGAAACGGGTCGTCGATGCCAGTTTTTCCAGAGGTAGCCTCTGAAAGGCACGCGAAGGGCCCTCTCCCCAGACCGGTGTTAAGTTATTGCCGGTCCAGGTAGACGCGAGACCCGCATTCTCCGCTGGTAAAAGCCAGGGGGTCGGCTCTTTTCGATGCACAGGCTCGCCTCGTGATGCGTGGGACCAGCTCGAATGCGCGCCGCTGAAAAGACGGAATGCAGGTCGAGGAAAGATGCAGGGCGTTAATGAATTATAGATGACAAACCGTCGAGAGGAGGACCGTGATCTTCCCGTGTGCCCAGCGCACGATTTCCCAGAGTTATCTCGTTTTTATGGGGCCACGCGAGCGCGTATACTTTTTGCGATTTCTTCTTTCCCCTTTCCACGGTTTCATCGCGCAATGCGAGATTGCGTAAAAAGCGACGTAAAAGCTAGGCTCAGATTAGCCGTCGTCAAGCGTGATCCACGTAAACCAGCGGCAGGGGTGAAATAAAAGTATGCGTTGTTAAAGAGCGAGATAAAAAAATAATGAAACGGACACGGGCACGCGTGCGGGTACGTATTTATGATTTGCGATCCGCACTCGTAGATTTCACGAGGGATACGTTGAATTATGCACGGGCCGATCGTAAATAGCGCGGGACGCGCGGTATTAGCTTTATCGCGTTTATATATCAAGCGCGATAATAACGGATAAGTGCTCGCGGGCGATTGATATGCAGCCGAACCGATGCCTTATTTTACAGAATCATTTTCCAGTGACGAATCGCGCGCGCACTTTCGTCCCGGATTTACGAAACGAAAACGCGTCCACTCGAACGCGCTCGATGAATCATTTCGCGAAACGCGTGTAATCCGCAGAACGCGGCAACGCAACCCCTCGCAGCGCGCTCGATGTAACGGACGAGCGAGAGAAGGTCCAGACGATTTTTTAACCAGAAATTTACACGGCTATTTAGAAATAATCTGCGTGATTTGCGAAACGTAACGGCAGAAATATCCGGGATCCGTATCGGCGCGAATTTTCCGAATCCTCGATAATTTCGCCCTTGTCGGCCGATACCGTGAAATAGCTCGGATCGAGAGAGGCGTTCGCAATCCAGTAACGATCGGTTATACGAGACCGAATTGCACATTACAACGGAATAGTAACAACGAGTCGGGACAGCGTTTAACGCGACAATAAAATCCGGTTCGTCCGATGCTCAGGAACAATACCAAGCGACTCCTCGCTCGATCGTTAATCCAAACCAAACAAAAATTCTACTCTTTCTCTCTCTCTCTCTTTCTTTGCTTTTACCCTAACCATACGTCCCTCTCCCTTCTTGCAGAGTGGATCTCGAATTTCCAAAGTTTTATACACGGTGGGTCGCGTGACGTGCCGCGCGGTGACCCAGCCGAGGAATCGAGGGGCCATCGTCGCGAAATTAAACGATAAATCAGCAAATCGTTTCGCAGGGAAGTGATTAGTGCCGGCAGTAAAGTCACCAGGGGGTGCGCCAGGAACGAGAGTGGCGGAATGGCGGAAAAGCGAGCCGAATACCATCCCTCCTTCGTCGCCTTCCGTTCTCCTTAACGCAGACCGCGGTGATACTACCCTTAAGAGTCGTGCTCGTTCAACGTACTCTTGTTACGAACCTCGATTCGCGATTCAACGTGTCGCGGTAGAGAAACCTTGAACTTTATCAGCGTTGCTGCAGAACTAAACCTACCGTCGAGAGGTACGAGGTGGGTAGCACGGTGGTAAATTGAAATGGCGGTATCGATGGTCAAGGGTCGAAGGAACTTCAAGATCAGCCCTGTTTATCGTATTTTTATACGACCTACGGCAAGCTTAACCTCGAACGGAACGACCTTCGCGTCGATCCCCTTAACAGAAGGGGCGATAAATCGGTAATCTTCGAATCGGTGCTCCCTCTTCCATCGCTGCGATTAACAACATATTGCGCGGTACTTTTCACCCCAAGGGTCTCGCCCATGCAGGATCGGTGAACCGCGAGAACTCGTCGACACAAGCGAAGCGAAAATTAATTCTCGCTACGACCACCCAAGCGAGTCGCGATTGGTCCGAGGTAACGACACTTTCTTCCATCTGTCGAGATTCTTTTATTTCCAAGCGGTATGCCCGTCGGTCATGTTTTTCTCCCCCCTCTTTTTTATCGTAACTGGAACGATTCTTTGTTTCTTTGTTTTTTTTTCTGTTTTGTTTCGCAAAAAATCGCGCAGTTCAAAGGCTTTGGAGATAACAAAGAGGTTGAGCTGCCTTGAACCGGTTTCGTTCCGCCGGCAGCGATATCGTCCCTCTCGCCATTGTGATTTTTTCGACGTGCCAGTCGGTCAAACGGCGTGGACACGAGCGAGACCGCGGGAATTGAAAATAATCTCGGCTATCGGCGGCGAAGGATCGACAGAGGAAATGGAATTGGACGAAGTTTGAGCTTCATTCAGGCTGCTCGGTGAATTCGAAATTGACCCATTATCGTGTCGCCTGGTCGCGCGAAAGAGCACGTCTGTACGTCGAAATGGCGTCGACGCGATTCGATTCACCGAGAGAGGAACCAGTGTCCCGGCGCGAGCGCGGCTGTTTTCGAAAAAATGATCCAATGGGAACCAGAAACGGAGTCGCGTTACGCGATCGTGCCTCGAGCGTGCCTCCACGATTCGAGCGGAATGTCGACGCAGCTGAAAACGACACGCGTGCGATTACGATTAATTAGCAAAGCGACGCCGGGTACCGTGAAAGGAAAAGTGTGTGCGCAGTCTGACGTTCGAGGCCGTAAAATGGTAACTGCCGCGCGAAACTTGAACAATATCGCTGCCAAATGGAGGGCCTCGCGAGAACTTCCGAGAATATGAACGATTCGACGGTGGAGCCAAAGACGGCACGGAGGCGCGATTAAATTAAACGACACCGTAAATTGATTCACGCAGCCGTGTATAGATCCGAACGAGAACGCGTTCCGATCGAGCGCGGACAAACGAGAGAATTTATTTCGTTCGATCGAGCTGACGCCCGCGGAACTGTCTTCGCAGCGGATTAATGAAATCGCATTGTTTCTCGACGCCGAATCATCGATTCGATCGTCTCCGCGTGCGGTGCGCGCGTCGTTTAATTACAAACCGACAGGGACGTTTCTGTGGACTTAATTGAAAAAGCGGTTACTATTGGGACAGCGTGGGTTATCGGTAATTTTTGAAACACGCTCGATCGCCACTGGAGGCGACGGGAGTAATTGGGAACGAGGACGAAAGAAACGAACGACGAACATTTTCTTACTTCTGTCTTGCCCTCGTCTCTGTCCTACTCCTCTCCTTCTCTCGTACCTAAAATATATGTATATATATATTTGCCTAAAGTAGAGCTACACAGTCGTTTTACATTGAAAAATAACTATGCTTACAGGTAGCCTACGAGGAAGTTACGCACTGTCATGCAGTTTCTCTACGCTGTACCTCGCTGTATCCGTTTCACAAAAATATTCTCTCTCTCTCTCTTTCTCTCTCTCTCTCTCTTTCTCTCTCGTTTCTAGAATCTGTATCACGTTGGCCAGCGATCGCTCGCTTCGATATACACTTGAATTTCGTTCTGGCCCGCGCTGTACGAGAATGCGATCGCGTTTTACCTAATCGCGTCACATTCCGCCGCATTCCTATCTTCCAGCTCGGAGCAAGCGTAAGAACTTTGATTTCGTGCCAATCTTGGATAACTGAGAGTGCACAACGGGTCATCGAGCCGACTAATCTTGCCCGATTAAAGTAACTTTGAACGGTACGAAGGGTTACACCCAGCAATCTTGCCAGCAATGCTCTCTCGCGAAAGGAAATTAATCGAAACTCCACGATCAGGGTTTATCGCGCGGTTTTACCGATGGTATACCATTGATAAGCGCCTCGTTAACCAAAACGTCCACTGTTGATAAAGCCGGGATTTCGCGTGAGGCGCGCGTTGGCGAACGACACTGGCGCGTCGATCGAACCCCAACAATTTTTGCGAGTATCTTTTTTTACGAGAAACTGAAACCATGGTCGCTACACGCTTGTTATTTGTCATCGTCGTCGACAGTAATCGAAATTTTATAAAAAGTGAGTCGGATAGGAGACGGTTCGTCTTCGAGTGTGTACCAATCGAAATCATATATCAAAAGAAGAATTATCAAAAAGATATCATTCGAACCGAGTCCTCCCGTCAGATATTTCACCGTGCCGGAAGAACCGCCGCTTCAGGTATATCGCACAAGTCTCTAAAACATTTTATATATAATTCTGTTTTGTATATATGTATATATATATGAATATATATGTATATCTCTGTATATGTATAGCATATGCAAGTACGCGTGCACAGGGTGAGTCAATCATTCGATTGTAGGAGATTTAACTCGTTCGAAGTCGTGGGCACATTAATATTCTGATCGATCTGAAATATTCGCCAACGTCGAGTCTTTCGAAGCAGTTTCAACGTTCCTTTATTCCTCGATAGATCTATTTCAACTTCGCGTGCTCTTATTTACTTATACAACGTGTCATCGAAGGGTGGTGAACATTTATAAATTTCTACAAGACGCGATTACGTCGCTCTGTACACACGATCGCATATATACGTCTTTTCTAAATTCAATAATGAATATATATGTGTGTGTATATATATATATTTATGTATATCAGAACTTTGGTTTTGTCTTCGGTCGACCAGTCAAATCAAAAATACTCGAAAGACACTCGATCTTACGGAGTACACTTTCGAAAGATAAACTCCACCGCGTTCCAAAGTAAGGTCGTTCCCTGACAGCCCCTTTGTTGCATTTTCGAAGGAGGCAAGCGACAAAATCCTCGCCGCGAATCTCGTGTCTCGAATCCGCGATTATTCCGTTGCGCCCAATCTCGCAGCCGTTGCGCCAAAGTGTTTCGATAAATTCTCGATAGAAAGTTTACGATAGCCATCGCGAGGATGCGTTAAAAACGTGTTACAAAAGTTCTCCTCCTGACGGTGGTTTTTAAACTTCGCTTCAATCTCCCGCGTTCGAGGACTCCGCGTTTAAATTATCGACGCGCGCTAATCCCTATCGTACCGGCCGAGCCGCGATTCGCGCTCGAATTATCCTGCCCACGTAAAGTAGAAATCGAAAAGTTCCTGCGCTGATTTTCGTACGATTTAACTTCTCATCCGGGACGTTTATTCGTCCGGCTGACTTTAGGTGCGCGGAGTTTTGCGATGGATAATAGAAAATTACAACGGCTAGAATGCGTAGGAAACTTTGTTGACTCGCAAGCGTGGACGCGCGCCAACGAGAACCTTTTAAAATCGTCGTCGATGCTTGGCCAGCTTCGATACATCGTAGAACTAGTGTGATCGGTATTGCTTGTCGCTTCGTGGCGCAACGGAATCGCTGTGGGGCACGACATTTAGTAAACGTTTAGATTCTGTCAACTATCAACAACAGTTCGCGAGTAGGTGCGTTTCCCACCTGCGAGGAGAATTACATTTATGCTCGGAGGTCGTTCTACGTGTATTTCCAGCGCGGATCTCTCGCGCTGGATCTTTAGAGGGTAGCTCACTTGTGCGAACATTTATCGTGGCACACGATGTGAACCAGCCTCAGGTTCTTCAGGGTGAAGAGATTGTCATAGATTTCGAAAAGCTCCGTCTCGTTGGTGTCGCCTTGGGACGCCAGTTTCAAAAGGAACGGGATTATGGTCCTAGACCTCTCGATCCTGAAAATTACACACAGTCTCTTTAGTCTTTATCTGGTTCCATACAACGTGGCAGAGAAGTTCTAATGAAACGCTTACTTATGATCGAAATTCCACGTGGAGAACAGAATGAGCTCCTCTCGCGACCTGTAAGGATTGATCCTGTGCCTCTCCCCGTAGGAGCACTTGTCCTCGTTCCAAGCTCCGCAACATCTGAACTCGCCCATGCGATCGCACAACGCGATACAGGTCTCGATCTCTTTCCTCCTGATCTTGTACGGGCAACCGTCCTCAGCTTCGTCCTCCTCGGTTTTCAAGTTCCTCTCGTTCTTCCTTTTCACCGCGTCCACGTCGTCGCAGGTCTGTTCCATCGGGCCAAACAGCCGGAAGTACGTGGTGTCGTCCAGCCATCTCAGCCTGCAGGGGCAATGGTCGTAACACTCAGACGAGTCTGGTTCGTCAGCGCCCTTCGCGCCCTCGACTTTTGCTCGACTTCTGTCGAAGTAGTAACCAAAGTAGTGGTCCTCCTTCAGCTGCATCTTGAAGAACGCTATGGCGTACAGCAGCTGTTTCCTCGCTCGAGGATCCTTCGCGAACACGTCCGACGATTTGATCTGCTCGATGGTCTTGTACAGGTAGCCTCGTATCCTGTCCTGGCATCTGCGGTGCAGGTATGCCTCCTGCGAATGTTACAGTCCCGTTTTAATTGGCGTATCGATTCTTTTCAGGAGCGATTAATTGCGATCGCGCAACTGTTATCGCAGCCTCCAATTCTCGAAGGATCTCCGACGAGACGAACAGGGAACACAGCTGCGAATGTGAGTGGCTAATCGAAATAGGTCAGTAGACACTGGCGTTGCTCTCTCCTGAATATAATTGGCTGGTAATCAGCGCGGAACTGGACTATTGTTTTCGACAAATCGCCGATAGAATTGCCGCTATTGTGCACGAGGACGCGCAATAGGAACTCGATTATTCGCCTAAGCCCACCACCGGAGGTAATTTAAATTAATTCAATTTACAATTTATCGTCTAGAGTCGTGCGTAAGCATGATCGCGTCGAAACGAGCGATCGTTAACATATCGCGTATTTATTTTTACTTGGACGGCTTTGCGTCGAGCACATATTTGACGGACAGTTGCGACAGCCGTGGAGATGACGAAGGTCAATAAGCGAACGTTGCGAAAGGGGTGGCACTCGTATTTCTTCGTCGATAAGATTACTTGGGAAATCCGTGGTATAGAAACCAGGACGTTCGATCCTGGCTGCACGGATATACGGAGGAGATGGTTGGGATTCGGCGTGGGATTTGCGAGGAGCAGGGGTTTCGTGGCGGAAAGGACGCGAGCCATCGAGGGCGCGCGAAATTTATGATTTTTCCGAGATGCCCACGGGTGTTGCGTCGCAAAAGCGGAAGCGGTGCACGCCGTGAGGGCGGGCATTCGTGGAGACCGCGATAAAGCCCGGCTCGCACGCGAGATTCGTGCAAACGGATAACGGTAATGAGCTAATTAATTATTGCGTGGAATCGTTAAACTAATGGTCCCGAGATTCCGAGGCGAAACCCGAGGCGCGATAAATGGCAAGCTGCCTGAATTAAAGTGGACGAGTTGTAACGTTAATTAACCCGAACGAGATCGTACGGGGGGATAGGATCGGTCTCGTTCTATCGCGTTAGCTCGCGTCGACCAGGCGCGCCTTATTAATACACCCGCGGGTTTTATCATCGTCCGCGTCCTCGATCGCTCGGTTTATGGAACACGGTTACCACGGAAGGTGTCCGACGTCGTTATTGCGTACATCCGTATTGATTTTTGACTTTGACATCTGACACGTACCCCACGGTGCGATTTCAAGGCTCTCGTCAAATGTTTGACGATGCAAATTAGATTCAGGGAATTTTACGAAATCATTAATATACCACTCGACCAACTTTCACTTTCAATTACGACCGTCTGCGTTTGCTAATTTTTTTCTTTTTTTTCCCTGTGATTACAGAAAGGAGCAAGACTCACTTTGGTGGCGCAGTTTGTCTCCAAACCACGAAACCACTCCGGATGCTCGTCCCTGCTGCTCAGCGTCGTCTTCGAGTCGTCTTTGTTCAACGCGCTATTCAGAACCGCGACCTTCGTCCTGAGCTTTTCGTTGAGGAACTCGGCCGCCTTCTCGCCAGCAGTCAGGAAATCGATGTTGACGTGCCTCAGCGTGTCGTACAAAAGGTCCGCGTCTGTAATCAAAATGTCGGATTCCACGAAAAACATCGTAGCTTCTGCTCGACGCGTGGAAAATCATTGGAGATGTCTTTACAGTCGACACTAACCGCTCAATACTTTCTCCCCGGGCCTGTGAAGGATCAACGTAGTCTGAGGTTTTAGCGTGGAGAAATACTCCTCCTCGTCGATCAACGATCCATCGAGCAAGTAGACGCTGACTTCTGCGAGGTCGTTCGTCACCTACAAACACGGCGGATCTCTCTGTACATCTCCGCTCTCTATTCCATTGTACAAAGTTACGCCATACGCGCGTCATTTGGCAATCGAACGTACGAAACGCGATTACGTTACCGAGGGCTTTCGCACTTAAAACGCCTCGCCTCGTCAACATCGCGAACGGCGTTAGAATCTCTTCGACACGGCGAGGTTAAACTAATAAACGTGTCGCGCGTATGTAACTCGAGTCGAGCGCGAGATCCTCCTTTCCTGTACAAACGGTAACCCTATAATTATCGGTTTCAGTTTGCTGTCGTAGCCGCGCGCCAACAGAGTTATGCGACCAGCGACCAACGAAGTCTCGCGATCGTTTTTCCTTCGAAGTAATTAGATTTCACGCAGGAGAGGACGCGGAACGTTCCCTCCGGTTAATGGCGAACCGAGCGACGCGTGCAACATCGCAGCACAGGGGCCAGCGTTTCGCGTTGCGCGCGAAACCGCAATCAATCTTTACGGAATCGCAGTTTTGCGCCAGCTGCGGGGGAAGTTCCGTTCGCCCGGAAGTTTGCCCTGGCGGCGGTTGCGTAACCGCGTGTCCGCGCGCGCGTAACGCCGCGAAGACGGAATGGAAAAAGTGTTGGCCCGTGCGACGGTGTTGGCCGACGGTTCGGATATCGGTCCAGCAGACGGACGGCCTTGACATTGGGGGCTGCTCCTTGTCCGTGGCCCGGCTGGTTCGTTCGATAGAGCTACACGCTGCAGGCGAACGCGATCCGGCTACAAGGTTGACCCGCAACCGGATTAACCGACCCGCGAAACGCGTTCGAAACTTTTCCCCGTCTCTTCTTCCGTTTGTTCGACGGGTCGATCGGTTCGCGCGGACCCCTCAATCGTTCGTCTCGTTTCGAATTTTCGAACGACTCTTTGGAAGGGAGCTATGGTCAGATTACACGGACTATCGGTGAACTTTACGAGTCGACTGCTTTGAACCATGATACATAAAAGTATACAAGTATAGAAGTGCGCGCTCTGTTGTCGATTGCGGGGCAAGACGCAACAAATCGAGAGATTGAGCGTGGTCGTAAAACGTGACGGCCTTGCGACCGAACGGGTACTTTGATTTTTTATTCCCCAGCAATCCCAATGGCGGGACGGGGTTGGCCCGTTTTAGGTGCGCTCGTAACCGACCCTGGACACTGATCGCGCGCGGTCGAACGACTGGGGCGTTACAATTTTCTAGGAGCCGCGCTATGGATCAGCTGCGAGGCATTTATGACCCAGTTTTGGCCGGCGAAACTTTTATCGTCACATGTAAAAGGGTCCGCGATACGATTGCCATCGCGTCGCGAACGGGTCACTTGGAAACGAACCTCTCGATACTCACGTTAAGCTTCGCGCACGCCTTCCGCTTCAGCTCCTGGAGGCTCCTGCAGGCGACGCCGACTTTCCGCGTGCGGTTCACGTCGGTGACCTTGTACCCCTTCAGCTGGAAAAGAGGCCGGTAACACGGTCGAGTGAGAAGGTGTAGCCTCTACGCTGCGGTCTCCCGTGTCGAGGTTAATTTAGCATACACAGGAAATTCGGATGCGAAACGAAATTTAGAATACACGTGTCGACGTTCAGGAATATTCAGGAGGCGTATCGGAAGCGAATAACGCGCGACGAAGTGTTTAGCATACGGCGGCAAACGTTTACACGGGTTTCATTTCCATCGCGCGCACGAGGAAATTAGCTCTACGGCTATCGAACAGAGATTAAGCGCGATGTTCCGTTGGATTAGTCGAGCGGGAAGCTAATGAATTCGTAGGAGATCTGGGGTGGATCCCCTGGATAAGTTCCATCCGCAGACGGGAACACCTCAGACCGTGGAGACGCGTAATTGGGCCGATCGCGTTCAAGGTCGCGACGTCGGAGCGCCGCGTGCCACAGTTTCTTTCGGTGACCCACATCCGCGGCGTTTTATCCCGGTCAATCTGCAACGCAAACATGCGAATCGAAAGTCTCTGCTTGCGGAAGTTGGGACCGATCGTTCGCGATTCCGAATTTAAATGCCTGCCACGAGATGCGACGTCTTCACTGACGCGTAACTTTACCGAACCGAACGGTTGCGTCATTGACACGTGTAAATAGACTCGAGCTCGACCAGCTGCTGGTGAAGATACGAACACGGACGACCATGTAACGAATAGCAACGTTATCTCGTCATCGTCTGTTATGCAAAACAAATGACTAGGCATCGTCAGTCTCGAGACGGGGATTAGCAGGATTAACGGTATTAACGATATCACGATGGCGTCTACGCTTTGTCCCCGTGTTCTATTGTACGAGCGTTCGATATCTCTGATACCGTGCACCCATTCGATACACTCGACAACAAAGAGTAGTCGCGAATTACAGCTCCGTTTCCGATAAAGAAGAGCGGACCGAAAACGTCGATACTCCTCCAGGGACAATAGCTGGTGCGACTAACTCCGTTTACTCGGACGAACGCTATTATCTCGAGAACAACAGCTGACACGGAGTGGACAGCGGGGTCGGATCAGTTGGAAAAGCGGAGCGAGCAAGCGTCAGTCGATCGTCGTCGCGCGAGTACTCGTCCGTAGGCGTCAGTCGTAGAGACGAGCGACACGAGCGAAGAAAGATCGGCGAATCGAACGGATGCTCCGAGCGCGCGCGTTCGAGCGCCTCCTCCTGCGCTTACGATCTGTTCTTTGTTTACCTCGTTTTTAGCCGGTGTCTCCGTGAGGCGACGAAAGCAGTTGGCGATCAGCGACATGGTCGATCGTGTCCCACGGCTTCAGCAAGGGACACCACTCGAGGAAAGAGAAGATCGGCGCGGAAACGAGGACCGAGCGGTGGAATCGAACAGCTGTCGGCGAACCTCCGGGGTCGAGCTCTCTTCTTTCTTCGACCCTGACAGTGGTGTGCTTATCGGTCAGCGGACGGAAGGGGAACCGATGGACGAAGAAAGGAAAGGATAGTGGGGGGGAGAGGACGGGTCTCGTAGCGGTAACGCGACGTTACAACCGGCGGAAGCGAAGCGAAACGAGCAAGAGCGAAGCGAGAGAAAGGCGGCGGAGAGAGGAGAACAGGAAGGGCGAGGAGGATGTCGAGCCTGTTGCCGTGTCCGTGGTATATCCGGTGGTTCCGGAGCTGCGACGCGCGATCACCCGCCAGTCGTCAACGAGAGAGAAGGACGAGAGATGGTGCGTGTCTGGAGAGAAAAAAGAATGTCTACTGCCGATGGACCGCGGGGAAGGAATGACGCGACGCCTCCAGCCGAGGCTGGAACGAGAGAATGCACCGGGAAATGCGCCTGCGAACTGCCAGCCAATCTTGCACCGTTCCTCCGCGTAGATGACGCCACTGCACGGGACCACCGCGGCGCTCTCTTCGCGATCCGCCGGAACTACGCGTTTCAAGCACTTTTGCGACGCACTCGAGGAAACGTTGCTCCTTTCTCGTCTCCCCTCGTCTTGAGTCTTGTCCCCAACAACGCCGGTGACCATTGTCGAATCGTTAGACTTCCTTTTTCCCATCTCTTTACGCGAAACTTTGTCTCGTTCCCACTTTTTTTTTTTTTTCTCTTCGTGATATCACTTTGCGGGAGACGTTGATTAACGTTCGTTCGACTTCCGTTTCTATTAACATTCCTGTAAGTCCACCGCTCGGATCCAGATACTTCTTCACTCGTGACATTTGGGACAGTGGATTTATCGCGAACAGATGGTCTTGAAGGATATTTTATTGTGTTTATATACTTCGCGATTTTTAATACCTGTTGCAAGGTGTCTTTCAACCATCGTTAGCTGCCTGACAAAAACCCACGATATTTAAATTGAAATGGAGCCCCTGTGTTAATTAATGCCACGGAGTTTGAAAAACGTGTTAATATTCCGATACTAATAATATATTTTTTAAAACGTTTACTCACGCGTTTACGACTGTTTTGTTTTGCAATTAGTTCGCTAAATGGTTCTTCCGTCGAGTTCTTATTCATTCCCCCGCATCGCATGTCCGCGCAACCTCCCGTATACTCTGTAAACAACTTCTTACCGCCGTCCTATTATTTCTGTCAGCCGTTGCGTAAACTTCCCCTTTCGGAATCGAAGGAAATCGTCGACTCCTTAACGACGCGATATCAAAAATGCGCAGCGCGACGCACGGAACATAATTTACAGCTCCGTCGTTAGGAAATTTAAATAAACGTCTTCCACGACTGCGTAGCCCAGTTTAATTGTCGCAACAACAGCGTCGTCTCAGCGGGGCTGTCTTTCTGAAATTTACAGACGCATTGTCATCCAAACGTGATCGTTACGCGCAACGGAATAAAGAATTATTACGAATCACCGATACACGACTGTACATACAAGACCCGCTTCATCCCATTCCAATTTTTTTTCTTTTCTTTACCGCAGAGTGCGCTTTTCGAATAAAAACGAATCGTTTTTACAGTCTCGCGTATGCTTAAGGTCAACAGCGACTTGAAATTGCACTCGTGGGCGTTGCCGTCCGTGTAAACATTAAGCAATATTGACATTATATTCGCATCGGTTATTCGTTACATCCACAGCGTTCGCCGGGAATGAAAGCCAACAAACGATTAAGCTAACCCACGTTACGTGTAATCGCGAGCGAATTGGGTCGAGTAACAACAATTATCCGCCGTGGGTGGAATTCAGATCGAACGATTTGTCGCAGCGCGGCAATTACAGTTTTCCATTACACGGTCCGACCTTGCCGCTCTTGAAGGCTGCCACGGCTATTCTTAACCCCTTCGCAGCCCGTGGTTCCGTTGGGTACCTGCGAATGCATCGTGAGTTAATTAAACCTTTCGACGTTGTTTTGTACAACAGGCCCGTTTAATTTTATCCGGGAACGAGAATATCGAGGCATTTTACGCCCGGACGGTACGTGACACTTGGCTGGCGACTGGTAACGGACGCGAAAATGTCACGCGTCGATACGTGAGGTCGTCTGCGAGAGTGTTAAGCACGCGTCGCGAGCGTTATCTAGGGCGCATAATGCGACGATCCGTGCGGAAAAATCGCGCGACATCGCCTTAGCCGGTTCCCGGTTCGCGTCAGGGCCTCCGCGCGTCCTCAAAGGACTTTATTAACGCCGATCGAACTGTCCCAGGCTATTTCAGATTATCGTCTCGCAGTGACGCGCGATCGCGAGGCAACTGCGTCGCGATCTGCGATCGAATAGCCGTAACGAGGATCGAAGGTTAGAGCTTTAAGGGCGGGTCGATCTGTTCGCATGATTCATTGCTGGAAACCGCGGAATAGAGTCGTTTATCAACTTTTCTGTTTGTTTCTTTTTTTCTCCCGCACGATCGCTCGATGTTGCATAAATCCTTCGCTATTTGCATAACTCGCGAGGAAATCAATTATTTATTGCCTCGATACTTATTAGACGGCACGTACCGATCATCCAAACCGATTGTTTCGAGTATCCTCGAAACCGCGCGCACTCGAGCCGCTAAGGCAACTTACTAGAAATTGCCTTGAATCACGCGAATTCCGGTTCTCGATTCCAGTTTCTCTAACATCGCCCGGAGAATTCTCTAGTAATGGTTTTCCTTTTTAATTATGAAGCAATTTACTTCTCCCTCCACGAGCAAAGTCACCCGCGTTACGTACAAACGTATCTTTCACCTTGTATAATTAGCCAGATATTTCCTCGTAGCGGAGATCCTTCGCGTTCGCGTCACTGTCAATTTTCCTTGGAATTCCTTTCAATCACAACAGTGACGCGCAACAATCGCAGCCGCTTGATTAAATCACGATTAACGGGAGCGCGTGCCGATACAGGGACCGCGGCTCCTAAATCGTTTCTTCGCGCCTCGCGCGTGACGATAAATCGCGCGGTAACCGAGGCAGATGCTGCGTAACTTGGCCGATTCTTCGAACTTCCACGTGTGGCTCGCTCGATAACGTGTTTCGGAATGTCGACCACCGAGAATAGAGAGGAATGCGACCCTTCGAAAACGTTGAAACGCGGCATCCGTCTCGAAGCGTGGCACGCACGCGCCCACCCCGGAAATCCTACCCTCGGGACCGATGAAAGCGGATGTAATCGACGACCAGTAATTCAGCGTAATTGCATCGTTAACCGACCATCCACTGGAGGAGAGTTACGTATCGCGCCACGAAGTAACAAGAGCCCGGTATTATCCGAATGATATCGTTGAATCTAATTTCGAGCAAAGCGGTTGGTACGCAATCGCGTTCCAATAAATCTACGTAGATCCGCGTCTGTAAAAGTTCGATCGAGGATTACGAAACTGATGTCTGCGGATGTAGAAAATGCGCGAAACGAGTATGGTATAGCGTTTAGGTAGTTGAACAGAATTTGATTTCAATTACGATTATATCGAGTGAAGCAATCGACGACAGACGGTTCGTTATTAATGAGCAGAAACAGCATGATGACACGCAACTTTGCTTAACGCTGACAAAATCATCGTAGCTGGAATCGCGATTCCAAGAATGGATTGTTCAGTCCTTTCCAACTCGCGGCGCGTTGTATCGTCGGCGAGCGCGGTGCAATTAAACACGTACGCCATCAGCTGGACCCGTTCGAAGCCTCTTCGCGGGCATTTCGGTAACGCTCGCTGACATTCAAACGTCTGTGACGCGGGGAATGCAGAGACGCGACGGCATTTCGCGCCGTTCGCGAGGATCCTTGAGCCTTTCACGACTTTCGAGTCGCGTGATTCGTATTTTCCCTTAGCCTGCGAGCGTCAAATCTGGCGTTCCTCCTCCCTTTCTTCTTTTCTTCTTTTCCGTCGAAATAACAGCGACGTTTCAACGCGGTGCAGCGAGCTCCATTGGGTGCCCCGAGGGTGCGCCGCCATTGACACAGCGCCGTGTTCATTAGCGCCAATGTATACCAAGATTTTCAATAATGCTAGCCCCGACTATTCAGCGATGAAACGTTCTCTCGTCTCGTTTCAGGCTCGAATTCGATCCCAACCTTTTCCACGGGTCCCTGCTTTCCTCGACGATCGAATACGATACCGATCGTTGCGTCAATCCTCCGCATCGAGTGAACGCGAGGGTTACTCGCGTGCGTACGTATTCGCGGTGTCAACGAATCACCTTGTCTTCGATTTTACTGTAAAATACGACTGTGTATCAAAGACAGCTCCTCGTTAGTGATCTCGAGACTCGCAATCAGGCATCGTTAGGATAAGCCGTCAGCCAACGTCGAGTTCGGCAATCGTTGCAATCACGAGACAACTGCTTAGGGCTCGTTAATCGTCGACGTTCCAATCCTAGTGTATACTACTGGATACGTACGATCGTTCGACTCGCTATTCGACCATTGTCGGGGCCTTGTCGATGGAAGGTTCTAACGATTGACGAACATAGCATTGTCTAGATTCGAGCGCTCTAATCTTTTCTTGAACTGTACCGATTCGAAATTGATAACAGAATTCAGACTTCTGCGCGATAATGTATTTTGTCACATCGATAGTCTTCTATGCGCGATGAGCATTTGCAAATATCGTGTCGCGTCAAACGAGTGGTCGTCGAGGAAGAGTCGATGCGAAGCGTATGATTTCGTAAACAGATTATGCATGCAATAAAATTATGCAATTGATTGTAACTATGTGAAATTCTACCTCATATAATCCTATAAATAAACAATAACGTACAATAGTTTATTATGGACGATACGATATGTAATTCTGCATAATTAGCTAAGCTTATGCAAAGTCATATCTGGCAGAACGTCAGCCGTTAAAGTATCGTAACGCTTTCCTTCTTGCGTCCTTTGTTTAGAAAACAAAAAGTGATTTACGGAGGGGAAAAAGGCTCAGGCGAGCGTGCACCATGCATCCTTAGACGAACGCACACGATCATGATTAACCAGCCTCCCGACACTAATTAAGATATACCACCGTTAATTATCAACGGTCCCCGCACCGGTGTTTCGATGCGGCAGAATCGATTAACGGAATTAAAAATAGTCAGCCTAGACCCTCATACAATCTCCGTCCATTGGATCATCGATTTTGTAACCGCGCAAAGTCGTCGGACCCTCGCCCCTCGGGAGCGATTTTAAATTTAGCCACTGGTAGCAAGGTGGCCGATTAAAAATGCGTGAGCGATACGACGACGGGGTAACAACATCCTCGTGGGACGGTAGTAAACCCACGAAAGAATCAGCGGCGATCGAAACAGGTTCCGCGTCGCAGGAGAGGAAACCGCAGCGATTTCGGTGAACAGCTGATCGAACGTTCACCCGGTTAACCTTACCGCGCTGTGGCTGAAAAATTTTCGCCACGATCGCTGCCTCATTTCCCAATAGAGAACAATTCTAAACCTCGCGTGGCAAATAGGAAGTGGACTTTGACCGGAAAATTAAAAGCAGAATTAATACATATTAAGAGCAACTATGTAAGCTGCATTTAAATCCGTTGGAGGTAAAATCGGGTCCGTGGTCGAGCGTAATCACGATTCGCGAATACCAGGCCGGCTGGAAGGGATATAAGACTACGACTGTCGCAGCGTTCCGTTGTCAGACCGTAAACGATAACGTTCGTGGCCAAGCCAAAGGGAGAGAGTAGAACCTTGGCATAGGCGTTCATCAGCGGTGCGTGCCGGTAGACGAACCAACAGCCACCACTCCGACAGTTGTTTCCTCGCGGTCCCGGCTACCATACCGCGACCAATCTTCCTCGGATAAACCACGCACACCGCGTCTACACCGCGTACGTAGCCGCTCGATCGCTTTCGTTTCTTCGCTTTTCGATACCGCGTCTCGACTACCCGCCGCGCGTACCGAGCAGGACGCGTCCTCGGGCACCGCGACGAACACTGCCCGCAGAGTGAATCGCGTCGTGTGATCGTCCGCAACCTTCTGCCTATCCTCGAGACGGGATACATTTTCTTCATCACGGCGGGATCGACGCTCGACGAATTCTCTTCCGTACAGGTGAGTCAAATCCCTCGTCGCCGTCCTTCGCCAACGGCGCTCAGCTTCCTTTCGACCGCGTCGCATCATTTTTCCATCCACCCTTTCGTTTTTCTCCTCGATCGAGTCTCCTTTGGTCTTTCTCGCGCTCGAATTTCCTCTACTTTTACCTACTCACCCCAGTCGAGCAGGCCAGGGCCGACCAACGGTCGAACCTGCGGCCCACTGCAATATTTATGCAACCGAACGAACGGACGTCTCGGATTTTCGCATTCGCATTAAGTGCATTGCAAAATGCCGGCGGTTTAGTACAAGAAACGGTTACATGCGAGCGAGGGAATACGAAACCACTCGATCGCTACTTGTTGGACTATGGCTGTCCTTAATGCTCCTTCTTGGTCGTCGAATGGAGAAGATAATCGTGGTTAATGAATTTTGCAACGATACCAACATTCGCGTTAAATATACCCACCATCGTCGAGCGGTCGCTCTTTCGAAACGCGCGATACAACCTGAGACGCGGCGAAATTTTTCAATCGGCTTCTACGATAGATCGCGAGTATGGTAAACAAGTTATTTGTACGTAGTGATTTCCTTGTAATAGTCTGTTTAACGTTTCGTCATATAAGAGATGACAAATGTCTGGCGATCAATTTGCATTGTGTGCAAACTTCCGTGCACGTTTTGCAACAATCTTGAGCTTAGACGGTCGCCGTTGCTATTGTTTTCTAATTTATTAAGTTTACAAGGTTTCCGTAGTTAGCATTGCTAAGACGAAGTTACTAAATTGCATTAACCGCGGGTCGTGTTACTTCAACTAAATGTTACGATACAGGCGTGAATGATTATTTTATCGAAAGTAATGAACGTTGCTCAACTCCATTCTTTTCCTTTTCTCACGATATGTACGCGAGTGTTGTAGCCGAAGAACCGGTAAGTTCAACGCCAATGCTCGCACATCGTTGAACTTTGTTGCGTCACACGTTCTATCGCTCACAATTCTAGAGATTACTTTGTAAACACTCGAAAATCGAATTTCGCGGTCCGAGATAGGACACGCATCACTCTTGAGCCTTCGTTCGAGGGACATTCTCGTTAGAAATGACAAAGGTTCAGTGGTCTCTTTGTATTCCATTGCACACACATTTTTCTTCTATGGAATTGATCGCACGTCTGTGGTGCACTTTGCACACAATTTCTCCTCGACGTAATAAAGATGCGTAGAGCGTGAATACTAGTTTGACCAGTTGCGATCTCTCGTTATTTTCACTACAATACAGTAAAAAAAAAAAAACGAAAAAACAAAATGTTTGTAATTACTATTTTCTTCAAGCAGCGATTAGAATCAATACGCCCCATTATCGCTAATCAACATCGACCGCTTAAAAGTAGCCGATTAGAATTGTTAATCCTTCGATATTGTGAATTCTAAAGCGTGATTTTAACCTTTGGGTTAGAATATTTATTTTTAATAGATCGTTTCCGATCGATCCTCCGACTGGTCTTTCGTAATTTCTACATGATAGCAAAGACCTCGTGGACGCGCGACGAACAATTGCCACGAATAAGTGGGAGCAAATTCCTCGCCGTGTTAAATGGCAAACGTTACCGTTGCAAAATGTTTAACGGCGAACATGACTTGCCAAACAAACATTTGATTGGCCTAAGTTCTCCAAGTAATAGTTCTCTGTCCCTTCTTATCGTTAATGCGACTGGAACGACCGACTATCGTTTCGCGCCCCTGCAATCTTCATTTCACGAGAAGAATTTAAAGAGCACAAGCGGACGCGTATCTTCGTCGAAAGAAAAAAAAAAAGAAATACACAATTTTTATGTGATTATCGATGCCGCGATCGGTAATATTAATTGCTAAATAAGTGTGAGAGCAAACGAATGGAGAATTAAACGTACTCGATTAACAATTCATAACTAGTAGAATCGATGAGACGCCGCCATTTTCAAGCAGTATCTCGAAAGGTTAATACATCGCGTTTAGCTAACCGCACAGAACACTGTTAAAACACCAACGACCGCGTTTCGTCGAGAGAGTAAAACTTTCAAAGTACGAAGGACAACGAATGTCGCGTGGCAATCGCTTCCTGCGAATTGCAGTTTAATTAATCGCGCGAGCAGCGTATTAGCCGATTTGTAGCGGCGCAGAAAAAAAAAAACCCGCCGACTTCCTGCTTCCCAAGACAACGATCTGGACTTTTTATCCGTACATTCGAAACGAGAACAAGAATCGAACCAAGCGATATTGACCACTCCCTCGCTAAGCAATATCGATACCATTGGCTCAGCCTCTGTAATTTACAATGTTGCAAACGGAAACGATCGATCGAGCGGGAACGATCGTTGGGAATGGGACCCTTGTTTAAACGGTGATTTAGTTTTGCGTCACCCGCGTCGATTACAGAGCTAGGCTGCCGGTGTTCGTGTTTCGCCTTGGCCGAATAGACGCGTTTATCCGCGAGGAATTTGATCGTTGCAACCGGTTCGCTGCACTTTCTTTCCCTCCTACGGCTACGTTTTCTCAAGGATCGCCGCGTAGGATCAACCACCGCTTGGTTCTGCTTCCATTCGGGAAGGATAATGCTAAAATTCACCTGCCTTGAACCCTGACGCGGCGTGCGTTCCCCCCTTGTTCGATGTCAACCGCGCGTGTACCGTTCCGCTGGAACGTTTCTGGTTCAGCTCGCGTCACTCGTCTCGACCGTTTCTGTCGGATCGCCGATCCCACCGTTTCGCAACCAGTTTGGATCGCGCGTCAAATCGTGCAAAGAGGTTTTGCTCGTTGCGCCACAGCTCCTCGAATTACGAAAACCAGCTCGAGCGTTCCTTCGAGCGGGGGAAAAGAATCGATTCATATCGTTCGCGTATCAACGATTTAAAGAGACCGCGAGGCTAGATAATCACACCGTGCCGCGTTCACCGAACGATTCATTTTCCTTTCAATCTCGCGACACGCGAATCACGTCTAACGATCCGACAGCGTGCCATCATCGAATTATACGCAGCGTATCGTGCGAGCGTGGAAAAATATGCAAGGACGAAGACGGGAGGCGAGGGGAATTACTCTTCCAATCGTGGCGACGCGTACCGATCTGGTGTTAAAACGCGATTTTTACGCTGGTAACCACTTCGCGAGAGGCCTCCAATCGCGGAACTCGTAGCCGAGATTGTACTTGAAACGCGAAAAAATCGACGGTAACCGCGAATGGGCGAGCTGAACGCGTCAAAGATGGCTGGTGTTGGGGTGAGGAACCTCAAAAGGTACGAATCTCGTTCACCTTGGACCTGGACCGGTATACACCGTACAAGTTTCTCCGTTCCAGCAGGCAAGTCATCATTCAAGTTCCACCCCTCGTTCGACATGATCAGTCATTTCCGAATATCACTTATCGTCTTCTTTTTCGATGGTCTTCCTTTCGACGTCCGTCTAGCAATCTACAACTCGTCGATCGTGGCGTAGAAATCGATTCGAAAAGAGGAACAGCCTTCGAGCGCGATCGACGTGGTCTCGGAAAGGATCGAGGAGGCACGGTGGACCACGTTGGCGAACTATATCGAGAGCAAACAAGGAAACATACCTTTTGCCACGTCAAACGTTTGATGTCCTTCAACTTTGAACAGTGTCTGTTCTTTCTTTCTTTTTTTTTTTTTGTTTTCTTTTTGTATCACAAGTATCGATTGAAATTTCGTTGCGTACGAATCATGCTGATTCATCGTAGGTTTCGTTGTCGCGAGGAAACCAGCCAATGGAGGTTTCGAGAGTTTCGTCGCGAGAATTCGCTAAGCCGTTTCCATTGTTCGTAAGATTCTGGCAACTCAGCTTCTCACTGTTGATTCACGTTTCACTTTCACCTGGGATCTCAAGTTGGACCCTCGATATGTTAGCCCGCCACTTCCGAGACGTCCCAGCACAAAATTTGAAACGACGCGTTTCTAATCATGAAATTGTTCGCTGCGTGCATTCATTAATGCCTGTCACTGACGTCACTATAATGATTACCAGGATGACGAATAACGAACTGCTTTGAATAGACTAGAGATCGCTAGAATGGCATCGCGATAATAGATCAATTCATTAGAATAATCTCGTTAGACTAAAAATTGTACCGGTTCTTTGCCTCCAGGTTTAGTCCAGTTCGCTAAAGAGGAGCCAAAATGTCGGGGTTGGTCGAGTGGTACAACAACGTGATGTACAATAAAAATGGTAAGAGACTCGAGATCTTGAATCGAACGTTCCTCGCGCGATATTTCTTCCGATCTACGTCTATTTCAGATCCAAGGACGGAAGATTGGTTTCTGGTGTCGGCACCAGGCCCGCTGGCCATAATCCTCGTCAGCTATATCTACTTCTGCACGTCCGCTGGGCCGAGGTACATGAAAAACAAAAAGCCGTACGAGCTGAGGAACGTCCTGATCGTCTACAACTTTGCGCAGGTGTTGCTCAGCATATACCTTTTCAGCGAGGGATTGTTGAGCGGCTGGTTGTACGACTACAGTTACACCTGTCAGCCTGTCGACTACTCGGACAATCCACAGGCTTTGAGGGTAAGTACGACGTTAAACGATGAAGCGACGATCCACGAACGTTCGGTCGAGTCACGCGCGCCTACTTCCAGATGGCGCGAGCTGCGCACCTCTACTTCCTGTGCAAGTTGATAGAGCTACTGGACACGGTCTTCTTCGTCCTGCGCAAGAAGAACCGCCAGATCTCGGCGCTGCACGTCTACCATCACAGCCTGATGCCGTTCTGCGCTTGGGTCGGGGTCAGATTCCTCCCGAACGGCCACGTTACCCTCCTAGGTCTCATCAACACGTTCGTCCACGTGATCATGTACACGTACTACCTGCTGTCCTCGATAGGACCGCAGATGAGCAAGTACCTCTGGTGGAAGAAGTACCTGACGTCGTTGCAGTTGATCCAGTTCTGCATCATTTTCGTGCACACCCTTCAGGTCTTCTTCAACGGATGCAATTTGCCGAAAATTTTGATGCTCTTGCTGCTGGTGAACACGATGGTCTTCATCTACATGTTCGGCTCGTTCTACGTGGAGAATTACATTAAGGATCAACGATCGAAGGAGAAAGGCGTCGAGGAGAGGGCGAAGAGTGTCGGTAACAATGTGGCGAACAACAAAACGGAATGACCCATCGACGCGGTTTCTCTTCTGTTCTTTGTTCCGCTGTATTTTACTCTACTTTCTTACTAAGCGGTCGCGTTCGTACACGCAGAGAACGAAAGCATCGGCAACCGCTCGAGAGCAATAGCAAACGGAGGAATTAACATTGTTTTATTTTAAGTAGTCTAAGTTTTCGTTTCGAATACTGTCACTCTGCGAACCCTCTCGTGCCGTTCTCGAGCGGATTTGAAAGTTCGCGGTGCTTCGAGATCTATCGAGGGGAGAGCGCGTCGATAACGTAGACTGTGTCGATCGATCTCGCGCGCACGCTCGACGAGTCGGTCAAAGCGAAATTGCGCGGCTCATTTTTGATCGAGCAACGCGACGAATTCTGACGATGGTCAGATCGTTGCGTCTTGCCGCGACGTTTCAATTTGCGACGTTTCTTTACTCTTACTTTTCATTCAAAGACAATCCATGATGACATTCGTTTAATTGATTTGAACTTTCAGCGGCGAAAAATTGATGCATATTTATGTTAGACGAATCAATATTGCCGGGCAGTGACATCGGTTATAATCGACTTTTCCCTCACGAATCTAAAGCAAGAAGAAAGAAACGCACGTCGCTATTTTTGTTTTTCTGTTTACTGTTTCCTTATGCGGAGGGCGCTATTGCATTGAAACAGATTCACGATACGGTACAAATCGTACGATCCTGTTCTTGATAATTATTTAGTTAATTGATAATTACCTGAGAACCGGAAGCATGATTAACTTATAGCTAGATTAGATTATACTGTTATCCATAGTTATGTAATTCCATAGGAAGTTCTTCGACAGTTTTTAAGCATTTTTACACCGAAACAAGTTTCATTGTCAGTACGTAAATGCTAAAATTCAATGCAATAAAAAAGTTGTACTACTATTAGATATCAGCAGCAATTAGTTCTTTGGTGCACCGGACTCGTTTCCGCAGACATCCGATTTCTTTTTCCCAACGATCCCAGCGCGGCCACGATCAACGATCGAAACAAAAGCGCGTGTCGAAGGTCCATAAATCTTCGATTATACTCTGGTCAACGTGCCTTCGTTATTAAATGTCACGACCGTGAGACCCGCGAGACCTTTCCATCCGCTCCGCGGTTAAAAAAAGTGTATCATTCTTCGACGATATTCTTATTTATGACGATTGACCGCGATACGCGATCGTACCTGCGAGCAACGATCCTCCGATGTGTACGGAAACGCGCGGATAATGGCGGAGACCAAACGAGGAGGACCATCAAAAAGAAATAAAAAGATATAATCGGTAACACGTTTCTTCTAATCGAATATACCTCATGCAATGTTAATTGCTTTGTTACTTACGCAGCCTACAATACAGCATACAAATGAAACATTATTTATGCAAATACGAAAACCAGAGCGTATATAAAATCGTTAGTTGATAAACACTTCCGGTCTGCCGAGTTGTACGCCCGATACCATGGTCATTGTCAGCTATTTGGGTGGCTCGTTGTACTCGAATTTATAAAATGTTATTTACCAACGATCTGAGTTATTCGACATTCTGCGTCATCTCTGATTCAATATTTCCCCGGAAATCTCTTCTCAGAGATCGAGAGAAGGAAATTGCTACTTTGTTGAGAGCAACGCGGCGTACACGAGATTTGGTCTGTACAACTTGATACGTTACCATTGCATTCTAGTTTTCCTCGCTTCCGCGGTATTCTTGGTAATGCGCGTCTAAACTGTAACAATGAATATACAATTGGACTTTTAATGCTGACCCCGTGATTCAAATTAACCGTGTGAAAACGGAATGGAAAACAAATCGGTAAACCCCCGTTCTTGACGGAATACATGAGCTGAAAACACTTTCAATCGTATCTTCGGTGCGAATCTAATATCTATTGCACAACGTCGAGGCGAGCATAAAATGGAAACTATTTCTGAGTCGAAATACTAGTACGTCATTACTCGAGCTGTTCTGAGATTGAAATTTACATCGACGTAAACCACGGTGTACCCTGAAATGAGGAGGGTCAAACAAGTTCACCGGTGTACGAACGCGGGGTATACGCGGGGTATAAGTAAGTATCTGATTTTTATATTGCCGATCGATTAAAATACAATAGCAACATGTTTCGAGTTCGTTATAACTTCACCAGTCTGTCTGAAGTTTCCTCAGGGATTGGCTGGATCGGGGAGCTGCTAGCAGCGGCTCGATCGAACGGATTCCCTTTCGAACGTGCCATTTTCGTTGCTCCTCGACGCCATCCGCGCCATCGACGATCTCATCGACGGGACAGCAGAATGAAAAGCTGAAGTGGATCGCGAAAGTTTCGGTCAGAATTTTCTGAATATCAACTGAGGAGAGATTTTGGAAGGACTGCTGGCGACAGCGAGGCGACGTCAGGATGGCTACGTTGATACGACGAGTCTACCAGGGATACCGTTACCTTAACGAGGAATGGGCAGGTATATTGAAACGTGCATTTCTCGCATACACGCTTACGATTAAACGTGGACATAAACGAGTGACCCTTTCTGTTCGTGGAAGATCCTCGGACGCAAGACTTCTTGCTGATCGGATCGCCGATGCTCTTCGTAAGTATACTAATATTTTATCTGTACTTCGTCTACAAGCTGGGCCCCTCAATCATGGCGACGAGGAAGCCGTTCAACTTGGAGAAGATCATGCAACTGTACAACATACTGCAAATAATACTCTGTTCCTTCGTATTTTATAAGGTAAGCGAACTGTTCGCCTTGTTCTACATTTGACCGAAGTAGTAGCGTTCGACAGAAGAGGTACGCTTCAATTTGAATCTATAATCGGCAGGCAATGACGCTGACTTGGCTGGTCGACTACAATATCTATTGCCAGCCAGTGGATTTTTCGTACAGCCCTCGCGCGTTAGAGGTAAGCACGCGTAGCTACCCTCTGGTCCGACTTAACCTATCCCAACCTCGAGACACCATCTCACTGATCAAACGCACCGTTTCCTCCGCAGATAGCAAGGATGGTATGGGTGTACTTCATGTTGAAGGTGCTCGACTTCCTGGAAACGATCTTTTTCGTTCTTCGTAAGAAGCAGCGACAGGTCTCGTTTCTTCACGTTTACCATCACACTGGCATGACGTTTGGTACCTGGGTCGCGGTGAAATTCCTGCCTGGCGGTCACATCGTGTTCCTTGGTAACCGTGTCCGAACCGTCGAATCGGGAGCCATCATTGTTCTAACTCGCGCGATTCGTCTGTCTCGCAGGCACCGTCAACTCGTTGGTCCACGTGGTGATGTACAGCTACTACCTGGTCACCTCGCTGCGAATAAGCAAACCGTGGTGGAAGAAGTACATAACCCAGCTGCAGCTCACTCAATTCTGCGTGATACTGTTGCACTTCGTGATGCTGATCTGGTCGGAGGACTGCGGCTTCCCGAAATGGGTCGCCACCGTGATGATCCCGCAGAATTTCTTCATGATCACGCTCTTCGGCGACTTCTATTACAAGGCGTACATCAAGAAGTCGAAGAGCAACAAGAACGGTGTCTCGCCGGAAGTAACGAACGGAAAGGTGAAATGCCAATAAATGCGTATCGTTCTAACGTGTCAGCGTGGCGTTCTACGTTTTCCACCCTCCACTGTCGCACCCTCATTCCTTGCTCGATGTCCAAAACGACGACGAGGCGCGAGGCTCGTTTAGGTTCGCGTAAGAGCCCCGAGAAAGTCGGCTTAACGGAAGCGGTTTGGTCGTTGTGATGCGCGGCGCGCAGTCGATTTGCGCGGAGGCACCACAGCTTTTCTACTCGCAATCTCATGTTTATATTTAAGACCTCTCGTATACGTCAACCGCGCGTCGATTAAAGACAATGATGAACAACAGCCGCACCACTTCTCTCATTTAATATACGCGGCACCGTAACCCATTTAACCGAAACCGAGAGAATCGATTGGGAAAAAAAAAGACAGAAAGAAACGAAAGCGGTGCCGAGTTAGGACGCGTTCGAAAAAGTCGACCCACTTTTCTGAATGTTTTAACGAATGGTCCAGGCGAAAGGTAAAAACAGCGGGAACGGTAAAAGGGAGAGACAGAGAGAGAGAGAGAGAGAGAGAGAGAGAGAGAGAGTAGTAAATTTAGAGAGCAAGTGCCGTTGCGTCTAAAAATTCCGTTTTTGTGACCCTGAAATGTTTGCGACTTTTAGTCATCGCAGCGCCATAATAACAGCGTTATTTGCGCTACCTGTGGAAAATATCGGATAGCATCGCATTAAATGTCAGCATCCATTCGACGATAAAACCCAATTATTTATGCGATCAAAGTCTACGCTCGTGCGACTTTAACCTATCCGATTTAACGAGAGCTGGTTGGATATCGTAGCATAATTACCCTGTAGAAAAACTGCGATGCCGATGCGGGTCATTTGCATGTTTCTTTCCCTCGAGTGCCTTTTGCAAAATCTCGATCCGTTTCGACCTCGTTCCACGGTTTTCTTCTACGTGCACTTTATGAGAGTAACTGCGTTAGAAAGCCTCTGTAAGAAGCTCGTAATGGTTTTAGCTCGCGATACGTTCGGAAGCGCGGACACGCGGCATTGGTCGGGTCGCCATTCATGGCGAACGCCGCTAAAGAAGCGTTCTGAATCTCGATCTGCCAGGCATCGACGGATACCAGGTTAAACGTCCAGGTCGATTAATATATAGCTTGTTTTCTATTATAGCCCTCCGGGTAGGCGTACGTCCAATTACCGTTCATTCTACTTCCGATTTTACTGCCACGCGTAACGTCTTCCACCTGGGATGCGAACCTACTTGCTCCGCAAACAGCAAGTAGACTAACGTTTGCCATCGTTCTACGTTAATCGTTTATCTTAACCGCAAATGTTTCAAAGTGGTCGCAGTGGTGATATCTCATTAGCCGATAATGGGGTGTTTAATGTAAAATATATTTATCTTCGTGTGCGAAATTACACGGCTCGTTGGGATGAAAAGGTGTCTGGACGTTCGTTGCAAATATTGAACCATCATCGAGGAACCTCCGCGACAGTTTAACGGAGCAAACACGTTCTCACACATGGAACGATTTCCTTCCCCGTTCATGTATGTGTTTCTTTATTCCGTGCAAACAGAGCCTGTCGCGATATTCGCAAATATTTCTAATCACAAATGGGCGCGCCGTTCCCACGCTGTTCTCCGTGTCCAATTTCAGCTCGTGACGTCTCGATTGGCGTTTGGTAATTAATAAATGCAAGATGTTTCACGTTTTCGCGGTAATTTCGCTCAAGAGTGCTTAGTCGCTTCCGTTCGAATACTTCCTGTTTGGATTTTTGTTCATTGACCCAGGCAAACGTTGCGCGGCTGTTAATTCTGCGTGTAATGCGATCGAGAGGTCACTGCCGCGCGTATTTAATTCATTAGAATGAAAGTGATACGCTAAGGTCTTTCTTGCACCATTATATAGGCCACGCGTAGTAAAAAACAGAAACACAAGTTTTTAGTTTCGTTACAGTTGAACGAATCTGACATTTAGTCCCGTCGAATGCGAAATGGCGCGACGATTCGCTGGAAATGTTAATCAGAATGTAAGAGCTAAATCACGTGGGACCGATGATTTATGTCAAGACTATATTAAGATGACGGCTGTGCCCGCGGGCGAGGTAAATTCTTGTTTTAAAACTTCGTTTACGTATAACATCGGCTACGCTTCTGCAATAAATATATGTGAAATATTACAATCTTTCCAGTGGTTGTGGCGACGTTCTACGTACTTAAACTATATAGCGAAAAGCGCGGATTGACTTGTCGATAAGATGGAGAATCCTAATGAGTTGAAGGTAGTACAATAAAAACAAAGTACTGCTACAACAAGAATTGTCCATTTACGAAATAAAGATTGAATCGATCACCAGATTGCAAGAGGCGGATCCCAATGGAAGCTGATAAGGGATGCCAGCTTGCTAACAGAGGATGATGTAGTACAGATCAAACAAAAAATGGAGGATGAGATTCTTAATGCGACTGTAGGTGAGAGTCACAACCCCCACGAAAGGAACGACACGGCATATAAGATATCAGGGTGTATGGGAGCCGATAAACATGCGACCATGGGTACATGCGAATGTTACTACTTAAATAAGAATGTTAAATTGAAGATAAGTTTCAGAAGATATTTCATTAGAGCGACCAAACAGCGAGAGCCGTATCATACGAGAATGGTGATGTATATTCGAGGAAGACGTCGGTTGCGCCTGAGATTCACGACTGGTTTTTGCTTTAAAACCGTTTAGGCGGCACGCAATCGAATAAAGCAAAAAGTCGATCGAGATGATCGGTACGAATAACATCGGCTACACATCTATGTGAAAGATTACTAGAACCAGTTTTATAGAGGCCTTGTTACACGATCAAATGCGTCGCCTATTTCTCCCGCGACCTAGTCTTTATCCCCATTCTCCGCGACCTCACCGGTCCCCCATCGAGGCGAGCGTTTCGATTTTACAGCTTTTGGTGGGGTAAGTGAAAAAAGATCGGCTGCTCGGTCCTTTTGATGGCTGCTTCCGTCGACGGATGATCAGTTTGCCGCTTCTCTCGCACCGTCCGATTTCTTGGTACGCTCTGGTTCCCTCCGACGACCAGTTGGACAGCTTCGTCGAGGCACAAGTAAACGCCAAGTGCTAAGTGAGTTTTCGAGCAGCCGTGACCAACAGCGACAACGCGACTATTCGACGCGTTGCCCTGAAAACGGTCAAGGAGTCCTCGAGAATCTCAGGTAACGTCCAAATCTGTTCGTCGTTCGATTACACGTTTTTGGTGGAAATTGTAAAACGTTCAGATTCGCGCGCAACGAGCTCGCGCCGCCACCGAGGAGCGCCCAACGCTCTCAAATCAAATTACTTGTTTCAAGAAACGAACTGTTTCTATTTCAGCGTTTCCTTAAAGAAGAGTAACCGAGAAATCTGCCACCATGTCGAACTTGATGCGTCTGATGGTGAACAACTACAACGACATTTTGGAGACGAAAAAAGGTAACCGCGCGGAGTTTTCTCGTGAATGCAATATGAAGATAACGTCGAATCGAACGTGCAGAGAGATCAGTTTTTGCTATGTTCATTCATGTAACTTACTTCTGTGTACAATGAAGAAAAATATCGTTACTCGTCGTGCGTAAAGATCACCTACGTTAATGATTTTTTCGCTTGGTCAAAATATTCAAATAAATGAAAAAGAAGAAGAAGACGAAGAATTTTCCAACCAAAGACACGGAAGCTTTGTATTTTTTTCAGAAATTATGATCGACACTTGGCTGATGATGGACTCCCCCGGACCCATGCTGTGCATCGTGGGGACCTACTTAGCGTTCGTACTAAAAGTTGGTCCCAAAATGATGGAAAAGAGACCGGCTTTCCAGCTAAACTCTCTACTGATCGCGTACAATGCGTTTCAAGTTCTCTTCAGCATCTGGCTGACGCTAAAGGTAACGTTCGTTGACGCAATTACGATCGTTCGCGACGTAAGTTAATTTCCCAACTCAAATTCACATGCCTTCTGATAGTCGTTAGATCCTGGCGTAGGACGTCTCATACTGTCACCCAAATGCAACATCGTGAACCCAACGGAGTCGGACTTGAAGGTTCAAACCGCGGTAAGTCACCGCGCGTCGAGTCGCGAATTCCTTTCAATTCGTTCTAATGATAACGCATGCTGAACGTGAAACAGGTCTCGAAAGCAGCTTGGTGGTACTTCATCGCGAAAATAATCGAGCTTCTGGACACGGTAAGTGATCGAACTGTCGACTATTGCGAGATGGAAGATTGTTCATCGCGTTCTCTTCCCAAAGGTGTTCTTCGTGCTACGGAAGAAACAGAACCAAGTCACCTTCCTGCACGTTTACCATCACGCGATGACAGCGGTGTTCTCGTGGTGTTACCTCAAGTTTCTACCCGGAGAACAAGGTGCTCTGATCGGTTTTCTGAATTCGTTCGTGCACATCGTGATGTACACGTACTACCTGATCGCCGCCCTGGGCCCTCGCTACCGGAAGTATCTGTGGTGGAAGAAGTACATGACCTGGTTGCAACTGGTAACGCTCTCTTTCCTCTGTACACGCACGCGTTACGTTATTTTTACCACGTGACATCAACCGTGCTCGTTTCCACCGACAGTTACAGTTCATAATAATGCTGAGCTACTTGATAATGATCCTCGCGATGGACTGCAAGACACCAAAGGCGGTCACGTGCCTCTTCATGGCCTACGTGATAATCTTCATCTATCTGTTCAGCGACTTCTACAGAAAGGCGTACAGGAAGAAGGAGGCCTAATACCTCGCTCGACCTAACGATAATTTAACGGTGGAAGGTTGTAAATCGAGAGACAATTAGGGGGAACTTTGTAGATCTCAATTCAGAGACGCTGAAGGGATTCGTGTATGAATTCCGTTCGAGTGGTACAATTTAGATGAGCCGAGCTCTCGAGTACAGTAACGGGTTCCTCTCGATCTAGGCCAATGGGTCCAACAGCGGTTCGTCGTTCGGAGAAAGAGACACCGGCTGTAAGGACGATCACCGGCTGACCGGAGAAAGGACAACCTCAAATAGCTCTGGGCGGTCGACCAAGTGGGCTGCGACCCGAAAAAAAAAGTCGAACAGAAGGAACCGTAGACGCACGCGCGATCGTCGTCACCGTTCTCTTCTTTCAACCAAGCGGAATCGTTGCCATTTCCTCGTACGCGAGCCGCGCGTCTGTTCGAATAATCCGGTTCGCGTGTTATCCAAGAATATTAACTTTTCATAGGAAATTTGGAGTTTCTTAATATCGCGTTAGAGAGATTCCGTCTCTGGCTTTCATTCGAACGACTCGAACCGTTCGCCAGATGACGCCATTACTTTAACGGGAATTCACACAGGCGAAAGGAACGTCGGTGTGTTTATACCATTATAATTTCGTTGGCACGTCGTGAGTCGATTATTCCGCGCGATTAGTGTATAGGCACGCGTTCGACTATAGTGTACATAAAATGTTAAAGCTGCTATTTATTCTGCAACTACCGCGGGTGATGAGAGTTTAACTTGCAACGCGTTCAAGGTAAATGCGATATATATTCCGTCGGTTCGCTCGACGACACGCGCGGTTAAATTCTCACGTACTTCGAGCGATCTGAAAATGTGTACACCTGTCACGTTTGACAGCTCGCAGAAGTGTTACTGTCAATCGTGACACGTGTCAATAGTTTGTATATTTGTAAACGATTAAAGAAGTTAAGATAGGATAAGGGTGTTCGGTTTTCCTTTACATCTCGTTTGCTTCAAGTGCGCTTCCTCTTTCTTATAGAAAATACTTTTGTACAATGGTGATAAGGTTCTCTAAAGTCCCATGCTATTTTAATACAATCGATTACAATTGCTTGTTTAACCTCTTGCCTTAGAATTGATGTACGACCACGCGTGGCATAATTACGGGCAATCTGCTATTTCAGTCGTCTGTGCACGACTGCGACCGATGTTTCTCAAACTTACAGTCTATGACAGGCACGGCAATATTACAAAGCGAGATTAACGATTTTTTGTCACGCTGCTCACTTAAAGTTTCTCTGAGAAAACCTCTGGTACAGGGAAAAAGTAGGTACAGTCGAAATTTAGTTTATTTGCAGGATTCCACCATCGAATCAACGATCTCGAGCGTTTTCCAATGAGACAAGTACGAGAGAAGCTTAAAGCCATGATCTTTGGACTTAATTATCAAAAGATATCCGTTCAAATCGCATTCTACAGCGAAGCAACCGGCAATTTCTGGCAATTTTCTGGCCCAACGACGTGGTAAGGGATCGATCTTGAATCCAAGAAATAAAGTTGATATTATCGATTTTTGAAGATACACGTGCCTCTTACAATCTCGCCTTAAACTAAGTGTCCTATCGCTAATCACCTTATATTTACAACCTTAGACGATTAACTAGGGATCTAATTTACCGATGCGGATAACGATTGCGAACGACAAACAAGAAGAAACGATCGATTTGTCGTGAGCAAACATCCCCGCATCGGGACGCCTGAAGATGTTACGATTTATGGATTTCGACGAGTAGTGTCGCTAATAATTATTCCAAGGACTCTGAGCATTGAGTTTACCACTGGTAACACGATTGATCGCGACATAAACCCTTTAAATCGCAAAATGTGAAGGCCACCGTTTTCTGCTAATCGCTCGAGACAACTCGCGCGTTAGGAAGTTCGTCTAGAAAGCTTGAAAAAGTACGCGATGGATACTTAGGACCAGGAGCACTCTAAATTTGTCAAGCCATACCAGGGCTAAGCGAGCTTCGAAAGAACGAACTCGTCCGTTCTCCTCAACTCCAGCGAGCGATCCAGAAGGCTTCGTGATCGCGATTGCACGATCGATTCCATCAGCATCGACGAAAGCCACGAAGTAATTCAGCTTCGAGTCTCGAGCGACGTTCCTCTACTTCGCCACCATTTTCTCGCTCGAACCGCGAGGGGCTTACTCCGTCTTCCCTTTACCGTTCTGGACGTAACCGTTCGCAGCTTTCTTCCCGTTCGCGACCCCGTTCTCCTTGCGCTCCGTCGACTTCGTGCGCGGCTCCGTCGTCTTGTACGCGATGCTGTAGAAATCGGCGAACAGGAAGTAGAAGAAGACCGCGTTCGGTAGGATCAGTACCACCGACCACTTCGGATAGTCGCAGTCGTAGATCAGCAGTTGGCAGGTGTGCAGGAACGTCAGACAGAATTGTGCCTGTTCGACAAAAAGAGAGAACGATGCCTCCTTCTTCGATTGCGACGGAGGAAAGAAACTGAAGCGTTTACGAGTTACGAGGAAAATATTCTCACCATCTGTAGAGTCGTGATGTATCTCTTCCACCACAGGTACTTCTGGTACTGAGGTAACAAGGCCGCCAGCAAGTAGTACGTGTACATGATTACGTGTACGAAGCTGTTGATGACACCTGGAACGAGAGAACTCTCAGTCTGGACGAAAGATCGCGATGGAAAATCAAAGATCGTACCTATAAATGTGCCGTGTCCACCAGGATAGTACTTGGCGGCGCCCCACGAGATCATCGGCATCACCGTGTGATGATACAGATGGAGGAACGTGATCTGGCTCTGTTTCTTCCTGAGAACGAAGAACACCGTGTCCAACAGCTCCGAGATCTTCGCCAGGAAGTATATGTACACGCCTCTGGCTACCTGCAACAAGTTCATTCGCTCGAGCGTCCAGTGACACGAGATACATTCGAAACGAGTACCCTGAGAGCTTCCGGCGAGTTCGAGAAGTCGACAGGCTGACACTTCCAGCTGTACTTCCGCAGCCAGGCCGCGTCCAGGCCCTCGTAGAACAGCCAGAAGCTGAGGAGCACTTGCAGCAGATTGTAGACGACTAGAGTGTTTCGCAGCTGGTACGATTTCCTGTGCTCCATGTGCTTCGGGCCCCACGATAGCACGAAGTACAGATAACCGATCAGAAGACTGGCACCAGGCACTGGCGATGGCAGGAGGAACCAGTCCCTCGTCCGCGGATCTGAAAAGCAACATTCGCGCGTCAATGAGCGAACAGACAGATCGAACGTAAGAAAAACAACGGCAATTCACCGGATAAATCGTGGAACACGTAGTCGTAAAATCGGACCACAGAGTTGTTGTAAATGTTGGACATCCTGTCGATGTGGACGACGCCGCTCGCGTTCATCGGAAGCTCAGCTGAAACGAACGTACCGCGTCAGCCACGTATCATCGCTCAACTAAATATTATCTTTCTAAAATGATATTCAATTTTTCTAGCAGTCCGTTATCTGTGTTTGCGCGAGCAACAGTATCAACAGAATATTAATTGCAGAAATGTGCGTATCCGCTTGAGATCTGCTACTCGAACCGGTTCTAATTCCACACCGAACGATTCGATGGGCGTTCGAGTAACGGGCACGGTTTCGCAGTCTTTTAATAACAACGTTTAGACAGCTTGCCCAATGGCAATGTTACACTACGCACAAAAGAACCGTGCCATATTTTTCTTCCCCTTTACCTTCTCCTTTTCCCTATTTCTAGGTCAGACGTTACCTCGAACGGGTTCGAACGGAATTTATGCGCAGAAGAACTATCCCCGCGCAAGAAGTCGTCGCAAAAATCGCAGCGCGTTAAAGCGGATTCTTAAAACGTGCACTTTCCACTCGGGAACCGTGTCAGCCGATTGTTGTCCAGCAGAACAATTCTCCAATTTAAGCGACCATTTCGAATCCCCGTTCGAACGCGATTTTACGACCGCTCGTAAAATTACGTCCTCCCGTTTCCTCTCGAGCCGATTCGAACAGAACGATGAATTCTTCGTCGAACAGCGTGACGATAATGGCGCGTTACTTAGTGGCTAACACTTTCTAAACATCGTTTAGGGTCGCCATCGATCGAATTTAAACGGTTTGCCCCCGATCGTTTCCGCGAGGCTTGCAATCCGATCGATTCGAGTAACGAGACGAGTCTGTGGGTTTTCAACGATCGCGAGTCACGCGTGGGATCGAAGGCAACCTGAAACGCAACCGGTCATCGGGGAAATCAATCGAGCATTTCCACGTTACGTTGTAGACTCGATACGCTCGGTAATTGGTTCGACAGGCGTCCAATAGTTAGACGTCTCTATTAATTCGATACGGATCTGGTCTCCCGTTTCGTCTGACTGATAAGCGCAGAAATTATATCGATCGTCGATAGTTAAGTGTCATTTAATGCATCCTGAATATATCAAGCTTTCGCAAGGTATTCGTATTGCTGGTAGAATATTTTTCTATTTCTTAATGATTATTCGTTCTCGACGTTATTTAAATGTTTACGAAGTAGGCGGAAAAAGTACAGAAATTTGTGAAGCGATAGAAAAGAAGCAAAGTCCATGAAAAATCGGTGGACGATCGTAGATATTCATACAACCGCTACTTCTTCCCGTTAAATATCATTCGAGATATAGTTTCCGTACGTTTACATGTTGCAACGTGATGACCAATTAACAGTTTCCTGCGGGGACTTTCAGTGGCCTAAATTTCCTGCCTTTCGACGAACCTGTTAAAACGTCTAACGGTCGACTACACGCTACAATTCCCCTGCAACATTGTCCATTAGCCGCGACTTCGAAACGACTCTCGCTTTTTTTTCGAGCTCGTTTTTTCTGCACCGCTAAAAATCACCAAGGTTGCGCTAACATACCGATATGCATCGATCGAACAATTTCTCCTCAGATTCCGTCCTTTCAATTATCGTTGACTAATTAGCTCACGCGTCAATGACCGATACATATTGTAAAAAATGATTACATGAGAACTGAGATACCGATTATGTAAATACAGTAACAGCTCCCCGCGAAAGATGCAACTTCGCTTGCAAGATTTTACCAAAAAAAGAAAAGCAAAAACCGACTTTAGTTGCACACGCATGCGCATAGTTCGGTAAATACAGGCTCCGTTACGTAGCCAGCGTTCCTTTAACGATCCACCGATGTATTCAAGGTTCGATGCACGATTAATAGCGTGACAACGGCTTTGACGAACAGAAGTTTGCACTCGTGTCTACCTGTCATCGATCATATAGCTATTTACCGTCAAGATTTCTTACTCAGCTGCCAAGAGAGAAGAGTGGCTCGCACGCTTCTCGCGTACTCGCATCCGAATCCTCAATTTGATTGGAGAACGTCTCTTTGCGCAACTTACTTTCAGCTACTAGTGACCGACACGGTGAAATCGCAGACCTTGCGGCGAATTTATAGTACGCGAAAATGAAAAAGCCCATTCCGCTGTATCATCGCTGCGTTTAGCGTCGCTTCGAGGTGAATGGCACATTTCGCTAAGCCGCTAAACGTCCGCTAATAGAATCTCGTTGCAAAACTGAGAGTCGTGCTCATTTTGTACCGCTAACCGCAAGCATCTCTGCCTGTTACGCGCCACGCAATCGATGTGCACCGAGTTTTCGTCGTCGTAAACTTGCGCGATCGCTTGCCCATTCTGGCAGTCACTTTCCTCTCGAACAGAGAAAGAGAGACGCAATCGCTTCGCGTGGATCTTTGTAATCAAACGATGCGCGATAATAGAGCGCAGCGAATTCTCTTGCAGCACGATCAATTCGTGAAACTTCTGCTAAAGCTATGCTCTTAAACTGTTGCGTATTTCTGACAATGCGATAGTAACGAGCTTTCTTCCTCGAGAAGACGAACGTTTCGTTCGTTAATTGGACTCGTCGCGAATAGGAATGGACTGCTATATACCTGGAAGATTATACTCACGATCAGCACTCGGCTAATCATGCGGAGAGAATTTATGGATCGTTTCATAGCGGAATGGAAGGCTCGTGTCATTGGTTACGCGTCACTGGCTTATGTACATAGTACATATTCGCGCGAACGTTTGCTCTCGGCAGGTACGGTTTAGCTAGTCAATTAGGGAAAAAGGCGTGCGCCGCGAGCTTGAAATCGCGCGTCGGCCGTTTAATCGCTGCCTGGATTCTAATTATCTCGCTTTCTTCGCTGTGTATCGACGGTTAATCGCAATTGACAGAAATAATTTACGGCGTAAAATGTACCGAGGATTCAGGTGCCATGAATATCAAAGAGGATGCCTGTAATTAGCGTCCATCGGATACATTGTACGATTGCTAAACTCGACTCGAGAGTATCGGATGGAAATGTGTGCCGCCAGCGCCGCTTCGTCTTCCCATTTCCCAGACCGTTTCTGTGTCACGCGTTACACCTCGAAGGGTTACCGAGACCGGTTCTCCGTTTTAAACACAACTGCTCCAGCCGTCGCAAATTTAATTTCGACGCTGATTACCTGTTTGTTAACCCACTAAACGCGTACCTGTTCCCTTCGCCTTTGATATCAGTTGGTCCAGAGAGCGTGCAATGGGACGTTCGATGGGTACCATTTCGCCTCGTTTCCATAGGAAACGCTATGATACGGAAAAGAAGTCATGGATTATTTGCCGCGATTTCTACGAGCAAATACATCTTCGAAAGAGTGTTTAGCGGCTAAAAACTGTACATTACATTCGCCACGAAGCATTGAACGTTCGCGAGGTCCCCAAACTCCGTCTCATCCAAGAATGCCTGCTCTATTCTCGCGCGTGACTAATCGCCCACGATCCTCTGGGATGTCGAACAATGCCTGTGATCGAGCAAAAAGCACCGCGATCAATTTCGCATTGGTCAGGGACCATAACTTTGTAACCTTGATACGAGCACACCGTCTACCCGATTTCGTTCGTTCATTTCGTGGCCACGAACGCTCATGGAATATCGAATATATCGCAAATACCCCAAGCATCGTTCGAATCGCAATTCGTGCTATTTAGCACGAGGATCTCAACGATGTTCGGTTGCACGTTCAACGTAACTCGCTCAGAGCGCGGTTCCTGTTATCAATTCTTATCCTCGATCGAAAAAAGAACAAACGATCTCAGCGATACACGAATGGATATTCCTCGGAATATCAAACTGCCGTTGCTTTCCCTGATTATACGCTACGTTGATCAAATCGACTAACCAGTCGGTCTATTAACAACTCGCAATTACCATACGTAATTTCGTCCCTCCCTCCAATGCGTTTCTACATATATTACGCTATAAATAACGATTTATAATTTGCATGCGCTCGCGTCGCTGCGCGTTTCTTCGACGGTTAAAGAGCTACATTGACGTAATTCTGATGTAACCGCGGGATCCGCAAAAATTCCAAGAGATTCGACTGCGCTCAAAAGGGCTCTTCGATCGACGAGTCGACGCATTCGCCACGCCTTCTTCTTGATCGCTACTTCGTTGACGATACCACGCGAGAGAAACAGGGATCGAGCACGCGATCATGCTCGTTGCCATTGGCAGTGAGGTAAGACCGCAAGACCACGGTTCTTGCTCGCGAAATCCGATTGTTACGCAACCAGCGGGCAATTTGGTCGCGATCGAGCCGCGAGAAAGCAGGAAGAAAGCGGTAGCGATTTGCGTATTTACGTATCGCCTGGAATCGATCAGCAAGAGTCTGTTTTCTTGAACAGAAGTTAGAGAAGTTGAATGCGATTCTCTCTGGGGAATTTACTCTTCGAGACGCGCCATTTTAAAGGGAAAAATACTTATTTTTAATATAAAAAGCGAGGAAAAACGTTCGATTCGTTTATTGAATATGAAACGTTACACGCAATGAGAAAGCGAAACGAGTCGCTTCGGTTTGTGTAAATTGTTGTTTTCACTTATTTACACGTTTATCGCAGGTGGCATTGCGAACCGCGTGGAAAACTTCCAACAAAATATTCAACTGTACGATTACGAGTAACCTCAGCTGTTCGAGGTAGGTTAGATCAGGATCCCCGTACGTTGTTCGAGCGAATGAATCGGCAAACGAACGTTGCACGAGCTCTCCTTCGAAGAGACATCGCCTCTGTTCCTACTTTCGCTCTCTTTTACTGTTCTTGGAACCTTCACTCCGTTATTACGCTAACCAACGCAGAAGTGAAATTTTCCGGTCGACTTGAATCGTTCGATTTATTAATGTAATTAATTCGATTGACGGATGGATAGGCGGTACGGTAAACTCGCGCGAAATCTGTATAACTCGATGCTGACGGTCGTGCGAGGTGGAAGAACCAGGTAGCGATAGAAATGCAATTATGTGCTGGAATTAATGGCGAGGAATTTAATAGCATCTGAAAGATATCGTGGAAATTGTTGCTCGTGACTCGTTCGTTTCCTCGTTTAAAAGTTACGTCGCTTTCTTTTCTCCTTATTGAATGAATCGGAAGGCACGGCGCAGAGGCTCGTGTAACTTCCAGTCGCGTCAAAGAGGAAGCGACGAGGAGTTACTTCAACGAGAAACCGTATCATCGGTCATGTAATGCTCAGCGTTCTTTGGAAAGTGCAAAAGCGCGGAATCACGATCCGAAACTCTGTTCGAATTCCACACTCTTCTGCTCTGCTCTGCTCCCGTTTTCGTGTCAGAAGAAGGATGTACCGTCGCTCTACTTGACCCTGGGTAAAAGGTTTGGCCGGTCGAAAGATATATTCGAATATTAATTAACCGAATCTTGACGTCCTCGATTGCCTGCTTCCGTTTAACGCAGTCCTGTTTCAGTCGTAATAAAGCGACCGTGGAAACTGGTAGAAAGATTTCCTCGTTTGCAATTAAAATGTATAAAAATCCACTGATCATGGAGAGCGTCTATTTACGTATCAAGCTTCCGGTGATATTTCGTTTAAATGCATAACAATGGATAATCGTTTCTAATATTCATGGAAACGTTACGCGACAGGAAATGTACGTGTTCCTCGAGCGAGATTGCTCGAATGTCAGAAACAGCCTTGGACGTCCTCCACCGGCAAGTGCGATGAAAAACTTGCAGAAAATAGATTTCTGCGTGTAGCCCCTTGGGCAGACTAATAGAAAGAGGAGGATTTATAGGGGATACCGAAGTCCGCGATCGAAAAATAAGAATACGACACCTACGATACGAGGCAGGAAACCTTCTGAACGCGACACAATGAGAAAGCAAGGAGAACTGGGGTTTCGATAAATTTCATTGGCGGACACGGAAACGCCAGCAGAGACGCGTGCGTGGATAAACAGGATGTCGAGTGAAGGTGGAAGGTCATACTGCGAAATTGTGCGGCGCGATACTCTTTCGCGTCCACGAGCTGAGCCACGAGTCGAAGACTATGGCGACATCGAAGTGGCCAAAAATCGTAGCAGCAGAGACGAAGTTTGGCGTCTCCTTGACATTTCGCGAGTGGACTTTGGACCATGGCTAGCGTCTCAGCCAGGAACGCGAAGAAAACCGTTCGAAATACCGAACGTATCCACCGACGCGAAAGAGCATTGACCATTTCCTAGCGTGCTCTTGCACTTTCACGCTTACGCAATACGACGCCGTATCTCTCAGCTCGACCTTAATAAATGTACCCACCTGTGCACGGTTTTTCTTCCCCGCGATTAACGCGTCAAGTTTCGAGGAATCTTGGACAAGATGGAAAGTGGTCTGAACGGGTTGGCGGGGTTCTCCGCGAGCGATCGCGCTCTTCCGGTCAGCAGGAGCGAATCCTTAGGCGGTGGCGGCGGTGAGATCGAGGGACGCTTGTTACGTGCCGCGTGCAGGTTGCAGTGAAATTGCAACGGCCGGCTTGCAATTAGATTTCTAGTTCGAACGCTGGTCGTTCACCCGTGAACGTATCGATATTCTACTTATCGCGGGACGTACGTTCCGGAAAACGCGAGAAAAGCCCGCCAGTCGACTCATTATTTGATCAGAGATGGAACGTAACGAGTTACGTAAGCTTGAATTAAAGCAACTGGATTTAACGCAGAAACGGTAAAAGGCGGAAACATGTAACAAAGTTGAGTCGACGACTCGAATACCAAAGAGGTACGTCGTCCAGGGTGGGTGAAGGAAAATGTCGTTCTCGCTGATCGCGCAACAAATCGGTTGATATCGATTCCGTGGTGTATAACGGGATTGCGGAAATGAGAACCCGATGAGACGTACCGCGGATAGGTAGAACCGGTCGGCTAGATTGTAGGAAACAGTGTCAAGCAGTGGTGCCCTAGGAAGAAAGACCGGTTGGAGAAGTGCAACAGTAAACGAATGTTTCAATGAGAAAACCTTGGGAAGGACGATTCTTCTGCGAGACAGATCGCTGAAGAATCGAGTCGCTGTCATCGAATTAGGAAATTCACAGCCCCTCTCGACTACCTCAATCGATACCTTCCAGTGTCAATTGTATTCGTACGAAACGAAACAATATGGAAATGCAACGAGGGGACCGGAATGCGTACACTTTAAAATGTAATTAACTCGCGAACGATCTGGAGGCAGCTGTACGTTCTCACCAAAATTGAATTCGACGAAAGCTGACCGCAAGACGATCCATGTTACAGGTCCATCGTCGATCGACGAAGGGGTCGTTCGTCAACGTCCATCTACCATCGGTGACTCGGTTTCTCTCAGAAGTTAAAGCACCAAATCGTCCTCGTTTACTTCGAGCGCCGCGATTTCGAGACGATAACGCGAATCAGCACGAGTCGATCCGTTCGAGGGTCGATCGCGACGATTTTCCGACAGCGCGCGATCCGGCGACTCTGATGGACTAAGAGGACCGATCCGAACGCGCAACCGTGCCGGTTACTTTCTACTTACGCGGGACGAGTAGGTAACCCTGGCAGAAGTGGGGTACCAAACTGTAAGCTTGGCCACGATGGAGTTGGTGGTGGGGCGAGTTGCTCTTTAGCCGGATTTTGGGGTGGCCGATCGCCGGAAACTGCCGATTTTCACTGAGCTCCTCGCATCGTCGGTTTCGCGAACGAACATAATTTGCTGTAATCTCGAGTGGCAACCGAGTGGAAAGCGGCGGATAATTTTGCTTGGAGTTATGGCTCGAGGGAGGCTAATGGATGCTGACTCGACCGATTTCTGTTTCGTTCTTCATGGAACGCATACATGCAGTCAGCGATCTGGTTCGTCGAAACTGAACGTAGCGCGTGAACTCGTTTCTTTATCGTGTCTACCGATCTTTCAATATTTTACTTGCAACGGTGTCGCACGAGAATGCAAGGTGGGCGTTTGTATGGCGACGACAACGGCTGATTTTGACTGGTGCAGCTGTGTGGACAGTGATAGACAGGCTCGACGGAGAAATCGTGGAACGACACCAGAGAAAGAAGGCCTAGGTAGCCCACTCCACTTTTGCGTTCTCGTGCGCATCCGCGAAAGAGAAAATACGTTGCAAAACGTGCTTGCGACCGATTTCGAGGCGGAATTATTTTCTTCTCGTAACGGCTCGCGATCCTCAGCCGGTAACCGAGCGATAAGCAGCTCGCTTTACTTTTACCGGCACCTGCTCGATTTTACGACCGACGATCGTCGAATATAGGTCAACTTAATCGCATGAAACGCTCCACGAAATCGTCATCGGCATTTCTATCTTCTATTCCCCTTGTCAACGACAGAGTATGAAATTTCCATCGGTTTTTCCCTTCGTTTCTCTCGCAGCCACCCTGATTTCCTAACACAGAACTCTTCAGAGGATGAGGCAACCCAGAAGTTTCGAGATACAAAGTATTCCTGTGCGAGCGTTGCAATAAAACCAAGTTTCTGAACATAAATCGTTGTTAGTATTCTTCGAGCGACGAGCGAACGAAGAGAAGAATTAAACGGAGAGACGAATTGATCGATATCGAGAGGCATCGACGGAGAATCGGTGATCCTGAACGATGACGAGTGTTGGAATTTCATCGCAATTTCATCGAGTTCGTCGAGGAGAGTCGAGGATCGCAGAGAACGAAGCGACGAAGAAAGGACCCGGCGTATTTGGCAAGAGGTTCACTGCTGCCTCCAACGATCGGCTCCCCCTTCGATTTTGCAATCGGTCGCCGCGTCGGTTATTGCAAACACGCTGCCTCCGTCCGTTTTTTCTATCGAGATGTAGCTGGTGTAATAAATTTTGTCGAACGCGAAGTATCGATGCCTCCAAACAAGCTACTAATACACCATTCGATATATTTGTTTAAATAATTCGAAACGATCGGAAACAGAACGATGGCGTTGAGGTCGCTCTGTTGCAAATTCAGTTCTAACAAATTCCTGTTATTACGAATTTACTTATGCAAATAATGGCAACGCTCGAGTATCAATGTATTAAAAATCACAGGTGCAACATTTTCGTTCATCAAAAGGTTAACGAAATGATCCTGAGAGCGGTGACTGAAGAGTTAAACCGTTTGAATGATCGTGCCTGTTTGACCCGCGCGCAGGTGTACGCAACTGATTAACAATTCCTCGATAGTAGGAATAACCAAATATGAAAATCGTGGTGAATTGCGATTGCGGATTGGCCAGCATGCAAATCTTTCTTTAACTGCTGGAAATGTCAAAAAGTCGCCGATTCGCGACTAGTTTGCCAGAATCGCGATGAATCACAACCGAGTCGCCGGTTCGGTGTTTCTCAGGAAAGTTGTCCGTTTAGCATTGGAAATGCAGGCTTTTTAAAATGGATTCGCGTTGATTCTCTGAACCTCGTAGACATTCCTGAATCTCGTTAACGCAACGCTCGCTGAAATCGCGGCGAACCAGCTGATTGCATTGAATCTGCACCTTTGCATAATCGATTGGAAATTACCGAACAATTCAATCAGCTCATCCGCCGTGAGAGCGTGGCAAAAAGTATCGTCGTTTGTAAACATGTGCATTTTCTTCTGGCGGAAAAAAAGCTGACTCGTAGTTGCGCGTGATAACGCGAAACGGACGACAAAAAGCGGTGACGAAAAAAATAATTAGCAGGCTGAGTTGCAACAGTGGTGTGACATCAATGGACGATTAAAGACAAAACAGCGAGCCGTTATGTCATAGAGTAAATGGAAGTTTACGAGATACTCGTTGCTCTATGGGATGTGCTCTCGATAGGAAATATACTTAGGATCGATTATTTAACTAATGGAAAAACACGTATACGTGTCAATAAGTAACGACCAATTAACTCCACTGACCAGTCTGTTTATCAATTTTATGAAAAATTAAATTATAAGAAAGACGCGACCATTAATCTTTCTTATATCCTGTTTACAATTGCACCGCTAATTACCCAGGTGACTTGCTAACTTCCTCGTTTTCTTTACTGAAATCGTCCAAGACGCGTTCGCTTTCATACACTCTCCCGACGCGAGAAGGTTGCAGCTCGCCAGGCGTCCATCTCCAAACTCACACTTCCGTTCACTGAACGCGTTTCATCAGATGAGAGAAAATTTCATTCGATTCGCCTCGACGTTTTATTCTAATGAAACTATAACGAAAATGATCGTTCCAGGTCGAACAACGTAGACTTCTGCCCTCCTGTTTTGCTGCGCACCACAATGAATCCAAGACCCTACTGTTACGTTCAATTGCACGACAGGAAACGAAACCGAATGTCTCGCAAACTACGACGCGATGAAAAAATGTTTACCAGCACGTTTTTATAAAAATCATCTCAATCTCGCCTCGCACGAATTAAGTGTAAAAAAGCGCCGTGAATAATGAGCATAAAACGAAGAAACAAACAGGGAAAAATTAGGAGATTTGCATAATAACCGAATGAAAAAAAAAAACACGAGAGATCTTATGAACCCTGTGCTGACGTACAATTCATAAAGAACACAATAAATCGCAAATATCCGGAGGACGATGTGAATCGCAGCCGTACGAACGTCGTCGTTCGACTGCGGACCTATTGTATCACTATGAATCTAATCGCGACCTACATGTGTCTCGAATGAGGAATAAAGAGATGTCAATATGACTGACAACTCTTTATAAATATTCATACGCTATTATAAATATATCCATTCCAGTGAGGAAACAGAATTACAAGGGAAACTGATTTTTTTACACCTGCGACGTGCTTGTCTAACAGCAAACAAATCTGTAAGACTGGAAGAGATTTGCTTTACATAATCGATCTATAATTGAATTCCAACAGAAACCGCGTTTGCTTTCCAAACGATCAGCTCGTCGCTGATGAAAGAAAATTCACTTGGCAACTGTTTGGTTAAGTAATCGACGACTAAATAAACGAACCCATTCAAGCGGCCGGGTTTACGATATTTCGCGGTCGACCTCTCTGAGAACTGACAAACGAGGAAAGAAACTGTAAGAGACTCGACCTTGATCGATAACCAACTGGAATTTCCGGAAACACGTAAGGTTCGAAAAAGTGAACAATATTATACATTGTCAGGTTGACATATTACTCCACTTAAGTCAATCACAATTTGCATAGCTTGAAAACTTGATCTCGACTATAAGTTTGCTTATCAGATCGCGGGGATCTCCCCGTATAGGTTACTCTACCATTCTTCTATAAACGCGAGCAGCCTGATGATCGAGCTTCGTTTCGTTAGCTTGCAGACGATATCAGTTGCCGCCATCTGGTAAACTCCAATTACGTGTCATGATAAACGATTTTCCTGGTCGTCCGTCGATGCTCTTTAAACGTCACGCGTACACGCTGCGTAACAACGTAACGAGATCCATTCGATTACAATTCCTCCTCGCGAAAGAATTATGCGTAGTACAGTATCATTACTCGACCCTCGAAGACGAGAATAGAGATCATTACTCTAATTTAGTAGACATTATTGCCTTTACGTCCAGACACAAACAACGCGAAACTGTAATTCTTTGTGGATCAATTCAATCTCTTTGATCATAGTTCGTAGTTCGTCGAATCGTTCGTAAGATTGAGAAGAGATTGGATAGAATTTCGTATGCCGCTACGGAAGCTGAGCCGTTGCGTAGAGCGACGAGCATCGTTCAAGTCTCCGTGGTGGCGTCTGGTGACTTCAACGAGCGCACAGGCGATGTCGCACGGCGCAGACGAGATCGTCCGAAATACTTCGCGAAACTTTTCGCTCCGCGGTTAGTTTATTTGAAATTAAGCAACGCGACAACGTAACAGTACTTTCTGAAATGTTAATGGACTTATTTTTAGCTTCATCGTTAATCGATTCGGCTCGTAGAATATTTTTAAATTTCACGAGACGAGTCCGACTAAAATCATGGGGACACGAGAGAACCGTATCCTAAAAGGTTATCGTTATCGCGTATTTATTCGTTAACGACCGGAGTTCTGTTATAACCGCAAACGAAATCCCCCGACAAACGGCCTGTCGCCGTCTTACGACAAAGTACGTCGCAACAGTCGTACACGAGTTATTTACGATATTATTCAAGTAAAAATTATTAACGCGAATCTCTCATCGTTCTCGTATAAACAGAAACGCGTTTCCCAAGATTACCTAATCGTATTCCGTTTCTCTGTCTCTACGATGCTTCCCCGGTGTTGCTATAAAAATCGTGACGTAGAAACTGGCGACTTGTTTTTGAAGGACGGTAACTAGACTCGAGACTGGAACAATTTCTATATCACAATAAGCACCGTTCCATACTTAAACCGCTTCTGTCGAGTAAATTCTTTCTGTTGCTAGCTGGCAAACGCGAGAAGACCGTTCCGCTAGAGAAACTAAATATACATATGTTAAACGCATCGAAGATGATTTGAAAAGTAATCAAACGTGTTAACGACAGAATAAAACACGCGCGCGAACTTAATTTGAATATCTAAGACTGAGAAGTGAGAAATGAAATGGAAATAAAGCAGCAATCTCATCCTTTGGCTGTTAAATCAGTGGCAAACAAATAAAAATGACATCGGATGTATCGATTGTCTTTCAGAATGATAAAGAACGCGCGTCAAGTACCAATTAAGATGCGTTATCGACTGCCACGTTATTATACGATGGAAAACTCGGTAAAAAGCGCAAAAATTATTTATTGATCTACCGACGAAAACAATAAGATGGAATTATACCGTAAAAATTATGCTCGATCACGGTATGAGCACTAGTTTTTTAATAAATTTCTACATAACTTGATTAACAATCGCACACATCTTTCCCACGTGCCTGTTACTAAAAAGTAGATAATTAAAAGCTAGCAATTCAGATTCTAAAAAAGATATGCCGTGATATCCAAGGCTCGATGCCAATCAGCGACAGTAAGGACCATACGAAATTAAGAAGAGCATGGAGTGTGAACTCAAGCTCGAGGAACTTCGAATGTGACGCAGACTGAAGTCAGACACGTGCAGAAAATTGGTCGCAACGCACCACTCGTTCGCGCGTCGATTTAATGATGACCTGCCAGAGTCACGAAACGAACGAGACATTTTCCTGAAGAAAAAAAAGAACGAAACACGTCAAACGAGTGGCGTGAGCCTAAGCAGCGGTAGCTCAGTCGATCGCTTCATCATCGGGAACCACTATGGAATCCAGAGAAGTGAATGACCGACGATCCTTTTACGAAACAGCCGAAAAGAACGCCGTGACATTCAACGTGAATACCAGCCCAATCTGTTCCACAAAACAGCCTGAACTCGAATCTTGGAGCGTCAAGATTTATGTCTACGTCGGACGGTCTCCCGGAACGAGAGACGAACGAAAAAAGGAGGAAATAAAATTCCCCGAAAAAATAGACGATGATGAAACCCAACGTTAGCGCGTATTTGGACTGCGAACCTTAAGTGGCAAAGAATGTTCCATCGATTAAAGTTACAGCAAGCACATCTCGCATATTTCAATTTCCTCTACCCCCTTCGCTGATCCTTCGAATAAGTGCAGGTTACGTCATGGTAGAAGAGGACGAACGAAATGGCGGAAAGAACTAGAATTCCACTTGGGTTACACTTGACCGCCAACTCGAGCGTCGAAACCTGTAACAGGTCTACGATGGGCAAAGTTCACGTCTACTCCCAGGAACCATGTCCGTGACACAGTTAACACGATTACGTAAGATAAGAGCTCCCTAAACCCAGTGTTATGCGACCAGTTCCACGGAATCCCCCGAGTCACTGTTTAATTATAGCGTGGCATCCGTTTCAACGAATAATGACCATTGGAAAGGCACGTCGCGATGTCGCGGTACACCATCGTCTTTCGTCTGTTCTCCAGCGATTCCATCGTTGCGACGTTCCTCGGCTTCGCGCGGCAGATATGCGTGCCAGGATAAATCTCGGACACGGTGAGAGTCGTGACTTATTCGCGGCAATCTCCATAAAAATCGTGACTCCATAGCAGCCATGATATTGTCGTTATCGGCAATTAACGGCAACATCGTGTAGATCGAGCACCGTTTGTTTGGCGATACGCGACATGCGTTGCCTCTTGCAGGCGTGCCAACTCTCTTTTATCGCGACACAAGTACACGGAATTCATTACACAGCATTCCAGAACAATAATATCTGTATCGAGCCACGTTTCAGCTGGTGTTGGCAGGTATTCGGTCTTGTAGGTTCGCAATAGCCTCTCGACTACTATCTCTTCTCTTACATTACCGATTGTTACGATCGATGCGTTCACGTCGCTGCTCGAAAGCTTAATAAACGATAGCTTATTTATCCGATCGAAGCGAAGCGGCCGTAAAGTCCGTGTCGCACCGATGATTAGTAACGTTTACAAGAGGTCTAACTAAGGAGTTGACCTTAATCTGATGCACCAGAATCGGGAGAAAGCTGAGTGTGTATGATATCGTGTGATTCAATGAACTTTTGCTCTATTCTCCTGCGTTTCGCTGCAAACGCGCGGAAACAACCGATCGAGAAATTTACATCTGCGTCAAACAAACAGTTACCGACGGCTGACCCTACTGTCACCCTTCCCACGGCGAACCAACACGTTCGCGTCGGAAAATGAAAATTCTCAGCTTTTAAATAAAAACGGGAAATAAGAATTCTCGTATCGCGGCACGAGTGCACAAGAACGTTTCAGTAAGAACGTTTCAACTGGAAAACTGATTGTCGCAGTTTTAATAGACGTTGAACAACAAACTCTCGGCGGGACGAGTTCGGAGAAATGATTATTTTCCCCGCGTGATCGTAGAAATAAACAGGATCATCCAGGTTGGATCGAAGATTCCATGGAAACACGTGTACGTAATAAAGCAAATAATAATCTTTTTCCTCGGTAAACTAAACGGCGAACGTTCTACTTTTTGCAATTGGTACGTCGTTCTTCGCAAACATCACGTGATTGGTCGAACAAAGTCGCGTTGCAAAGAAAAAAGCTGCGAAATTGTGCAAAGAGAAAGAGAAAGAAAGAGAGAGAGAGAGAGAGAGAGAGAGAGAAGGAGAAATGAAGGGTGCGAGAGCAGAGGTCGGTTTGGGGCGCGCTTCGAGCCGGCGAACGACCTTGGCCGGAGGGTGGTAGCCGTTACCCACTCTCCTTGTCGGGCCCGTGGTAGGAAAGGAGACCTTGACTCCCCGTGGCACCAGATTTTCAGACGATCACCTAAGGCCCACACGCTCCCACCCCACTCGCCGCTCGGCCGAACCCCACTTGCTTAACCAATACTTAAACCGTCGGTCCGCTCCGCCGCGGACTATTCAGGCAGCATCGATCGTTGGACCCGCATTTCTGTACATGTGTGTTCGCGCGGACGCGTGCACCACGCTCGCACACACATCCAGCGAAACGTGCGCCCACCGCGCAAACACGCACCGGAAACGGTCGCGAGACGTTGTGCACCAGTGTTAGCTACCCCGCCGCGCGTGTACACCGATCTGTGCCCAAGTTCAAGGGGGAGGAAACTTGTGAACGACGGATCCGTACCGGGGAACCTAGGTGCTAGTGTACAGAGAGTGTGACCGTTTCGAGCTTTCCGTCTGTCGTCGACTTTCCACTATCGTTCGAGAGAGTACGAAGGAGAACCGGGACCACAACCCCCTTTCGATCGATCCGCGATACGAAGAGGACGAAGAGGAGAGCTCTCGCGGCGTCGCTCGGTTTCAAGAAAAAGAGAGGGAGAGAGCGAGACCAGTTGGAAGCTGCTCGATATCGAGGTCGATACGCTGCGCGAGAAACGGGTAAAGTGAATCGGGCACACTTTTACTTGCAAGCGCGGCGTCGTTTTCGTCGGTGAACAGGTAAGTCAGTCGCTTAGTTTCGTACATACATATCGAGTGACTCGAGTACGCGAGTGAATGGTACGATTAGTGGTGTGAAACAAACTACCCGCGGTGGGTTAAGAAATATTCCGTTGCGTAGATCGTTCGTCTTCGATTGCCACTCGAACTTGACCTATATTCGACGTACCCCCTAAAAACCGTTCAGGGGAGAGTGAGAACGCGAGCCGGACGCGAGCTCGGACCAGATACGAGTAAAGAGAAAAAGTCGGGGATGCGTTCGAATGCTGCGATTCATCGTTAAGCCGTCGAAAGTGGAAAAGAAATCGGATCTCGAATCGAAAACGCTGGGAAGATCGCAAGCATGATGCAGCGTCATGCTTCACCATGCGATCTGTAACGCAGCGTTTGTAATAAAACCGTGCAACGAGTGGAACCTGGTTCAACAAATGCGTATCAATTAATTTACATCCAATTAATGGATCGTTTAAACGATTATGTTCTACAAGCGAGCGTTCAATCGTACAGAATCTAAATTCGGTAACGGTGAACGAGAGATCTCGTTGGTCGTAATTAAGGACAAAACAATGGGCGTTGGAATGATACGTTCGAGCGTACCATTATTTAGGTTAAATTCTGTATAATTAGAAATTACGCGAGGAAATTTGGTAAAGGTGATAGTGGGACGATCGAGGCGAAATGCGCGCGCTTCGCGGATCGTCCTTTCTACTTTCGCAAGTAGAGTACGCCCCTAAATGATCAGACGCGCCGCGGAACCACCCTGCAGAACGCGCCGCCGATCGGATTTCCCGCTGTTGACTAATTGTTCGTCCTAAACGAGCGACTTTCTCGATTTCTCGATATTTCACAATAAGAATTACCAGTGGCTACACTCGAAAGTGTGAACTCGATTCTGCAACCACACGGAACGGTCTACCTGACCGCGCGGGATGTTTACTCGGTAAACAAACGAATCCGCGAACACATCGAGATTCCCATTCACGATCGATTATTCCATCGAGTTACATCATAACATCGGTTCGACGAAGATCGGCTGACCTTCGAAGGACGAAACCACCATGGAAGAACTCTCACGCCTCGCTAGCGATCTCGATCGCGATTCATCCAAAACACATCGATAGCGAATCCTATCTACGGGAAAACTCTGTCGACTGAACGATTACGAAAAAAAAAAGAAACCCGAGAACGGCGGAATAAATTTTCGTTACCCGCTAAAAGTGTTGAAGCGAAGGTGTTACTCAATGGGCACGCGGAACGGCGGGAAACGAGTTCATAAATACCATTGAAATATGCAACCGGATTGGATCGACGGATGTACAGCTTAAAACGTGGCAAATCACCGGTAATGTATGCGCGGACAAGAAGAAAACGATCGCGGCCGCCGCGCGTCGAGTAGCAGTATGTTACCAGTGGAAAAAAGGAGTGTTGGAGAACGCGTCGAGGAGGCTCAGGCGTCTAGCTTTCTACCGATTCACGGCCGACCGCGTCGTTATCAAAAATTGCAGGCAGATGAGTTTTCAGCGGGGGGGGGGAACGGAAAAAAAAAGAAAGAGAAGGAAAGAAAGAAAAGAAACAGCCACGCGTATCCCGTGCCGCGTAAAAGTGTGCCACCGCGCGCATCCTCGCGTTAGACGATTCGAAAGGAATGCCAAAAGAAAAGAAGAACGGCTGACCCCTTTTACCATCGTGGGACTCGCGAGCACACATCGCCGCGCTTATCTGGCCGGACAAACGTTATCAACGCCACGGGCTATTGCACAGCGAGTTACACAGATCGCCGCAGCCGAAGTGAAAACATTTTTCCCGGTCTTTGAACGAGCTCTTTCTGACGTCGTTAACGGAACAACATTTTAGGCCGTTCTATCTCGAGGCGGACCTTTTAAGTAACGTCCATTCGCTGCATTATTCCCCGCGAAATTGGAACGAAAACCGAAGCGCCACTTCGCGTGTAGAAATGTACAACGTTGAGGTTTCTCTAGGAAAGCAGCGAGACGCCGCGAGATTCGTCGTTAATTCCATACGTGACGTGCAAGATATGCCGTAATTAACTGCGGATCGCTCTATGCATTGCTGGAAAGTTGGCTGCCGTGCGGAATGTGATTGGCCGTAGATTGTATCGCGTCGAGCGATCATTCCGATTATACAATAGCGCCCCCTAAAATTTCCGCGTGACCGGTTCAACGTCGCCTGGGTCAGGTGCTACGGTCCCACAGGGTATGGGGGGTGGTACCAGTGGAAGGACGCGCTCTTCTTTTCACTCGCGTGGTCAACTACCCGATGGAGCTCGATGGAACCCTGCGGAGAATGTCAGAGCGAATGAAACGCCTCGCGTTACATAACCGTCTGTACGAAACCTGGCGTAAATATTCAGCACAAGGTCGCTGGACCATTTTCAAGAGGGACCGGCTCGCGTGTGGCGGAGAACGTGCCACCGTGCCACCGAGCGCGCGTTTAAAAACCAGGCCGAGTCCTTCGTCCATCTTTCACGCGTTAAATCTAATGGTTCCGCTTGCCAATTTCTAATTTCACCTTTCTTCGCGCTGGTATCGTTTTAACAGCTGTTGGATGCAGCGGCTGCTTCGCATCGACGGAGCGCCCTTGAAACTCCTGCAGCGCGGATCGCGTGACCTCTCTGCTGTGAACTGCACGGGGTGTCCTGAAAATGAATTTTGTACATCGCCTACGAGTGTGTTGAACGAAAGAGACGACCAGGAAAGGGGCTTTCACGCGTAGCAAAAAGCGAGAACGCGAGCGCGTTCGCGTCTCTGGGAAACGCCTTTATGACGGCGCTGACAATTGTAAATCCGAGACAGCTCGCGGTGAAAATGTATGCAAAAAGAGTTGCTGTTCCCGCGAGGCCACTTTCTTGGTCGATTTAGAACTTGTCCCCGATCGAATCGCGCTTTCGATCGGACACATTCCGCAGTTGCGATCAATCCGGCGACAAAATTTCGAATTGCGTTCGTCTTTGTGTCGCCAACAGCAGAACGGGTAACACGGTTGAACTTGAACTTGCAAACGAGCCAGAGCGAATCGAATCAATCGTAAATTAAAAAAAATTCATTTGAATAATTATCTCAGCAACGCGATCTCCTTTCGCTCATTGATTACTAACCGCTTTAGTACCCTAGTTTCCTTGCTATCCTTGTGTCGCGTTCATCCAAGGTAACCCCTTACGTCTTGTCTAAATTCCAATTGCTTAGTACTCGATTCATCGAGCAGCCGTGATATGCGAAACGATTCTGATCGATTCTAATGGGATGCGAAGCCTAAACTTTTCTCGCTGAAGATCAGTTTCTTTCGGACGAGAACCGCGTGATGAAAGCGAAAAGAGGAGAGTCACTGTCAGCGATCGTAACGTGGAACGTGGATGTTTCATTCAGGATCCACTGTCCAGAGGATGGTACAGTTAAGCTCCCCTGTTCTACTCGTGTTCCATCACACGATACTAAGGTTATTGGGTCGAAGAACCGCATCCATCAGCTCGACCAGAGTTAACCAGCTCGAAAGTTGCAGAGAGGGTCGCTCGATTTGATGCACGAACAAACTCCAGAATCTCTGAGCCGTGGACTTCTCTCGAATTCGCCTAAAAAAAAAACTATATTCGCAGCAGCTTCGCGGATGAGACTTTCATCGTGTCGCAATTAATAAAGTTTTCATCGCGTCGGCTACCTTTCGGCACACATTTCACGAAGCACGTGTCATTCTTCCGAAGATCGAGCGAACCTTTCTAGCGGTAATTGGTCGAAAGTTCAGAATTTCGAATTTCTATCGAGGAGAGGAATTTTCTCCCCGCGACAAAAAACCGGACCACGTTTCGACGTGGCCCGAGAGTAAAACACCGCGTACGGAGAGGCTGTGCGTCGCGACGAGCACTTAGAAAAAAAGGAAAAACAGAGCGAAGGAATAGACGCGATGATAACTCACAGAGAAATACGGCTTGTCGAGTAGAAACTCGCGGAGAAAAACCGCTCTGCGCGGCTAATAAATATGTAACGGTCGAATTTAACGGCCTGGCCAGTGATACGGTAACGAAAGGAGTGCGAGGTTAAGGTTGGCGAAAAAACGAGGGAGAAACTAAATGGAAGCGAAACGCAGCGAGCACGCGCTTAGGTAACTCGTAAGAAACAGGCTAATATCGATGCCGATAATTACTCGGAACGAGCCATCGAACGAGTGCGCGTAGAAAGCAACGGAAACTGCAAATCCGACAAAAGAAAAGTGGTGCCGAATTCGTGGATTCGATAACCGTGAGGCTCGCCGCGAGTCGCGAGTTTTCACGGGTTAAATGCTGTTCGAGGCGGGGAAAATCAGAGATCCCAAAGAGAAAAAGAGCCGGATCGCCGGAGCGAATATGGACCGCGGAAGAAAACGTGCGAGCTACACCGCAGGAGCGAACAGCTGCGAGGCAGGTAGAGGAGACGGATTAGAGACTGATCGGCGTTTAACCGGACTGTCGACCCACTTACCCACTAAACTCTAAGCAAGCGAGTTCCAACAGCCGTCATCCTCGTCATCAGCGTCATCGCCGCGGACGGTGGTACCACGATCGGATGTTCCCCACCTCGAACGAACGCCGTGTACCTTTCTCTTTTTCTCCTGCTGGTTCTTTTCTCGGCGTCGTCAGCCATCGAGCCGTCCATCCTTTTGTGTTTCACAGCCTCACGCGATCCACGGGACTTTCTCTGTAGCGGGTACCATTCCTCGGCCGTGCTCGCGGTGAAACGGTACCGATTGATCCGGTCCGCGCGCGGACACGTATACGAGCCGCGTGTCTTCCCTCGTAGAGGAAGAACCGCCGACGGAATGTCGACGCGGTAGACGTTCTGTCGATTGAGACACGCCTTGGACGAAAAGTGGACGTCGTTGGGACACAATGGACGCTAGAATGTCAGAAGAGGATGGTTGGCTGGTGACAACGATCGGTAGAGGACCTGATATTTCGATCGACGCGCTGAAATCGTCTTGCGGCGAGCGAGAAAGGAACGAGAACGAAGAAAAGGAACGACCGTTTGGCCGAAGAAAGGAGAAAGGACGATGCAACGGCATTGAGCAACCTTCCAGGAGCAACTACGTATGACCGTTACCCCAGTTTTAGCGGCACGGGATTGCAATTTCGTTACGCAAAAGCCTATCCGCTCGCGGTGGCCTTAGAACGTTCAACGATCGAACGAGCTATCGTTTATAACACGTTCCCGAACAGTTTCATCGTCGCGCGCTTACTTTTCAAATCGGCAGGTCTGTCGACTTCCTGGTTGAAATAGTCACGTAACTGTCGAGTCTCAAGGTTCGCGTTTCCGCGCGCGATGCACTATTTCACCAACGATTCCCGCGACAACGGATACGGATCTGATGCGGGTGAATGCGATCGATTCTTCTTGTAGCCGACGAAAAATCGCGTTACGCGCATCGCGTTGAGAAAGGAGACACGGTTCGACGCTGCGCAGCCATCTCGATTCATTCTTCGTCGATCGAGCTCTAGAATTCGAAGCAGTTGACGATTTCTTTTGCTGTTTAACGCGAAAGAAAGTTTTCGAACCAACGCTCGATTCGAAATGAAATAGAAAAATATCGTATCTTCGAGAGAAAAGAAAAGAGCAACAGCGAAGTACGGAATTTTTTGTCTTACTTTGAACTACTTGAGTCGACCAGTGAATCTCGGACAGCGAAAGTCTAAGCGACACATGGTTCACGGTTAAGTTTCAATTATTCTTGCTACGACTAAGAAATAAAATCGAATACGAACCCTCTTTAAGAGACGAAGAGATATAGCCGACCGATTTCGTTCCAGACGAATGAAATTATACGTCCGATCCAATGTCTAGCGCAATAATGCGCGATCGGTGTAATTCGTGAGGAAAAGTAGAGCAGGAGGTCAGCGTAGCCATGTTTCTTTTCTTTTCTTTTTTTTGCGAACCGGAGAACCGCGCGAAAACGAATCGCCGACGATGTTGCGTCAACGTACAACCGAACATTTATACGCGCGTCTACAAATTTGCAACGGTTATGCGAAACCAAGCCGTTGCGAAACGCGCGACGCGCGGTTAGAGAAATGGGAAACGGACGAATGATTTTTTTTTTTTTTATCGAAAAGCCGCATCAAAATCCCCGCAGAGAATCCAACGAGGCGACGGCGATGGGAATATTGCGAAGGCAACGACAATTCCCGAGAGATCTCTCACGGCGACGTATCCCTCGACCGTGACGCTCGATCGAGAATCGATTAAATCGACAGGACGAGCGAACGGGAAATTTGCCTCTCTATTAGAGGTCTATAAATCGATGAAAATGGAATAAGCGGCAGTCGAATAATTGCGGTTTCCTGGTATTCGAGGAGAAAATCGAACAACGAGCCGAGAGAGAAAGGTAATGGCCGTCGATGACTCATAATAAAAGTGATGGCCTGGTCGGCTGTCGCAGCTGGTACATCGAAACTGCAATCGCGATGCATGCCCCGACAGCGCGCCGATTTATCATGGTTACTAGGAAACTAGAGACCTGCGCTAAAGAGGGAAGGTCGTCCGTAGCTCTACGAAACGACGCGAAACCGCGAAAAGCCACGCGATCACGCTCTAACGACGACGCAACCAGGATCCTCGAGGACGGGGCGAACCTTTTGACCCGCCGCGTCGCGTTTTGCTTGCAAACTTCCATATCACACGCTCGTCGATCAACATCGTCCTCAGCGGACGTGCCTAGAACCGCGGAGCAGCTCGCGGTTCTCCCTGACTCGAATTCGACTGGGACAAACCGGTCGTGCATCACGAACGATCGCTTTGTCGCGTGATCGTTCCAGAGATCGTTCTCGACTCTTCGACATCGAGTAAGCGATCGAGAACGGATCGAAGAGACGACTCGATTCGTCTCTGATACACCGACGAGCATGGCCGACGATCCTGTTTTCCATATTCTTCGAGCAATTTAGCATTCGGAAGCGTTATCCGGCTGATCCGACTACCAAGAGCAGATCGTGAAGCAGGAAAAAAAAACCAGTCGTAACTTATGGAGATTCCGCTCCGGACGTATTCGGACGTTAACGATGTTCATGTTAATTTTCGTGCCGTTGCGCAACGGACGATCGCGTCCGTGACGTGTCGCGTTTCCCTCGATCAGATGCCCGGAACGGATGAAACGAAAGGTTGTCTAATTTTCAGAAATGGCGTCGGCGGCGGCAGAGTTGGTTGCCGAGCGGGACCCGGAACCGATACTCGAGATGGCGGAGACGAATCGATCGTTCGTGGGCGCCCAAGGATTGGTAAGAATGGCCCTGGACCAATACACGGAGATCCTAACCACGGTCTCGGATCCACGCGTCAGCGACTGGCCGCTGATGGACTCGCCTATACCGACCTTCCTGATCGTGATCCTCTATCTGTACGGCGTGACGATATTCGGCCCGCGAGCGATGGCCAACAAGAAACCGTTCAATCTCAGGGGCACGCTGATCGCGTACAACGCCTTCCAAGTGATCTTCTCGCTGGGGATGCTCTACGAGGTAAGCGGACGAGCGAGAACTCGTCCACCGTGACTGACGAACGATCGAAACAAGAGCCAATTAATCGTCCCGGCTTGAAAGTAGCTCGCCGGCTTTTTCCTCGGGCCCGATCGAATCCGCTGTTCGCCGATGCGGCGAGCGACATTTGCGCACGATCCCGTTGCAGTTCTTCTAGAGAGTAGCCGAGTCTGGTTTCGGCCAAGGTTTCGGGGACGTTTCGAAACGGCGTAGACTTTCTCTAAATAGCGGTGATTAAGAGAGACCTTTACGAGGATGCAGCATGGTTGAAACGGTCGCCTCGAGAGGTCGATGCATCATCGATCGGATGTTCAAAGTTCACGGCCCGCCGGATGGAAATGTCGTCGCTTCTCGAAGTGCAACGACGAAGACGCGAGGAGGCTGTTCGTGCAACAGGCGCGTCGAACGGGTTCGATTCCTTTCGGGCCATGTCCACTCGAGCATGGTGAATCACGTGGACTGGCCGCGTTCTCATTGACGCCAGAAGTTCGTTATCCAAACCGTTCGGCTCTAGAATTACGAGCGCGTCGAAGAGAACGAAGTGGAAAGGCTGGTTTCAAAATCGCGCGCGTTTGCTCCGCTCGCTTAATCGTTACGGTCGAACGTAGCCGATCTAACCTTGCTGGCGATTTTCGACCGCTGTCCTTCGATCTTTCTCGATCTCGACTGCCCAGAAGCGACCTGGGGTCTATTCAAAGTGAATGACCGTCCCGAAATCTCTTCGAAGGACAAATACGATACAATCATCCGTCATTTCGATCGCCTTGGACCACTAATTTCACCGTTCCCGCGGACTTTGCCTCGTTCTCGGTTAGATCGAGCCGGGATCTTGCGCAACGCGACATTCCAATTTACCTCTAACCGCCTTTATGTCCCACCCGTTCTTCGATCGACGCGCAACTTCATTTTTTTTTCTCGCGGTGATCGTCTAACGACCGACAGAGACGCCTCCGACGCCTCGAATTCGCCGCAAAGCGTTCGCACGCCTGTGCTAATCGGAGTTCCTAACGACCAGTTAATCGACCCGCTCGAAACGGTTTTCACTCGATCGGAACCCGTACTTTGCCAGTGCCTCGTTCAGATTAGTCATGTTGCCTGAATTCGAGCGATTCCGCTTCAAGTTTGCGTTCACACGCGTTCAATAAAGTGTCCTTTCGGTCTCGTTTCGAGTGCGGTAACCCGACTCGAAACAGTCGATAACTAAGGTGCTGATTTTTTAAACGGCCGTAGCGTCACCTTTCACAACGGCAACCAGTTTCAGATTTCCGTTGCGCAGCAGAGTTCACACGGTTCAAAACGTGCCTGAAACCTTCAAACGTGCGAAGTCGAGCGCGAGCCATCGAGCCGGCTGATCATCGCGATCGTCTACGAGGGTGAACAAAAGGTGACCCGCGGCACGCGCTGTCGCGAGAAGGTGGAAGTCACGTGCGCGGCGGCGCGACTCGCGAGCCTTCCAGACGATTGCCCAATCGATTTGTACACTCGCGCTCGCGGTTCGTTAAAGGCGAAGCATCCTGTTTTCGACTTTCCACGAACCGCTCGTTCGCAATTCGCGAGCCAAAGTCCGCGGTTGCCCCGGCAATTTCTACGTTTTAAATATCTCTTCCGAGCCTCTTAAAGACGTTGCGACGTTCCACGATCTCTGTCGGGCGTAAGAATTTCGTTCGAATCGCCCGCTTCCGTTTCGGAATGAGAGAGGAAGTTCACGGCTTCGCGGATTATCGTCCGACTTAACGGCAAAGGTCCTCGTTCGAGTGACCCGTAGATGAAAGTTTCGAAACATTCGCTTGACGTCAAACAGTAATTACGTCCCCGATTCCGGTAATGTAATACGCAATGACTCGTCGTTGATGTACAACTGGAAGGAAACTGGAAATTCCATTATTACTCCTGTTCGACGTTCCGCCGCGTCGGAATCGAGCAAAAAAACCAAGCATCGGGCTACCGTTTCTCGATAGTCGAGCAAAACGTTCCGATGCACACAAGCACCGCGGAACTATAGACCGAACGATCGACTTTCGATCATTTTGCTTATCGTTCGCGAAAGAACGTCACGCGAACGAACAGCCGGTAACCGGTGACGTAACGCATTTCACATTCTACAATCCTGAATTATATAATCCTATTGTCCGATTGTCAATTATAAACGCAAGTTAGTCACTCGCTTGATGTGCATTCCTTCCGCGAAAAGAAATGTTAACGAGGCTATTAATCATTCTCGCGCCGAGCGCGCTATTACCTCGATGAGGAACGCAACGCAACCAGCGGCGAAGAATGGAGAACGCACCTTGACCGTGAATTCATGTTTCGCAGCACCTGATGTCTGGCTGGCTGTTGGACTACAGCTACAAGTGTCAACCGGTCGACTACTCCCACAACCCGTCCGCGCTACGAATGGCGAATCTGTGCTGGTGGTACTTCATCAGCAAGTTCACGGAATTCGCTGACACGGTACGTACTACGGTCCGCGAAGAAGAGCTTCGTTACGCGGGCGACGAATCTCGAGCAAGCGATTTCGCGGGTTTCCTTCGACGCTGAAGACGTGGCCAGCGAAGCGGAAACGCGGTGCTCCCGGTTTTTCGCCAGTTCGGTGGCCAACGAGCAATCGCAACGATCGTCGTCGAACGAAACGGTTCCGTCGCGAGAGAAAGCACGCGTTGCTCGTTTCCCTCGATGGAGAGACACGCGAGCGTCGACGCGCAGATTAAAACGAACAGACAACGACGACTCGGTATTTCGATGATGTAAGTTACGTTTAAACTTTGTTCTTTGCTGAATCCCAAAAACAGACGACGATTGATTACGTGTAGCTACCCAATGTGGCGAATCGTTACCGAACTTTTCTCTTCCTGCTACCATTCAGGTACGAAGTAACAAGGTAAAAAGCCGATAAACGAGTCGAGTCTTTCGGAATATACCAAAAAGTAAGCGAGATCGAAGGAACACCATTGTCCATCGCTACGCAAAGATTGAACGAGGGTTTCGTTGTTTGGAAGCTCGAGCAATTTTCGCTATTTTTTTAACGGATTACAAAATTTCTTCGCCACGTAAAAGTTATAACAATTTTTATTGAACTAAGCTCTCAATTTTCAGATATTCTTTATCCTGCGCAAGAAAGACAGTCAGGTGACGTTCTTGCATCTGTATCATCACTCTTTAACGCCCCTGGAGACTTGGATCTGCGTGAAATTTATTGCTGGTGGTCACGGCACACTGGGAAACCTCATAAATAACGCTGTTCACGTAATAATGTACCTGTACTACATGGTATCCGCTATGGGACCGGAATATCAGAAATATTTGTGGTGGAAGAAGCATCTTACCACCGTACAAATGGTAGGTTTTTTTATTAGTCTACCAAAAACAATCGATTATGCATTCGTCCACATCTATGTTTGCAACGATCGCTACACGAACTTTTACTTCCAATACGTGACTAGAAGTTACCATTTTTTTAGCACAGGAGGTAACAGAAATTACGCGTGTGTGCGTGTATGTGTTTTTCTGCACTAATTTTTTCTCGCAGCAGCGTCACGTAATAAATCGTGCAACGCAACGATAATCATCACTGTAAGTCGCTGATTACGTGCAAACTTATGCGAAAACTGTGGTACGAAATACGTGCTGAAACGTACGACGAAAATATCTCACTCTAGATAGAGATAATAGTATGTCGTAATGGCAGCGATGTGGGTAACAGGAATGTACCACAACGAAACGAATGGTTCAATTGCGATCGAACTCTGCGCCTGTGTTCACCAGTGCCCGTTGTTTCAGTCTCGAAGGATCTGCCCCTGCCGGTTGACAACCGTTCGCATTCTACCCCGCTTTAAATCCAGTTGCCCAGACGTCGCGAAAGGTGCCCTATAAGATGGTGCGAAACAGAAATCCATCGATCAGATGCAAAACGAAAGGTGCAGTGAGCGTCGAAGAAGCGAATAATAAATTGATCAGGCAAAGTAAAAGGGAATGAGAAATTGTATATCGTCGAAAGCAGATCTTGCCGACGCGTCGTTTCAGCATAGCATGTGGATGCACGTGACCGCGTCCGAATCGCGCAACAAACTGCTACCGGTAAATAGTTTTTAGAGCGAGATTCGCGATACCTTCTTCTTGCCCAATGCGTAGCGTTGCAGCCCGACCGGATAATAATCCGCGTCGATGAAAGTGAGCGGAACAGCGTCGCGACACTGTGCAAAGCACAGTGCGAATCCGCGCGAAACAAACGTTTACCGGATTCGCGGCTTTTGACAGGGTAAGCCGCAAACGAACGCGCAGTTGTTACAATCGACGTGATCCACCGACGAGAAAAGGACAATCGACGGTCAACGTTCAAAAGTCGACGTATCATTCGTTGATAACTGAACCAACTGTGAATGTATGGAAGTGTGTATGAAAGTTACGTCGCGCGCGTTTAATTCGAACGGCGCGTAAAAAATACTTCATCTGAATATCGAAAGGACTTTTAACGACCGTCGTAAAAATCGATACTAAGAATTTCGAATTCTTTCAAGATCCACATATGACTGTTCCTCGAGTTTCGATACCCGGCTGAGCAACTCGAATGAAATCTTGCAACAGAGATCGTTGAATTCTCGTAACAGTCCTGTAACGATAATAATAGTCGTTAAACGGAAGCACTGCATGTCAATCAAACGGATGCTCTCCCACGTGTTGCATCGAAAGCGCGCAAAGCCACGGTCCTGTTGACGATCGACCGCGAACGAGAGAACCGTAGGAAGAAGCGATGTCTCTCGAACGGATTCTGGGCCACGGTTGGCCACCGGTGCAAGCGTCTGGACAAAATTTCACGCAAACTGCGTGGTAGGGGTGAGGGAAAGTGAAAAGTGCAACGTTGGGCAATTCCAGGCTGACTCGCTTTGGCCGGACTCGGCCAACTACGTCGCGGTGGCGCAACAATTTGGTATTCCGATTTGCCATAGCATATAACGCAGCGCCAACACCGCCACGGCACAACCACCATCACCATCGACCGGTGCGCTATATCGCGAACCGGCTGCATGCCTCCGAAGCCTCACCTACATCACCTTTATCTCACAAAACCATTGATATTCTCGTGCACACGCGAAAACGCTCAAAGGACAACTGGCTCGTTGTTCTTCCCTGCTGCTCGTCACCATTCGCGGCGACATGTTCGCCATATATATTCAAGGATGTTCCACGATCGTTCGAGATGCACATCCGATCGTCCTTTGGAGGGGGATCATTAGGACGAAAGATCGATCTCGATTTCGAAAGTCCTTATAAACTGGTTGACCTGAAACGTAGACGAGATGTAACTCGGGTTCTCTTGCCACAGAGAGCAACGAAATTTTATTTTCACATGGATTAATTTCACGCAAAAGATAGCGTTACGGCAGATTATCGTTCGCCAGAATTTTCGTCGAACCAAACGATCGCGCTAGGTATGCAAAGCGCTACCGATTATACTTGCGTCATTACCACGGCCATAAATAACGTATAGTTCATTAATTGGTCGGTGGCAGGTAGGCTCGTACATCGCCGTGGCACAATTCGGCTTGCGACACTTTGCACTTTTCGCGCGAGGAGAAAGGCGCGACTGTTTCTAAGCCACCGCTACCTGTGACACGGCCAAATTTCGAGTCGATTAATATTTGGAGTTTCGTAAAATTATATCAACTGACGAACAGTTTGTACGCGCGTGTACGTGCGACAGAGAGCTTGACATTCTTTATCCGCTCTGCCAAGGAAGCCCCTTAAGTTAATAATCTGTGTAGCGATCGATAGTGTCTCTGAAACTTTGCTGCCTTAGAAATTACGATCGTTGATTCGCGTTAGACTCACTTGTCACGCAAGACAACACGAGACTATCCAATCCATGCTTACTTTTTTATTTACAGGTGCAGTTCTTCTTGGTGTTCATCCACAGCGCTCAGGCTTTGATCTTCGATTGCGGTTACCCGAAATTGGTGGCAGCGTTACTTCTGCTCCACTCGACGATATTCTTCGCCCTCTTCTCAGACTTCTATCGGCGAGCGTACAAGGGGAGAACGAAGAAGGAGCTGAAAGACGAATAAAAAGAAAAAGACGTTAATGCGCGTTGTTCCAAATTTGCCTCCGACACACTCCAACGCGTCGACCTCCTCGGTTATCTACGCACAATCGATGGTCCCGGATCGATTGAAGGAAAGAAACTTTTCTGACGGTGTTGAAGAATTCCTCAACTCGTTGAGAATTTCTTTAAAACTTGAAGGTTTCAGAAAATGAAAGGATTATGTGACATTTTAGTGGTGTCTGGTGCTCTTTCGTAGAAACGAACAAACGTAATTGTAACGTAACTCCGTCGTATTCTAAAACCTTTCACGTTCAAGAGATAAAATATTACGGACCGTAGAGAGAACTGTTTGATCGACCGTCGATTTGCGAGATCGTTCGTCTAGAAGATCGAGAATAGGGCTTTTGGTTGGGGTGGACCGTACAGATTCCTTCCGTAAAGGAAGAGGATTGAACTCGTAATCCCTCATAAATTCGCAGGGCATCTCAGGTCTCGCGAACACCTTGGACCAGGGCTTTCGAGGCACGTTGACCATTCGCGGCGAGCACGTGCAACTTTTACGTTGAATTCAACATCCCTCGTGTTGACGCACGACGGTGCATCGAAATCCCGAAATCGACGTAGCTCGATACATTGATCGGTCCTTGATGTCGTTGATTTAGTGGTCCATTTATTACTTTAGGGTGTTACGCCTCGACAGATTTGTAATTAACATTACTGTAAATATAGAAGTAATCCTAGCATGTGCCGGATATTATATCCTCGCGAATTTATTTAACATACTGCTCGTTTAGAGCCAGTTTTAAACGCGATACTTTACATGCACGCAAGATTGAATTCAATTTTTACGATTATTAACGAGAACAAAAATTGGAATGGCTCATCTTGTAAACGTCCAAGCTCAATCTTCTATTTTACATCTATTTATACGTTTTTTTAGTGATCACGTACCTTCGAGTGTTTGAAATAACCCCTTGAACGATAGACCATTACAGTAATTAGTAGCATCACTATATCCTGTACGAAAACCGAACGAATGAACGGTAATCGACCGAAGAATGATAATCTGTAGTTGGATATCTAGCACAGATATAAGAAGGATACGTACACCTTAATACGAAAGCACGCTACACACATACGGAATTATCCTTCTGAAAATTGAATTCCTCTCACTAACAAGCATACTGTTGAACTAATGAATTTAGAGAAGCGTAACGTTTCTTTCGAAATCTACCTATTAAATCTGATTTCGTAGCCAAGCTTCGCTACCGTACATGAACTCTTGCTCAACACACTTCTTCGACGTGCTCGTATCGCAATACGATAGAGACTAAAAAATTCGCAATCACAAGTTGTTACGATTCTATCACCAAACTATGACAGTAGCAATCGACTTCTAATTGGCCACTCTGAAAAAGATATTTTGATGATGCACATATATTTCGACCAACGACCAATGTATACAGTACGCGAAATGATAAAATGACGTACTCTTACTCGTTAGAGATTAAATGTCACTCACTTGATTTATTATTTACAAGAAAATACAGTAAAACAGCAGGACGTTAACGACATGGGCCAGTCCCATCGCGACATATACGAAACTCTGCTCGAAAGCCAACAGATTGCAGGCATTTTCTACCTTATCGATTCTTTCGATAGACTCCTTCTAGTGAAGTGCGCAGAGACACTCATTTCGTGGTTTCGAGCAGAAAAAATGAAATTATTCCCTAGCAACATGCGATAATTTTCTTAGGATTTTACCGTCGAGCCTGATCCTAAGGTTGTAATTTATTTTAGTGTGCGCTACGCACACTCTTTTGTAAATATGTAACTTCTTTTTTTTTGTAATATGATAAATAAATATTACATTACCTACAAAAATATGAGAAACTGTATAATAATCACATTAAAACAATGCAAACATTTGAGATGTATTCCAAATCAGAGAAATATTTTTTTCATACATTTGGAGATAATAATCGCGATAATAGTAACAACAACATTCATGATAATAATGCTAATAATAATTATATAAATGTTTTTACCAACCAGTACTTCAAAATTGTTTATTGTGATTACTATTTTACAGTAGGGGAAATCCATTTTTTCTACAGACATAATACGTATCTAAAAAAGTTGGATGCGAATAAATCTAAGCTACAGCTTCCAAACGTTTCTGTTCATCCTCCTGTCTGATAAGAAGTCTCCGTTCTCTTTCATATTCTTTCATAGTTAATATCACACTGTAACACATAAAATATTTTACGTTAAATAGTAACAGTAAATTATACCAAATGTTATATTAAATAAATATACTAAATAGTTATAATAAATGATAACACAGATTGCTGTCATTTATCTGTGAAAACTTACTCGTGGTACTCGCACTTGGCATGTTTATGTGTTTCTGTTATACATCTCTGCACATACGGATAATTTATTTTATGACAACGCATCAACTCTAGATACTGATCAACGCAATAATCTCTAAGTCGTGGAGGAACCTTAGCAACTATCATGTCTTCCTTTGTTACTTTCACTCCAGCTGTAAAAAAAATTTACAGTCGGAAATAAATAAATAAATTTAACATAACATCTTCCTTACGGTGACGTATTTATTTATGTAATATCCTAAAAAATGTAGGGAACATTAAAATTAACAACATAACACTCGATCGAAAAGAAATTGTATACAATCAGAAATTTTATATACATGATTATGTCACTGTTACAGTATTCATAAAATAGCATGAAAGAAACAGTGTGCGAAACCATTAAAATCGAATTAAAAATAAATTAAGTGTAAGATATAACTATGTATTTTGTTCAACTCTAATATTTGTATAATTGTAAAAAGATAAGTATAAAATATTAAACAAATATTATAGAATATACGATATATAAATCGAAGTACATTTATTAAAGGTTAGACTCGAAAGAAATACTTACGTCTTTCCCGACGTTTACGAGCAAATCCATAGTGCGGATCAAATTGTGGAGGTTCCAATGATTCTGGATAAGGATCTGAACTGAAAGCTTTTTGTACCGTGTTACCCATTTTGACTAATATATTATAAAACTACATAAAAATAGTAACGAACTCGGACATGCAAGTGTTCGTATCGCGTACTACTGACATCTATGGATAGGAAGCAGCCAACTTACGTAATTCCGTATAAATATGAGTGTTTATCCGAATATTATTTCATGGTTGGGAAAAATTTACACGTAAAAGATTAGTTCTTTTCTGAACAAGTATTTTTATTGAAATTTCACTGAAATAAACGTACATACGCATTAAAAATGATATCAGAAATAATTAGTATTATATGAGAACAACCATTTATAAATCGCTTCAGGCCAATTTGGTAGACAATTTGGTGGTACAATCAGTTTATTTTTACAAATCGAAATAATTTTTAACCAATGATGGATTGGGTGTAGTATCTTCTTATTAGCTTAACCTATTGTTCTGTTCTTAAGCCCATCAACGATACAGAATCATATACTTACAACAATAAAGACTTTTTCTCTTTTTATAGAAGCATGAAAATAATGTTTGGAAATTTTAATCATCCTCCTCTTCCATTGCTTCAGGCATCGGATTTCCTATAACGGTTAAAGCAAAAAGTTAATATGTTACAACAAAGTACTCAAATTTTTTAATCGTATACCATTTCGTGATTTTTCTTCGCTAAAGAACTGAAGTAATTTGCTAAGGCGCTGTACATCCTCGAGAGAAGAAGCATTTGTAATAGCTTCTCTAATTTTATTGCGCTCTTCTGGAGTTGTTAAAGGTTTATCCGTAGATGTACCAGACGTTTGTGTTTTCACTTTCTTTGCTATTTCGCGAACCATTTCCTTTCCCTTTTTACTTCTAAAGTAATCGATAGCAGCCTCCCGTTCCTTCATCTTAATTTTCTTGAAGTCCAATAGCCTCAATTGGGGAAATCTATATACAACGTATTGTCTGTATTGTGGCTTTGCGGAAACTGGATTTTGTAGCAAACAAAGGTTCGTTAAATTCTTTAGCTGTGTTAAAGGCTCCAAATCACCAAGTTCCTGAATCATGTTTCCAGTTAACATAAGGGTCTCTAAATTTGGAATACAATGTTCCAATCCTTCGCCGATTCTGACAATACGATTATTATTGAAAAAGAGAGTTTTTATTCTTTTTAACAATGGAAAACCATCCAATTTTCTTATATCATTGTCAGAAAAGTCAATGGTATCAAACTGATCCTAAAAAGATATCACTTCAATGCTTTGATCTTTTAGTAAAACTTACACGTATATAGATTTATCGATATGTTATATTTCGAGAATCCTAAGAAGTAAGAATATATTTAGAATAAATATTTACCAAAGTTGCACCTAAATTTTCGATGGTAGGTATTTTGTAACCTGCAGTAAAATAAAAAAGATTTTAGAAAAGAGGTTATACTTTAATGTTCCTAAGTTATATTTTGTCAATATACTTTCTTTACGAACCTCTGAGATCCAATTCCCGATCTTTTACAGGATTAATATATTGCATAGATTGTTGAATTAAATCTGGTGTTAATTTAACCATTTTCTAATAAAAATATCAACTATAATTGCTATAAAAGTTTACCCTGTAGACAGAATTCGTGAACAATTACAATATCGGTTGTACAGTTTTCTGTGAAGTTATACTCTTACGATTGGTAGCAATGTAATGCACGGTTAAGTGTAACCAACATCGTCTGCGTCAACACTGTGTTTCAAACGCAATCATCATTTAAACAATGAAATAACAACGGTTCTGAATTAAAATATATTAATTGAACGAAATCGACATTATGGTTAAAAAACAAATTGGAAAATTTCTCTCAACACGTACATATGTACGTATATATGTACCTAAATAAATTCCAGCGCACAATTTATAACAGTATCTTAATCTTGTTATTGAATTTTTTGTCAGACGTGTTTCTTTTTTATTTCCATGATAAACGTTGGCTAAAATTCATTATACGTTGTTTACCAATGCGACTTAAATTTACCAAAATCTCAATGCCACCACGGTATCAAAGTTTAATAACGTCCAGGAGGCAGTAAAAAATATAGCGATTCAGCGGCGGGTTTTTATTTATTCAACTTATTATAAGAAAATTATGAGCACTTTTATACCTCGCGTAAAACTTACTTTTAACATTGTCCACTTTAAAAAGGAAAATTGTACCAAATACGAAACTGCTACAATATTGCCATAGACCAATTTAAACAGTCCTACTTCCTCGATTTTTCATAAATATTTATCGGGGAAATGTCGATGTTTGGACTTTATATTTTTGACCTTGAAGTGTTGAACAGTCTATCTGAAGAACATCTGGGCGATCGAAACACGTGAGAATACGTCGAAATATTGTGCTGTCTGTAATTGGTACGTTTTCCAATACGGGAACGGAATAAGCGAAACCATTACCGTCCGTCTGCGTCCTGTCGCAGAATCCATAAAACTACGCTTTCTAATCTAATGCCTCTAACAGGCGAACGACCAAATGCTTTGATAAAAGAAATGTTGATTAACTTTATTAAGTATGTGTATCAAAACTACCGATTACGAGATATCGCGTACTTTGCGCTACAAGTTTAGATTGATTGCGATTGGTCATGGAATAAGTTTATAGCCGCTTGAACTAGAAATTATTAGACAAGATGGCCCGTAAATGCCATTTCAGTGCCACGTCAGTGCCAAAGCCTGATGGTGAACGAGTTAAAGTTACGCACTCCGTAATAGGGTCTTCAAGCGTCGCTTTAACTTCACCAGAGTAAGGAAAAAGAATTCTGTATGCAACAGTTGAAAATTGTATATTAGATCGTGCAGTACAATCGTAAAATCTCTATATTTCGAATGCTTAATCAGTTTTACACGATCGTTTACGTTAGGTCGAAGAAAGAGGCGACAACGTAGAATGGAAAAATACAGAATTTCGTCGATCGATTTGCAATGAAACAAAGCGTAAATACAAATCCACCACCGATGGAGTGTATAGTGACAGTTTGTAATTGCAGATGAGTGACTCGTCAAATAGTATTAAATGTAATGGTTCTATTCAAATAACATCATTTCTCACTGATTGACTGTTTGCAATAGAACTAAAGGAGACGCTGAAAAACGTCGCAGCTGCTCATAGAACGTGCATAAATATTTTAAGTATATTTCTATGGCATAATGAAAAATACCTCTGCAACAGTCGATAAATAAAACGTACGAGTCTCGGTAAACAAGGGCATCGTGAATTTGTGTGAAACACAGGGCCATTGTCAAAGAATTGAATATCAAGCGTATTGTTGGAACGCAGTGTTGTCAATTTTGGAATTGTTAACGATTTAAGAACCAAGACTATCGTGAAGTTTCATTTGCATATTATACATCTAATTATTAGACAGAGACATCCTTGAATTGTAACGAACTCGAATCATAATGTATCAGCGTAGGTACATACTGAATCGTCGAGTTTGTAACAGCACCTGTTCAAAGTTCGAAAGAACTAGCCACCGGATATGGGTAAAAGCTTGTAAACGATCCTTCGATGATAAAACGAAATTAACAGTTAACGATAATACATTATAGGGACGTAACGAGACTCGATTGCCAAATAACATTAGGTCGACGTAAAGATGGTTCTGTACTAAATTTAAGGAATCGCTTGTCTCTAATGCCTCGCTGGTCCTTGGAGGAACATTGGCAACATTTCATGCGAAACAAGAGTACTTTTTAACGATCGATCTCTTCCTCGCGAGTCATAATCCACTCGACGAGAACAGCTCTCGCACTTTCCTTACATGGTAAAGGCATTTTCCTAATCTATCTGTTGCTTTATGTCGTTAGAACGGTATTTAAATATTTGAGCTGTCGTCAGTCGCATTGCGTGTTGTAACCAGTCAATTTCTACGTATCATCGTGAATTTTGGAATCCGTCGAGGAGACAATGAAACGACCGATGAGCTCGACTACTGTTTCTTGTGCATCGAGTATGGAAATTGCTACCAGCTAATTCGGTATATAAATTTTCTTCTCATCCTGTTGATGAATGCTGCGTCAAGGAACGGGTAAACCAATCAATGGAAGGCATCGCGCGTGGTAAAAAGTTATTCCAAATAATTAGCCATCGATTTACAGATGATTTACGTAACGCAGGTGCGTTTTACCATTAGTTTTTCTCGTTAGAATGAATGAAAATTAACTTTGTTTTGGTAGTCGTGGAGTTTCAAATAGGAGAAGGCAACGCGAAGAAGTATCGGCTAACGGGTAAAATTGCTTGTGCAAATATGTATCTGATTTGAGCTAGCGATCGTTAGTGTCGCGTCTCGTCTAATCCTGCCTATGCGACGTTTCATCTTTTTCCTCGCATAGATCCTTTTTTCCATCGATCGAACGGCTTATGAAATGTCAAACACGCGTTCGATGTACCAACGTCATCATCGGTCACTCCTCGGACCGCGCTTCTTGCACGAGGTGCTCGTCGCCGGCGGCTGAAACGATACGAGATATCAAAATGTACGAGTTTACGTTTTCTCAAATGTCGCGCATGTTCTTTTTCAGACGTTCCATAGGTAACGACGGTGTCCTTCAACGACACAAAAGAACTTGCAATAGTATCAGTTTTCCCCTCCGCAATAACAAAGGTTATTCAGACTGCGAATTGCACTACCTTATTTGAATTCCAATGAATTAAAAGCTGAACGGAATTGCAGAAAAATTCATCGGCGCTCGACAGAGTGTACGAACAAAGAGACGAGGCTGGAGCGTAAGAGAATTACGTTCGATTTCCACGGTTCTATTACAGTTGCTGTCTGCCGATGGCGAGACCACCCAACCTCAGAAATCAAATCGCAGGTTGACGCGGGTGGTTCGCGCGCTTATCGAATACCAATTTTCCGCGAGCATACGCCTCGCGGCATCGACCGAGTAATTCCATTTTACTAGAGGTTGCGAAACAGAAGCGAAAATGGGCAAGCGAACGCCGTGGATGAACTCGGTTCTCTGGGCGTGCATCAAGCGGAGGAGAGGTCATCGCACGGTCGGAGCTTCTATGGGTTCTCAAGGTTAGAACTGGTCCACCTTGCAGGTCAGTTTTATCCAGGACGACTCTGCACTTCGGTAGTCGTAGTATCCAAGAATGAAGTTTTACGAATTACAGGTTCTCGAGAGAGGCGTAACTCGAATCCGCATCGAAGATAGGAGACCTTGCCTTCATCCAGGCTCGGGCAGCATCGACATGCCGCCGAGCATGGCACCGCCATGGGAAGGTCGTTGAACGTGGAACAAAACGTAGCCATCGCTTCGCAAGGTCCTTCTTCTCGGATACGAGAGAAGGCGATGGTAAACTAGCAGGGACGGGGAGGAAAGGAAAAAAGGGTGGCAAGACGCCCACATTATTAGGTGGTTCTGGGAGCCTTGAACGTTTCCTTCTCGGTGTTCTCTCGCAAGGATCTGATTCCGACAAATCATTTAAATCGCCCGATGACGCGTTCACGTGTGCAGCGTATAAATCTTCGGCCGCGCGTATGCACGTACGTGCATCATATGTCGTGTACGCGGATATCCCGTGCAACGAAAGTGCATTTCAAAGTTTTCGTTCGTCTTCAGGCTAGCCTCGCAAATGACGTTTTCGCGGGAATCTGAAAACAGGTTGTGACCTTCGGTGTGCCCCACGGAGAACTTAATCAATATTCGAAATGACCGGGGGAAAAAAACGAGGATTATTAATGTTTCCGTCAGATATTACATTCTAGAATGACATGCATATAGCAAAACTAATAACAGTATCGTCAGTTTACCGCCGATCCAAAGCAAGTACGTTCTTGCCATTTTCGCGTCAAAGGCATTTGTTAATTAACTATTCTTCGATTTTCGCTAACGATTATGTGGATAATATAATTGTTTTACTATAAGTTAACCTCTTGAAGCCAACGATACGCGTCAGCGAGTTATTTATTATTAAACGGAAGACAAACGATGAAACGTAATGGTAGAACGCGATTCGATTTTCTTGCATAAATTCGACTTATTCTGAATTATATCAGCCGTGGTCATAATTGTAAAAAAAAAAACAGGTAAACATCGATCATACGTATAAAACGTCAAGGTGGATTAAAAACACAAGAAATATTAACGCAAAAACTATTCCATTCAGAGGCAACATGCATTTGCGTCATATCAAGAAAATAAAAACATCCCGATGTTTGCAATACGCTTCCTTCTGTGTATACGGTATATCAGTTTCCTTTGCATTTCTTGCATCGCAGAAGTGTCTAAACTGGTTTTCCTTATTAGATATTCCACTTATGATTTCGTTAATGTTTCGTTTCGGATTTGCCTGGATCGGTGATTCGAACCCGGATGTATCGTCCTTTCGCTTGCCGAGCGATTGCTTTTAACTATTAGGCTATCCAGAGCCGAACGACGACTCTAATTCTCCTTTGACCTATCCAGAAAAACAACACGCGATAACACGGAATACCCACTGTGCCTGCAATATATTCATCTAAAGTAAAGTTTGTAGGTAACATTTTCCCATTCCAAATAGTAAAGTTTTGTTGCTGTACATTATTGCAATCACCACTATTGACCGACTTGGGAGATGAATGCAGCTGAATACATAAATGTTATCAACTTATATTTGGCATATCCGGATGCCAATAGAATAGAACGGCAATCTAATGGAATATGCGATCTAATGAATATAATGAATGCATTTAATTAGTGTAAACTATGTTAATACACTCCCAGTTTGTCCCGCGAGTAACGATGTTTTTGTGCTCCAGATCCGAACGTTTAAAAGCACCAACACCTCAGCGAATCCTCGTACTTTCGGGAATTATACCAGACGAATTCCAGCGGCTCGTACGATTCTCGATAATGTGTTCTGTTACCCTCTGAAAAATAACTTCGATTTCACCGTTATTCCGCCGTAGGCTGCGACGACTTCGAAATTTCATCGATAACCAAAGTGATTTCGGGCCGATCCGAGAGAATCTAACGTTTCGTCGGAATAATTACGAAGCCATTTACCATTCGTTCACCTGTTACCATTCATATCGATTACCTAACCGACTGCCGTAGCGAAATGAACGTGACCCTGATCGCATCGGTGTTAATTGATTATCGTCTCCTTTGTATGCAACGGCATCGTTACCATCACGCAGGAATAAACTTAGGAGGCCTTGGAAAATCGTGCTATCGGCTGATCCCTAATTGACAATTAATATATATGTGTATTATCGATAAATCAGTCGTTAACATTAAACGGTAGACATTACTACGTAGACGGTACTCGGATGCGATGAACAGAATGAATAATTCACTGTTGACGAGACCGCAAGAATGCATTCCACCGAGGCGTGGTGCGCATCAAAGACCGCAGCATGAACAAGGTATTCCAAAATTCAAGATGGAACAACGTCTAACGTTCGCGCGCGTTCGATCGAAACCGAATCTGTCCTGCATTTTCCTAATCCCGTTTACGCGACATTCGAATAACCCGCGCGACGAATAATGGCTACTTGAAAACGCGTACGTACGCGCTACTTATTCGAAACAGCGGAGCCGAGTTTTGTCAATTCCGCGGTGGGCCTAATTCGCGTAATGTACATATACTGTAGGAAAGTGTCACAAAAATAAATGACGCGACGTTTATTTAAATATATCCGACTGGTAGACGCGCATCGCAAACCGGTTTCGACGGAACGTTTTTTTATCGTCCGTAAACGTTTTATAGCAAAATTTGTCTCGAAAAGAGGTATAGATACACGTGCATAGATCGGCGGGAGAGGCGCGATGGGCATTTTACAGTTTCAGTGGTGAACCACAGAAATTTGCGTCGTCCGCACAAACACCCTGCAGACGCGACCCTTGGACAGTCGAGAACCATCGACGGAGAGCAAAGGAGCACGAGAGTCGTCGTCTCTGGGCAGCGTTTGGTGGGGTCGGTGTTCTATCGTACGAGCGGCCGGCACTGTGCACGCATAGCTGTCCCGACTTTGTGTTGATATAAAACACGGTTTTGATGGCGGGGCTTCAGTTTCTTCGAAGGTAGCCAACAGCACGAAGGTGCCTCTCCTCGGCACGAAGGATCGAGTCGTCGATCTGGCTGCAAACTGTGCACGCTTCTTTCCTTTTTCGATAGTTCCGGGCTTTTGCTGCGCTAATTCAGCGACGATCAGTTCGTGAACGAGGAGCGACAAGTTGGCGATCGTTTAGATCGATTCCGTCCTCATTCTACACCGACCCTTACAATTTCTAAACCACGGTGAGTAAAAGAATTCGAGCCCTCGTCTGTCATTTCCCTTCAACCTCGTCGACCACCGCCGCACCACCGCCCTTCCTCGCGAGCCGTTCTCTCCTTTCTATCGTCGAGTCAAGGGTTTTCTCGACGATTATCGCATTATTTCTAGAGGCCTTTCGATCGTGACATTACAGAGAAGGGAATCAATGGCAAATCGTTCGTTGCGAAAGACATCGCGTTCTCCTTCGTTTATTGTATACGAAGATCGGTTCGCCGCGATCACGTAATTACACCTCTCTCTCGCGCGCTAAGGAATGTCAATCGTTCTTTTTCTTCTTTTTTGCGAAATACTTGGATCGAATCGCGTAATGTCAATATCAAGCGCGATTGTCCATCATTCCGCAAGGTGTTCGCTCGATATTAGAAAAGAACGCGTCGACCACATCTTCGCCGCGATTCTAAATCGAGATATGAAAAAAGTGTGCAAACCAAAATGCGAACCGAAGTTCCGTGATCCCGTTCATTAACCGGAAAATACTTTAACTTTCAATATTTTGCGTATGTATGAATCAATGAAAATTAAACAAACTTTTAACTTCAATTCAGTTATTCATTCGTGAATGGATACCATTGGAAATGCGCGACCTGATTTTCATACTTCAAATCACATCACCAAACACGTGTGTTCTAACATCGTGTTCGGGCTCGCAACAGAGTCTGTTGCGCGATTTTCTGTTATGCTCGGAGTTTGTTTAACAATCTGTCTTTTAATCGCTCTAACCGGTCGTTGAAATCGAATTTCAAAACCGCGATGAAAATATCACGGCTCGAGTACAATACTCGATCGTAATCTGTAATGATCGCGCAATAATCTATCGAGAGTCTAACTCCTTTTATTTGCCAGAGGTCAAAGTCGGGGATTCCGTCCATCCGAGTCGACGATCCAATGCTCGCGTAACACTTCATAATTGTCTCTTGTTAACACATCTGTCTTCTGAAAATTTCAGCCTCCATCTGTGACGTAATTGCCGTTGATAAAAAGAAAGAAACACGAGCGTACAGTTCTGCGAACAAAATATGCATCATATGCTACCGTCGAAAATTATACAAATTTATTCGACGCTTTTTCCCACCATTTTCGTAACTGGATATATTATAGTTACATTCCATTATCGCTGCTAAAACTTACCTAATTAGCCAAGCTACAAGCATTGAGACTGGTAAAAACGTAGCCGCGACATTTAATTCGATCGGTGGCATTCAAGCGCGACCGGTACTATAAATCGTCCGCTGATCGATGGATCGATCGATCGATCGAACGTGCGTGCAACGCGTAAACGATAACCGCGATGCGCAACGCTGCGTTACGTTGTCCCGTGGACAAAGGCATAGCAATTTTCGTTAGGAGATAAAGCCTGGAGGATGCACCTGACCGGGCAGCAAATGGCGCTTAAGGAGCGACGATTTCGATTGCATCACGCGACGCGGCCCGACGGACTTACGCATCGGCGGTTTTGCATTCTATTTTCCCGTCTTCCTCCCGTACCAGGATCGCCGCTGGTTCGCTCATTTCCCTCTGAAAGGACGACTGGCAATGAAAACAAAGAATGAATCGCGTCTCAACGATTCCAAGAAAAACGCGACCGGCTCGTTATTTATTGGACAGGATTTCCATCCGCGCTTGTTATGCTCGTATTTTAAACGCGGCAAGTGAACGACCATTAGTCGTACGCACGATAATAAGACTTAGTGATTCATGCGTTTTTATCATCTTCGTCTCCTCTCGTCGTCGGTTACCGGCAAGGCCCCGCGAACGTTGTTTCCTCGTCAACAGTCGAGCTACAAGAATCTTTCCATCCAACTCGCCATTCATTTACCCGCGAGTTTGCATCCTACTCGTAGGTTCGCGAGGATCGAGCGCTGTTATTACATTTGCCAGCGTAACCGATCTCGCGGAAGTCTGGCTCGTAAATCGATCGCCGCAAGTGGGAATAGTTAAACGTCCCGCGAATAAATAATAACGGTGAGTTACATCAACGCGACAGACGACGTGGTCTAGCCTCCTGGCTGGTTTATCGCTAATTTATGGGCCACTTTTCGCAACGCGAGCCCCGAATCGAACGCGAGACACATCGGTAATCCCTGCTCGGAACCAAGCGGGAACCGTTCCCAGCGTAGAAGCCGCGCGTTTTTACCACGCTGGTCGAAATTAATAATCCAAGCCACGAAACCGCGAAACTATTTGGATACGGCATAAACATCGGGACATTCCGTGGCCGCGTGGATTGAATGAAACCGGTTAGCCAAGGCGGTCTAGAAACTTCGCGGCGAACGCGAGAAAAGTACCAACGGGTATATAAAATTGATGGCGCCAAGGCGGGCCACGAGCACCGGGGAAATGTTTAGCGTAAAACGATCGGAGATTGGCAGTGGCGAGCTGCTGCAGCGACGAGCAAACCGGATTGCGAGATCCAGTGACTAAGTCGGGACTGGCTTTTCATGGCGGGAACAGGTTCCTCCGGAGGATCGCGAAGTCGTCGCTCCAGCGCACAACTACTCCCTCGAATCGTTCTTTCCATTGTCGACGTTCGATGGAATCCGCCTGGCAGGTGTAATTGCCTAAATTTCGCAAGGGATCGCGGCAAAATTGATCGCGCTGCCTTTCGTCCGCCTCGCGAGCCGTTCGCCAAGGGGCAGGAAGCGATCGAGGGAAACGTAGGCGTCGGCCATCGAAGTCTCGCCTCGAGCCAAGTGAAATGTTGCAGCAACGATTCCGCGTAACGGAAGTGCGATACTTCCAGGTTTCGTTTTTTTTTTTCAAAACAGTACTATATATACTATACACACATGCTATAATAATAAACGGTGCACGCGTGCACCAGTCGTATAAGGTTGCGAGGCAGTATAACTGGTCGACGCGTTGCTACACAGTCTTCGTCCCTCGGGTACACGTGTACCCGTTCGGCTTTGAAAGTTAAGCGAAGCGTCGAACGTAGTTTCGTTACCCTTCATTCTTCTCTCATTCCATCGTGTATCTAATCGCCATTGAAAGCCTCGTCGATTCACCCATAGGTGAACGCGCGAAAACTTGCTTAACCAGTTCTCAGCGGCGGTGGCTTTGCGTGCGAACACCTGACAGGGTACCATTTAAGCCAGACGCAACGCTCCATTTCGATTCGCTGCCGATTATTCGCGACTGTTCGAGAAAGGGTTTACCTACTCGTCGTATGGGGAAAGCGCGAAGAAGCGTAGAACGCGAGGAGTGAATGCCTTCGCGCGTTCGAGCAGAGCTCGGCGCTAGCCGATCGAAAATTTTTTTCGAACGATACGAACGTGAGATTGAGTAATCTTTCAATGGTAGTAATATAAGTAACAATGACGCGTGTACGTGTACGAGTGACGTAAACAGTGCAGAGAACTCTGGATACACGCTCGATTAGAATTACAAAGATCGCGACGATGACGGCAAACTTGAATTGTTTGCACTTTTTACAAGAAGCTACAAACGCCTGTAGCATTGCGTGATGGATTATAATACGGCGTCGTACTGTTACGTGATCGATAAGAAATTGTTCGAAAGCGCAGCTATCATCGTGTACACGTGTATACGATAACGCGAAAGATTTCCGCCGGTATCGACGAGCATTTTCTCGATCATTGCCTCGGCGAGCACTCGATCGTTTCGATTCCAAGGCAAGCCGCTCGCGATTAGTCAGGAACGAGAGGAAAGCGAAGAGAGTGAAAATGTAACAGTTCGAATGACAAAAGACTCGAACGGTGCACCTGTACGCGCCTTAAATGGCACGTGATTTCGTTCTAACGACGAAGGTATCCGCAACAGGCGTTATCACGTGCAACGCGTGTCTCGTGATCGATAAGCCAGAAACGCGTCGATGAAGAATTTTGGCGATCGCGTATATCAGCAGACCATGAACGAGAATATCGAGAATACCCGTTGAATCGACATTCGCGTTTCTCTACTCGCGGGCACGGTACATTCGAGAAAATCTGAGTGAAAGGACGGCTCCTAACCCTTCGTCATACCGCGAACATTAGTTCATTGATTCCTAAACCGCTGTCCGCGTCGGATGGACGTGTACGTATCGCGCATCGCGACAAGTTTCCCTCTTCAGAAGGTAGGTGAACGCGTGTTTCGCCACCTCTAACCAAACCGTGCGAGCATCGTTTCCGTTTCCAATCGTTCGAATTAAAGTTCGCCTCGCTTGGTTCACGACAACTGCCAGCGTCTCGATCTCTATAAATTCTCTGCTGTTTTACAGATGACGCAGGTTGTACGAACGTTGTACGACGGCTATCGGGACCTGATGGACAACAAGAGCGACCCGAGGGTGAACGATTGGCCCATGATGAGCGGCCCGCTCCCTACGATGGCCATCTGCCTCTTCTACGTCTACTTCGTCAAAGTATTGGGTCCCAAGCTAATGGAAAATCGCAAACCTTTCGATCTGAGGAGGGTCATGCTATTCTACAATCTATTCCAAGTGATATTTTCCGTCTGGCTGTTTCACGAGGCTGGTATTCGAATTAGTTAACGAAACGCGCGAGACGAATGAAAATCGAGAATTCCTCTTTTGTCTTTGCAATGCGCAGTCGGTGGTGTCCGGATGGGGAGGCTATTACTCCTTCCGTTGCCAGCCGGTGGACTACTCGAACAACCCTAGAGCCCTTCGAATGGCGCGTGGATGCTGGTGGTACTACATATCGAAGTTCACCGAGCTCTTCGACACGATTCTGTTCGTGTTAAGGAAGAAGAACAACCACATCTCGACGTTGCACGTGATCCACCACGGATGCATGCCGCTGTCGGTCTGGTTCGGCGTAAAATTCACCCCTGGTGAGCATTCCAGTTCCGTCCACGTAACTCACATTCGATCGTTTCGAAGTACGCGCAAACTTCTCGCTAATTTATGATAATCGCTCGCGATATATTCCGTCTGGGCGAGATGGCCGTCCCCGAAAACGCAAGTAGCCGCGACAAGCCCCGAATACGCGATGCGCCAACGTTTTGGCTCGCGCGTAGCCACCTGAACGAAATTTTAAAGGTTCTCTAAAAGGTCGCTGTAAACGCGATAAAGAGAATAGTTGCTCGTTATCCGGTAATCGTAATTCGCGGCCGACTTTCGTTCGCAGGTGGCCACAGCACGTTCTTCGGTATGCTGAACACATTCGTTCACATCGTGATGTACTCGTACTACCTGTTGGCCGCGTTGGGACCAAAGATGCAGCCGTACCTATGGTGGAAGAAGTACCTGACGGCCCTGCAGATGGCCCAGTTCATCGCGGTGATGATCCACGCGTTCCAGCTTCTGTTCATCGAGTGCAACTACCCGAAGGCGTTCGTCTGGTGGATCGGGATGCACGCGGTCATGTTCTACTTCCTGTTCCGCGACTTCTACATCGAGGCATACAGGAAGAGAAAATCGACGCAGCTGAAGAAGAAGGAAGAGGCGAGGAAGGAGGCGGAGGAGGAGGAGGAGAAACGTCGAAGCGGATCGACGCAGAGCGACGTGAAGGAGAACGGCGTGATTTACGCGAACGAGTACAAAATGGCGACCGGCTACATCTCGGACAGCGGGCTCAGGAATCGTGTGTTCATAGATAACAGAGGCTTTCAAAAATAGGACTGTCGCGGTGAATTCGTTAAGTCCATGACACGAGTCGGCTGGATTCTCGTAGCTAATTAGACGTTCGATCGAGGACACTCGATCGCTCGGGCCAAACGTTGACTTCCAGGTGCGTTCCTTTGCTGAACCTTTCGAATAACCGTAACTTCCCCATCAATCTACGGGTGGAATACACTTGCGCGAAAGTGTTGCGTAAACTTTCACGCCTTTTTCCCTGTGTTTGTATGCTTCTGAGTACGCGTGTAAGTATGTGTGTATCTGCGAGTGTACAACTAGAATAAGAATGAAACGAGGAAGCCATGGATCGTATCATGGACCGCCTACACCTAATCCGAGTCGAGTTAGGGTCGCAACAATTTGCCAAATTATTCTTCTCGCAAAGTTTTTTTTATCGTCTTTTACGAAGCTCATCGATTCTTAAGTGTAAGGGTTACCTCGTGGCTGAAGCGTCCGCGAATCGCTTCAGTGTAACGTCTGTTACGAATCCCGTTGCGCTCGCAACGTTCTTATTGCTCAAACCATCAAACGAATGGAACCTCTACGGATTGTAACGCCCCTCTGTCGAGGAGATCATCTTCCGTTCGCTCTCTTGCCGCGTTTCACGGTGAACCTTCAACCATCCGCGTCGACATTGTCACGAATGTAAATTAACGTTGAGATTGAACGATCGTAAGTTACTGACAGATAGGTTCGACATCGTACCGATTACGAATCAATTCTCCAGGGCATATGCGACGAGGTAGATAATCACAAGCAAGCGTCGCGTTCGAAAATCAAAAATCGAGAGAACTGATATGCGTATAAGATAGAGATATTGGATTCGGTCTCGTCCTTCCGCTAGCCTGCGCAACGAACGCAAGCCATAACGTGTAAGACGCGATTGGAGTGTGTTAACTTTCGTATCGCAATAATTGTCTCTCGCAGTTAGGTTCCTGTGGTAATCATTGGTCGAATTTTTAACCGATCTCTGACACGTGTGCACATCTACAGGCTGCTTTTCTTGTCCGTACGAGGTACAAAGTAGTGTTGACCTGATTCGAAAAGCGTCGACCCGATACGATGCGAAGTACACTTTCAGTGTGTAGGATAAGTAACTTTGTACAATATGAACAGCTTGCTGCGAACAGAAAATGTATTTATTTTGTGACGATTAAATTGTACGATTTTTACCGAACAAATTACTTTGTTATTTTGTCGCTAACGTTCTTGTCCGGAAGAAAATCACGGTTCTTCAAGAAATTTTACAATCATCGCTGTGCATTCCTTAGAAAATTAGCGGAAGAGCTGCTGCAGAAAATTTTCAGCCTTCCTTTTAAATCTGTTTAGGAAGAAACAAACATGTACAGAAAGTAAAATTTAAATTTCGCGTCCCATGATCTAACACTCCATATATTACTACTATATTACTCCATATATTATTAAGAAATTCCTTAATTTTCATTGAATAGAAAGACTCAGATAAATTGTATCTACCGCTTTAAGGATAAGAGAGAAAAAGATATATAAAAAAAGCTATGCTCTCGAACCCCTGGCGCCATCTCTGTGGAAAGTGCTCAAACTGGTCGGCAATTAGTTTGAGAACTTTCCGCAGAGATGGCGCTAGTAGTTCTTGAGGCGTTCACTTCGCTGTTGATAATTGTGTGCGATCAGTTTGAGCACTTTTCACAGAGATGGCGCCACGGGTTCTTCAGTAGGGTCACAATCATCTGTCTCACTCTTTCTTATAGGTTTTTTTTATATATCTTTCTCTCTCCTACCTCCATAGCGGGAGATATAATTTATCTGACTCTTTCTATTCAATGAAAATTAAGGAATTTCTTTATTCAATCAGCAGTACTCTAAAATTCTGTAATTAAGATGAAAGAGAGCAGCAGAGAGAAGGAAAGAGAAAGCTTAGTGAATTAAGATGCTATTGTGAAATTTGTTGCCCTCCACGTCTGAAAATAATTAGTTAAACAGGGGATAAAAGTTTTGGTAATTTACAAATTTTGCCGATGGTCCTTACTGCTTTGCACTCTACTTTCGCACTGCAATCTTATTCTACGCTGTATCGGTAACGTTTATAAGCGACACAAGAATGGTAACGAGATTGTATAACTCTTGATGTTCGGATAAGTCTACATTGTACGTGTACATCACCGCTTGTGGCATAAACGTGCACTGTAAGATTTGACGGAGTTAGCTGACGGATAAATGAAATTTCTTATTTATCTACAACATGAGGTATTATCAGAAGAGAACCGATTTAAACACCAGAAAGGATCTTTTAAATATACGAAACACTTTTCACGCGCATGTAGGAACGTTTGAGATTAGAAACGATGGAAAAGTAAAACACAACGATGTTCGGTTAATTCACAATCGTTTCGTACTTTTTCACCAGCGATAAAGATGATCTGGCTACTGTGAAGTCCCAGGAACGAACAAACCAGACAGTACTAATTTTCATTGGTGAAAGTGGCAACCGGAGAAAGTCATGAGCCACGCGACATAAAGAAGGCTACGGATAAACTGCATTTACCTTACTAATGCATTACTATACATGTTAATGCACTGCGTCCAGTATATTATACTTTTGTCATTCATAGTCGAAGATACATGAATTAATCAGGAGAGGTAAAAATGAATAAAATTTGCATTATTTCAATTTCAATTAATCTAACTTCACCGGATTTGAATATAGTTGGTTCAAACATAGAAAATGTTGTCAGTTCATCTCCAACAATTTTCACAATTAATTCTCAAATATAAATATTAGCGGACGAAAAAAAAATGCACGTGTTTCGGTCGAGCGATATTTCTCATTAATGTCAACTATTATAGAAACCTATATTGTTTTTCATTGTAGAAAAAAATAGACTTTATTTGCGCGAAATCATCGGCAAAAAAAGAATCGATAAATGACGCTGCTACAATGATCGTAAATTATGAACGCTGATAGTTAAACGCGTGCTTTAACCGTACAAAACAAGGGAATAGACTTCTAATTTGCAAGAAATAATACGAAATTATCCAATTTGTTGAATGGCATTAAACAATTACCGTAAATAACGAAAGACAAAGTTCAGAGCCGTACAATAATCGTTGAAACTTCCATAAAACAGGAGATAATAGAAAGAAAATTAACTTAAACGTTAACAGAAAAAGGTAAAGAGTGATCTGAACAATGATTTCCTACTTTTCTGTTTCCCACATATTTCCCTTTTCCTTATAACTTGTGTGATATAATTACAATTTTAATCATTTCTATATTATTTATTAATTATTTCATATGCATGTCCGTAAAACGAAAATAAAGTGCAACCGACTATATTACAGTATGGAACAATAAAGTGTGGCATATGAAATAAATACATTAAAATGTGCATAAGAAATAGAAGAATCAGAAAGTAATATCACTTTTGCGTCAGAACCCTTAAATAATTCATCAATTATGCTGAACGATTCGATTATGCAAGACTCACCATAAATAATATGCAAAAAACGATATTACATTTGCGCGAGAACTATTTCCTCTCGGTTCAATGTTTTATATTCGCGATCATATTTTCGAATCTGTTGCGATGTACGTTTCCACTTACAGAGTAGTATACGGAATTACAATAACAAATGTAGGGATTCGAATAATAAATATTTCATAATGAGTACTTTTCCACCGTTGGTAGAATGTTAAAGCATTTAAAACGAAGTGTCGTGATCCACAGTGTATTTCCTACTTAAAATAGTAAACATTGGTATGATATTGAGCAGGAAACGATGGAATCAAAGGTTAACAATGCTTAAAACGACATTTGCATACGCCAATTATAATCAAACTACGTAATCACATCGTGAGCAGTCTGATAATATTTAAAGTTCTAGTATTGTGGATGAATTAGCATAAATATTGTGACAACATATAGAAATAAAAGTAATATAGAATTCTAAAGTTCAATCAGAAACAAAACATCCTCTTGGATACCATCATTGATTTCAGTCAAGAAATCCACTGTACACAGAACATTTTCGAGGACCGTGCGGTCTTAACTAAAAATGATGTACAAAAATATTTGCTATCCGAGGCACGAAATCTGCGTTTATGATGGCCATCTCCTTAATGTAACGTGTTTTAAATATTCGGATGAAATCATTGGACATCACACGCTGAAACGATAATTTTTTGGCACTTCGTTCCGAGAAAATCGTCACGAGGCTCCCAGCTGCACCATCGCTGCCCGTTGACCAGGTGAAAACATGCTAATTTGGCTTGCGTTTGAATTTTTTTCGACGCGCAACAAGATTTTATTTTACCGCGTCGGCGTCATCGAATGTTTTCACGGATGCGTGTTTTTCGAAGCCGCGTTGGAGCGACTTCCTAGAAAACTAATCAGAAATGTTTGCTTTCTTCCATTGTGCCTCGCTCAAGCGTAGAGAAATGCAAAACAGATGTTTGCGATTAATAGGAAGGGAATCAACTTAATAAGAAAGAATGCTTGTAATCTGAAGAACTTCGAACCGAAATCGACAACGCGTACAACGAAAATTACTTAACAACGTCGATTCATGGAGGAGGAGGAGAAGAACCTTGAACCCTTACTGTGAAAGTATCGTTATTACTTTACTACCAGAGCTATCCACTCTCTCGGATCACGTCTGAACGGTAACATTTTGTTCCTGTCTCATAACACTTTGGCATCGTTCGAGTTCAAAAGAGAACCTTTCAAACGAGGACGATGTATTCACGCATCCTTTTCATTATTGGATTTGAACGCAATTCCATTTATAATAGTTGAACTTTCTACTATTACTGATGAGATCAATGGTTAAGTTATCAGTCGCTCGGTATAACAACAAAATCAGCCGACGGGAAGGGAAAAATTTAATCGTAACTTTACTTCTTATCCGTGTCATCCATAAACAGCTTTGTACTTTAGACTTACTTATATTCGCAGTAAAAGATCAATTTGGGACTAATTTAAATTTAAGAATTCGCTTAAGCATTTTAACGACGCATGTTTTGCAAGTCAGTGTGGCGGAAGTCTCGGAAGATGAAAAAAAAATGACAAAATCTATTTAAGAGAAATGCGCAAGCAATATAATTAAACCCGACGAACGGTACAAGTCGGAGAGCAGCCTCTTCCAGAGAAACGAAATAGCAAGCGTCTCGTGACCGTGCAAACCAGATAAAAATCACTTTCGCCGATCGTCGAGACTAAGATAATCGTGACTTGCATAACCTCGGGCAAGGCTGTTACACGGCATTACACTTTCTGCTCTTTCACCGATAGACAGAATCGCTCTCGTTCCCGTCCGTCTACTCTTTCATCGCCGTTTAACGATTCAAATGCGAACGAAATAGCTGCCCAAAGTTTCTGTTAAACTAGAAGAAAAATGAAGTAATTCGAACTCGATGAACAACGGTAAAAAAATATACGAGTGACATAGGTACCAGTCACGAACGTGATAAATCGTGCAAAAGGATAGGAAAACGTCGAAGTGTAAATGGCTGGCAAGATGAGATAAATATGCACGCGAACAATTTACTCTACACCTCTTGCGTGTGTGGTGTATAGTTCAATAAAGATGAAAGAAAATATTTGAAATCTTTTAAGGAATATACCGCTCGGTCACCTGGTTCGTGGACGAACGACTAATTCTGTTGTATGTCTAATGATCGCGTTGCTTCATAGCAAACAGATGACTCGAAATATATGAATTAGAGAAATTCAAAGGAAGTGTGTGATGCAATGTTTTATACCACAGGGGCTACCGCCATAGTAGATGAATTCAAAGTAGGTTAATCTCTACAAATATGGCCTGTAACCAGCAATTGGCCACTTTCCCGACCTTGCAACGGCCTGTTTCACGTCGAAGAACTAAATATTCGATCGTAATACAATGCAATAAACATTGATTTACAAAATCTGTTAGGACGGGAACGCGTTACGCATGATGATTTAATAACTAGAAAAAACAATGAATCCTAACGACAGCTTTCTAACAATTATTTTCTATAAAATGATAAATTGCTTCTTAAATTTCTAAATAAATTATCATGGACGGACTATCGACTGACATTAGATTTCTTTCGAGAGAATTAACCTGAAATAGATCGCCGAGAGAAACTAACGAGAATTTTGCAAGCAATCGACTAAACTCTAGCGACGATTCCCGCTTAAAATGAATCATCCTGATTCGTTGTATGTACCTTCCCATTGGTGCTTCGTCGAGTCGCCTGTTTAAATTACTACTGTTAATTACCAGTAAACAGATTTCTACGATAACGAATAAATTGTTCGTAGACAAGCTCTACATTCGATACTTTTAATTGCACGTATAATCCTTTAAACATATCTCGTTACTACAGAGAACGAGTACGTAACTAATCGAGATCGTCTATCAAACGGCATGCATAATGCATTTTGATATTAACATATTTTGCATTCGACTCTCGTAATAAGGCGACGGATGAACAGCGAATACGAGGAAAGGCGAGGAAACAGCTGATAATAGAAAGGGAAAATAGAATAAGAAAAGGAAGGAAAAAAGTGGAAGGAAATAACAAATGGTCGAGATCCACGGTTTGAGAGCCATCCGCGAGAGGTTGCGGCAGCGGCCGCGAGATGGCAAGTTGGCGGCAGTACCTTTCGTCGTCGGCACGGGCGGTCCGGTCCTCGGTTCCATCGTTCTCGTCGCGTCGTCCTCGTTGTCCTCGTCGTCGTCCTCATCTTTGCCGCGATCGTTTTTTCCTTTCCCCCTTTTAAAAAGACTCGGTTCATCGGATTCGGTTGAACGGCGTGCTGGCAAAGGAAGCAGTATCATATGGAGAATTGGCAAGAGCGAGGTGGGAGATCCGTATGCGAGCACGCAGAAAAGTGACAGGTTACGAGCAGTTGGTCGAAAGTGGGAGGGAAACGGAGAAGGAAGGAAAAAGAAAGGAACGGAAAGGAACGAGGGAAAAAGGAGAGAGGAATAGTGGTAGAATGAAGCATCCTGGGCAGGAGTAGGGCGAAGGCAAGCAACAGCGAGGTGGACTGGCGGCGTATAGGTATAACGTAAACGGAAAACGACTGGCGGTTAGAGTGTACAAAAAGGAACGGAGTACCGTCAGTCAAGTGCGGCCGCGTGCACAGGAAACTGTGGAGGTTTAACGTTGCTCTCTTTTCTCTTTCCCCCTTGCTATTTATTCCCTTATCTTTTCCCTTCTGCCTCTGTTTCGGTTTCTGCCCTCCCTGCCTTTCCCTTCGTTTACGATCTGTGATACGCGTTCGCGACGGAGAAGAGGAAGAAGACACGTCGATGAAAAACACTGGCGACGAGCAGTTATCATCCTTACTCGCGTTTACCCGCTTCTAACGGAACGAGACGGCCCGACCGCTTTCGCCTGTTTTCCGACACGCTCCCCGATACAAATCTAACGAACGGGGAACGTTACGAGGATATACTGGAAACTTGCCACATTTTTCATTTTTTCCCCCCGCTACCGCGAAAGAGCAACGTGCTTATTTCATGTACCATCGGTCAGGTGACAAGAGGAAAACAGAACGGTGCGAAAATTCGGGTAGACCCCGTCGTCGAGTCGGTGAACACGGTGCTGCGGCTAGCTAATCAGACGAAAAGATAGCCGAACAGGAGAGGAAAGAAAGAACCAACGACGAAAACCAGGTGGGTGTTGCCTTGCCTTGCCTTCTCATCTACCGTACTCGCTCGCGAATTAATCTATCTAGTACCGTCCTATGCGATTGAGGCGTGCCGGCGCGTCCTTTGAGGTTAGGACGGCCCGTAATCGATTCTGACACGAGCCTCGTCAAAGCGAAATCACACGTACCGACCGACGTGATTTCTTTTCAAAATCCAATCTTCTCGTTCCCCCTCGCAGTTCTTATTGATCGACCAGAAAATTATCGGCTGCCTGGCATCGATAGCTACGAAAATCTTGTTACATTTCCCGGCAAAATGTTCCAAGTAAAACCGTCCGTCTCGCATCCCTTCGACATGCACGATCTTACGACCTAACCTCCGACGAACAGTGCTCGTCGTACGTGGAACAATTCCTCCTTTTCAATATCTTCGACTTACCGTTATCGATACTAAACGTAATCTATTATCTCAAAGAACGTAATCTCCTGGACGGCTCGATTAAATAGGTAACGTTGGTCGGTTACTGCTCGATTCCTTCCCCTGCGACAATCGCGAATATCAAAGAGAAAACTCGGTCGTTGGTCGTTGCATCTCGAAACATTCCGTGTGGACGTGAATCATACGTGAACGAATATATTGCACGAGATCGTGATCGGGGACAGTGACGGGGCTACGTTAGAAAATTTCGTACAACTTATGATTCATAGGCTATGTTTATGTTCGACGGGATATCTGTGTCGATAGTGCGTGAATTTTGGCGTCGACGTTGTTTATTATTTTACCACTGATCGTGTTAGCTGGTCGAACAAAAATAAATCGACCGTAACCGATCGCTAGAAGACATTTTCCGGCTTTTTAATCCGGTTGAAATTGCACATCACGCATTCCGTGTGATTTCGCAGCTGATTTCGTTCGGCTCGGTTCGACTCCGATGCCGTTACTTCCGGTACACGCGCTCTTCCGCACGCTTACGAGAAATTAATAATTCTTTCGAAGGCGAACCGGCGAACGTGTCAGGTTTGAAAATGATAATACTCGGCGACATTACGTTCGTTTCCGGTACAATTGGCTCTTGTTGCTCGCGAACAAGTTTACCGTTCTCTATCGGACGCTTTCTCTCTCGTCTTTAGGAGACGCGCGCGCAACACCTTTAATTGTGCGCTAAAATAACCTGACGGAATAATAAAGCGATGGACGAGAGAGTTGCGCGCGGTGTTTTGTTAGAAACTGACGATATTGGTCGAGGTGTCGGTTTCAGTTACCTACTCGCATGTCCACTCTTTCCAATATCGTCTGTGCTCTGACGTCTGTCGATCACGTTATTTACGAATGCAAATCCATTGGAAAAATTTCGCCACGCTGCCGACCTCGATCGAGCCACGATGCAAACAAAAAAATTGTAACCTTCATTGAAAGTTCGATGTAATTGAGCGCAGCGAGAAAAATGTATTAACCGTCAGATTAAAGAGCACTCGGTCAAAGAATGAGCTCGAGGATCTTTATCAATCTTTTTCTTCTTCAAAGTAAACGATAAATTCTCCGTCTCTAATCGGCAACCGTACACATCTTAAAGCGCACGTTTAGCAGAGTATATCTGTTCGAAGTGTCGCGATAATTAACTTCCTTTTCTCTACCGACTTCCGCCACACAGAAGGAGGACGAGGATGCTTGAAGAACTGGTAGACAGAGAAAGCAATTGTTTGTTATATATCCGAGAACCACAATGGATTCGAAGGAATCAATAAGACCGTATGAAATTCAGTTTATACTGGCCTTTACTCCGACCGACGCACACCATTTCTACATTCGAAAAATCTTTTTTCACGGACTCCGAGTTCGCCGTTCCCGTTTAATGGCGCGAAGGCATCTCGACTCGCGAGGGAACAGGACCGTCCGCTAAAAACTGATGGGAAAGCCTCTCGTCCGAAAGTAAATACCGTTTAAGCAACTCCGCCCGGGCAACCATTACTTTCTCCGTCCTCGAGAAATGCTACGTAATAGCCGCGCGTCATCGTTAAATTGAATAATTTCACGTGATCAGCTTCATTCTTTCGCGTCACTGTGAAACTCGCCTCCTGTATTTCGTACGAAGCTGCATCTCCGTCGACCGACCTACTTTGTACCTCCGGGACGACTCGACTCGACTCGACTCGGCGAGGAGAGGAACCGATGCCCGGAAAGATTGTGACCCGTGTCGTCCGTGTTCGACGAGAAATCGATGAATCTTACGTGACAATTTAAAACGGCGATGTTCTTATTCTCTCCTCGCGGAAATCGTATCGAGAGGAGCGCGAACGCTCCCCTTCGACCGCCCAACCCATCATCGAGATCGTGAAATTGACTCACCGTGGGATACCTAGAAATCGATCGCCGAATCTTTGGTAACCGTGTAACTGATAATTCACGAGCACGCAAACAAGCCCGATGAACGCGATACCGCGTGTTTATCTTGACTCTTTGTTCGTTCGAATAATCGAAACCGCGAAACGCACGCTCTACGAATTACGTGGGAACTGTAGTGTTACGCGGTCGAACTAGGGTCGTCTCTCGAACGGAAAGGAAAAAAATAATCAATACCAAAATGACCAAGCTCGGTTAGGTGACACGTGCTCCGCTGTAAATTATACACGCGATGCGAGAAACTCGCCGCGTGCGTGTTCGATACGAATTTACGCACGTGTCGCGCCTGGCTTGGGGTCGAGTGTCTTTTCCTGTTTTTTTGCGTTTGCGTTTCTCGAAGATGTAATCGCATTCTAGATCTAGGTTTTACATCATACATCGGATATGTACGCGGAGTCAGTGAAAGTAACATTTACCGTGATGCCATAGATTAACTTCAATTTAAACCCCCTGCGTGACAAGATCCAGCGACGCTGCGAGATTTAAATACGATTGCGTTCACAATTTTCCTCCGAGTTTTTCTTCGTTACGATTTATTCAGAATTCAGATGAGACAATTTCCCCGTGTTCGATTTACATTTTTTTCTCTACACGTAATTATCCATAGTACTTGCCCGTCCTTGATGCACCCAAAAAAAAAAAAAATGATCGCTGTGGCAGACTGAATTCGGTCGAACTCAAATATACGTTAACACGTATGCATCTGACCGACCGCCTTGAAACGAGCGGAACGTAGAACTTAATATGTACAAATCAGAATAATTACCGGTTAATTGCGCGGGTTATGTTAATAAGCATAGGCACTCGTATTCATTAATCCATGCAGTAGTAAATACAGTACAATTTCCGCTTTGTAAAGCTCGCTACTTGGTATACATATGTATATATATATATATATCCTATATACATATATGTATATATTACAATTTCAATCACTAAAAATCTATTAATCAATGTGACGTATATTACAGATAAATATACGGACAGAGCGATAATTATCGCAATGATAAAACATAGTTCGCAGAGTAGATAAGCAGAGTAGTAAGCAGAAGTAATTAGCAGAGTTCCTTTATTCATAGGAAATATCGTTCATTCGTGAAGATAATTCATGATCAAATCGAACGGGCTTTCGCGTTGCTCAACCGAAACCTTCTTCCTAAAACACCTTGAGAAAGGAAATCGGCGATGTATCGCAAATTAACCCCTAACGTTTCTTACTTTAACTCGCAACAATTGCAAGTCAAGCGTATCCTCGTACCAACTAATTAGCGAGATCGAAACACTCGTAAATTGGTCAATTTTCAGATGAACATATCGAATCGATGAATTATAATATTTGGGGAAAGCTGACTCGTACGAGAATTTCAGTTCTTCCGGCGAACTTTGAATACCGTTTAGAAAGTATTTTATTAGGGAGCCGCGCGTTTTCTTCTTTGGAGGGACAGAATCATCGTACACCACTGAAACATTGCAAAATACCGATCCTCTCGGTATACTAATAGAAACGAAAAGAAGAAGGCAAAAATAATATTCATCCCTATCTCTTTCACTCGATGAATAATATTCTTTTTCAATTGTGATAACGCGCGCATTAAGTCCTTAATTGGTAGCTGATTACGCGTCTAAAAATACCGTTCGAAGAATGAAATTAAGCGTTAATCTAATTCTGAAAACAATACGTTTTATCAAATTGATACGAACCGCGGTCCAGTAAAATACACGCGGTTATGGCACCTACTACCTCGATTGCTCAACAGATTAATCATTACCGTGTTAATCGCAGGAAATTCATGTTGGTTTTCAAATCTAATCGGAACGATAAAGTCGAACCTGCTTCGATCACCATCCTACGCATCGAAAGCAAAATCGCGCAAAATCGAGAAAAGAAACTGGGAAAAGCGAAACGGACGAATTTACAGACGAATAATAGTTTTCGACCTGGCAGTTTCATTCGTTTATCCGGTGTAGTTGATCTCCACTCGACGTAACCACGTGTTTCGTAACTTTCTCGCCACCACCTTGTGTCTGCCCACGGGTTCCTGTATTTCTGTACATCTATCCATCATTTCCCTCTCTTTCGTTCCTGCTTTCTCCCTCCACCTGCCCCCCTTCCCACCTTTATTTTTCACAATCAGCTTCGACATTTCTTTTTTTTTTTCGCCTTGGAATGTCTACAAATTTTAAGTTTATATAAAGTCAATATTATGTAAAGCCTCGTTCGTATATGATCAAGTCGCCGGAATTCCATCAACTTTAGAACTCAACTTCGTGGCACGTCACCATAATCCGCTTCGAATCGTCTTAATATGAACAGGGCCGATTACAAGTACCTAATGGACGTCTTGAAGTTCCACCCATATTTACACACTCTTTGTATATCGTAACCTCACTTGGTGTAGACTTGCAAATTAGTTGCAAATTTGTTCCCGGTCGTAAGTATAAATTGGTAAAGCGTCGCCGTCAATGATTTTAGAGTGAAACACACACGTAAACGGTGAACACGTGGCATACGATTACACGTAGCACGTATTTTGAGGTTAAATACGTTCCTGCTCTCACCAGGATAACACAAGTTCGCGCACACACTTTTGTCACTGCCATCTCGAACGATCTTACTTACCTGTACGTTCTGCGCGTCCCCACGCGATTTCTCACGAACGGGACGAGCACTAATATTCGATGACAAGTTCGCGTCGATCTTTGTCTATTTACTTCTACGCTTTGCATTGTTCTGACTCCGTCTGAACGATACAACGGACACCAGCTAACAGCTAGGAAGAGAACAGACCCCGCCAAGTCGATACATCGAGGAGAGCGGGACTTTTATATTTATTACGGGTACATATTCTTTGGGAATCGAGTAATTTTTTATCCTTACACGGTATCGTTTACTCTGATAGGAAAAACTTGAAAAGCGTCGAGTTGATTAGCATACTTTTTCATGTAAAGCACTGTGACAAAGAAAAGCGTGATAAAAAGAAAAATTAATTCGTAATTCGTCGTTCGACGGTAGATATATACGCATCATACGTTCGCTACAAAGATAGACAATTGATTAAACAACATTCCAACTGTAAAGCACGGGCGTTTAGCTTTTATAAACGTATGATTACTTGGAGGTGTTTTTTTTATTCTCGATTGTATAAAACTACGATACCCTTAGTACCGTAGCTGGTAAACAAGAATCCAAAATGTGGTTTCCGATCGACTTGTATTAACGACCGTTAAATCAATATCTCTGCGGTTGGTAAAGGCCGTTTGTCTTCCAGATCCGATAACGACACGAGTAAGCCTTAATGTTATACCTGATGGCCTTGCAGCGGTGGGCATCGAGGTCTTAACTTCGAACTATGCACTGTACGCGTTAAACGCAAAATTTTTATGGGGAATATGCCTGCATCGGTTATGAATAATTATTAATAACCCATTACTTAGCGGCAAACAGTCGCGTATTCAATAATTTACAACCTCTTAAAATCTTGATTTAAATGCCTCCAACATTTATTATACATCAATGAATAATGCAAATTAACTTGGACTTTGAATGTTAGCACGCGGCCTTTTTTTCGGTAGCAATTAACGAGTCATTACTGTTGGTGATTTTTGCACTTGTACTTTGGTGTTCCCCACTGTGCAACTCTGCCAACAAGTTTTCAGAAAAATCGCAATGTACACAGTTCGTTAAACTTCTCGATACGAGGCCTTTTATCGAAGCACGTGACGCCACGATTGGTCAGCTACGCCCCGCGCATTCCTCTGATCAGACCAAGTCCTCCCGATACCCTGCTGTCTCTTTCGTTTTCAATTAATCGGCTTATTTCCAACGATACCAACTGTAACGCCGTCAAAAAAAAATTTGTTAACAAGATAGTTCCCGCGAATAACACGATCCATAAATCGCATTCATTGAACACGCGACAATCGTGACCCGATCGTGACATGGAGTCTGGTGTTAATCAAATTCGAATTGATTTAAATTAATCTAAAACCGCGATAGTATTCTATATTACCGTAGTATACTACAGTCTCCGATTCATAGAAAAGCTAGAAATTTCCATATCCGCGTTCTACAACGCACAATGTTTTCATTTCGCTACGGTCAGCTTTTTTTTCCAACCAGTTTTACTTTCCTTTTCGTATCATCGTACGTATATGAACCGATGAAAGTGAATAACGGTGGTAAGGTATCGGCGATATTCCTATCGATGGTAGATTCTATGGTTTTATTTTGGAGAACGATGAAAAGGGACGAAATGAGAGGAAAAGGGCGCGTTGTTCGACGAGCGGTACGAGAATCCGACGTTTCCAGCGACGATCCAACGTACCGTCGTTCTAACTTTCTCGAAAGCAACTGACGGACGACCCGGAAACACGTCGGACAATCCGTACGGGCGCATTTAAAAGGCAAAGCGATCGATGCGCCTTTATACTTCCGCGAAAACCACTTTACGCACGGACTGCGTAAAACGAATGGATTTCGCGCGCGCGCCTGTTTACACTTGCATTTTACGCATCTGCTCGTCGAGAACGGTTCTCTTTACCGTCTCGAGGATCGTTAAAACCTGTCGGAATTTTGTCTGGAATTTTTTTTTTTTTTCTCCCCCTCTCCTCGCGCTAGTTCCAACCAATAATCACAGAACGTCAATCAATATCGTTTAGTCGAGATCGTATTCGTACTCGCATTTATGGAGTACTATTCGCCAGTAACGCGGTTGGAAATGTCGCAACGTTTTATTCGCCCAGTGATTGAAAAGCGTGAGCGATTTCAGCGTCGCGGCGAGGATCGCAGTGGGAGGTTTTAAAGAATTTCCTACGGCTTCTCGTTATTCTCGATATTGACAATCAGAGTCGAGTGAAAAGAGACCGTTTTGTTTTGGTTTCAGACTCGAGCCAAGATGACAACAATAGTGGCGGATCTGGTGCACGGGTACAATGACCTGATGGATAACAAGTCCGGTAAGACGATTTTTCTTTCGTTACGATAAACAAGTATATGGCGACGGCGAAAATAAATAAATCGGCCGCGTGGCGTTCAAATTCTTTCTTCATTTTGGTGGACGATGTATCGAAAGCACCGTCACACCGATTTCACCCGACGCAACGAGGCAACTGGCACTTCAAAACGATCACGGAAATGTACGCCGGAATGATAGAACGTACGGGAAGTTAGGCTTGGTTTTACGTTATAGAAAAAAATAATTCGTTGGAACGATAATTATTTGGTGGGTGATGAAAGCGGAGAAATGCGTGGAATAGTTCGCTTTCGTAACATCTTTCGAACGAGGACACGAATCTATGCGTGACTCGAGGAGCGCGGCGCACCAGGTGCGATGGCCAGAGCGGAGGCGTGTTCGTCGTGCATATTTTCAAAATGACCCCTCTCGCTGCTCGGAGCCGCGCGTGTGTCAATAAAATGTCGTAACGCCGTCTTCCGTCTTGTTCCCAATTTTCCCTTAGAGCCACCTGAAATTCCCGTGAAGCTTCATTCACGTCGACGTGTCATCGCGGACTTTCCAGCCGTCGAATATTGGCCAAACGAAAACGAGGGGCGAAATAAAAATAAGAAAAAACTGACATCCGTACGCGTCAGCATTTCCCAGACGGATTCGATTCACTCGTAGCGCACGCAAACCGAGTGCTCTCGTCTCGGTTCCTTAACAATTCCCCTCCCTTGCCCTCGATTGCTCCCACCGTCCTTTTTTCTATCGTTTTGTGAATGTTTTGAAGAGATTGCTGAAATAAAAAGAGAGAGAGAGAGAGAGAGTACGAAGCATTTATTCCAACTTCTTCAAGGGAATACAATAGATTTATCCTAAATACTGGTAAACTCCAAAAGCGCACGAAAGAGCGAACTGGACAACAGAAGCACTGTTAGAGGAACAGTAATAATTCCGTTCCAACAGAACTGTGCAACTGTGCTGGCTGTTCTGGCAAAGTTATTGGAGAGACCAATGCTGATATCATAGTCCAATGTGCATACTGTTTGTGCTGTGACTATTTTACAGCTCTCTTGGGTGAATGTAACCAATTCACCGTGTTTTTCGCTCGCAGTTTACCCCATTTCCTATGAAACAATCAATTTTCGTCCCATTATCAACCTCGTAATCTACAATTATATCAGCTGATTCTCGACAACGGGTGCTATCGGTCGGGTTCGTCTTTTCCTCGACGACGTTTCGTGTCACGTTGGAGGGTTGAACGCTCATCTAGAGGCGATTGCGTTAGTCAATTTTCTACACCTTCATTGACCGACTCGCTACAAGGCTGTATACTAGACTTACGAGCGGCTAAGGGGCTTGAATCTACCAGCCCTCTTTTAACGTTCCCATGCTACACGGTACGTGGATTATCGATTTAATACCGGCAAGCCAGTAGGCCGTGTTTTCCGCTAATCGTGTCCCGTGTAGACGAAGAGACACGTCCCTGCTTGATTACACCAAGGCTGCCGCGCCACTGGAATCCGTTCTTGCATTTACATCCGATGCTTATTCGGCTAAACGTCCTCGATGCTGTGATCGCGTCCACTGTGCCGGTTATAATAAGATCATGCCGGGATTTTAGCGCGCGCGCACGTGCGACCCGTGTGCTCATTAGAAGAGTATTCGTTTTCCCGACCAAACCGCTCAACAATGTAAAAACGCTCCTCCAAAGTGATCAAAGTGTTTTCGCTCGACTTTACGGTGGACTTTAAACAGTTCCGTGCGTCAAAAGATTCGAGTAGAATCGTTCCAGTTTACGAGCGTGCAACACTGCTCGCGACAATGATGCATAATCAATTTTTTCCGAATCCTACAATTGAATTCCGCCTTCCTGTATCCGCGTCATGGAACGTTTACGTCGTTTACACGCCGGATAAAAACATTTGATTGATGGAACGATGGAAATAGCTAACTTGCGTTCGCGTGGATGTTCACGGAGTGACGCGAGCGCGGAGGTAATTCACCGGAAGTTCTGGCGAGCGCCTCCTGAACTCTGTCCGTCGCGCTCGCCTCTGCTCCACCCGCGGAGGGTTGAACGGGAGAAAAAAGAACGAAGAAATGCCCGAGAAATTTACCCAGGCTGAGGAATAACGCAGAGAGAGGGCTGTTCCTCTGGCTGGCTGGATTTTCCACGTTCGAGAATCGTTCTCTCGTCTCGCATCTGTTCCGACCGAATCCACCGGCTATTCTCGCGAATCACCAAACCTACACATGACGTAATTGTTACGCGGAATACGAGCAACGCATGCCGTTCGATATCTTATACAAAATATACTTCAACAGTAACTTTTTACGAGCGAAAAAAGCAGTCAGTTCTAAGAAAATAATTATTAAGCCGAGCGAGGCGATTACTTAATAACTAGTATTTGATCTATTACTTCTGATAATTGTATCCGTCCAAGTGGAATGGAACTTTTCATGATTATCAACGAGGTACGATATGTATTAACGTTGGATCGTAATCGAAGCCTCTTTCATTTCCAATAAAACGCGCGACAGTTGGGATAATAATCTGAGACGTTGGTTAAACGTCGATTATGTTTGCATATACAGAGAGAAAGAGGAAGAGAGAGAGAGAGTTTTCGAAAAATATTCCGTCGATGAGGCAAGAACGGAGAAGTCTATATGTTATAGAATTGAGTTATGCAGATTCAAGCAGTTCAAGTGAAATACGAGTAAATGCGAAGGAAGTCAGCCACGCTATATATGCGCATATGTAGATGCGTATGACGTCCCATCCATTTTGTAATTACCTGTTTGTCCAGGCAATGCCTCTTAACTATGTACATTTGACGATTACACGGATTAAGCGGCGTTGGAGAATCGGCTCGCAAAATTGACGCGTCCGCCGGTTCGATTGATAAAATAAATTACGCGCGATCATTCTCACCGCTGACCGGAAATGCACAATACTGAATATCGCGGTGCATCAGGTATGCGCGATGCGCGTCCACCGCGTTCGCCGATTGCGTAACTCCTCTGACCAACTTCTGCGGACACACGCCATGGATTGCTCCACATTTAAACGCGCATATAATAATACCCCCGTTGCAAAACGTCCACAAGCCTTTTACGAACAGGGAATGCCACCTTGCTCTCTATTTTCATTGTTACGTAACCGACGTGTACCACGGTAACCGTAGACGACGGGTCCCTCGACGCGCGTCCTTAAGAAATCGCGCCTCGCCGATGTCCACAACCGCCCTGACGAGAACGAAAAAAACACACGCGATTTCCCGTTTGCCTACTCTTCCCTCTACGCGTTGAGAAATTTCCGGCACGTTTGGCCAACCGTAATTAATAAGAATAGGAGTCGCTCGTCCACTAAGTTTTACTTTACACGCAACGGTGATCGCGAACGACCCGCGTACCCTGTAATTTCGTACGGACACATCGTACAATTATCGCGTAATCATAAAACGGAAACCCGACTCGTCGACGCGTACGAGAGACAGGATAACGTACATTTTGATCTCGTCGCGGTTTCCACGATACGCGAGGCTTTTGCACAGGTGACAAACATCGTGAGATTTTCCCCTTGGTACCTCGCGTTGCCAATTGGCATTCGAGTATCCCACTTCTATGTACTTTAACAGGAGTTTCAAACTTTGAACTTATCCGCGTATCGGAATAATTAACCCGTTCTTCGTTGTGTACGTTCCGTTTCACCCTTCCGCGCGAAATTGGCCATTGTTCACGACGGTAGCCGTTGTTCTTAATCAGGCTACTGTAATCGTAATGTACATCGTCGACGACTCGTTAAACCGCGGGCAGGGCAGGCTTTAAATCGTCCCATCGATTGGGAATACCTTCCCTTTCTTCCCGCGCGTGCCTACGCGAAACGTTCGATTAACTTTTCTTTTATAAAACACGAACGCTCCCGTTAAACGTGGCTCGCGTTACTGTTTGAACACCGTGACATCGGCGTGCTAACAGTTTCAATTTTCTCCGATACACGCAAAAGAGTTCAGTATCGGATCACTCCGGTCTCTTCTAAAAATAATCACCGTGCAAAGAGGTTAACGAACCGGGAAGCCCGTACTTTATCATCGCTTAATGACAGGAAAATCGTCATAACGAGGGTTACCGTGCCGTGTAACGAGCACGCGCGACGCCACGGAAAATAAGGAAACCCGGGAGGGAAAGATGACGCGACGAGTAACGACGATTGTTTTCTATTCCACCGATCGTCGGTAGCCGTGGGTAAAGATAATTAAACAAGGCGATGTATTACCAAGAGGAGCAGGAGAGCGAGATTTAATTAGCGGTAGTCAAGAACGAAGTGGACGCGCGCGGTTCTCCTACTTAGATTATTCGCGCGGATCTGGTCGATGCGAGGATTGGAGTCCTCCAGTTGCTCAGCCGTTGGCTCTTAATGGAGAACACCGATCGAATCCCTGTACTATGACACGACACGCCGGATAGAGCAGTTGGTCCCTTTAATTTCGAGGACCCGAAGAATCGTTGCTAACGATCCGTTCTATCGAGCGCGATATTAATTAACCCCGTACGAGTCGAATCCCGAGCGGGCTCTGGGGATTTAATCACGGCCGATTGCCAGCTGTCGAGCTGTCGGAAAGTGTACCACCGCCGATAAGCTCCTCTCTAGCACTTAAGAGTTCGCATTTCTCTGTCACGACTAATTACTCGCGCTTACTTTCGTTTATCGAACGAAACGACCAGGCCTCCACCAGTTGCCATTCATTCTAACGGTGACTATCTTCTCTGATTCTAGATCCCAGGGTGAACCATTGGCTGATGATGAGCAGTCCTATTCCGACGATAGCGATATGCCTGTCTTACGTTTATTTCAGCAAGGTTTTGGGACCGAAGCTAATGGAAAATAAAAAGCCTTTGAATCTTCGGGGAATTCTGATAACGTACAACTTTATACAAACGATATTCTCCTCATGGATCTTCTACGAGGTTCGTCTTGCTCTTTTTTTTTTCTCTCTTCTCGTCCCTTTTCCTTGAGGTGCTCGTTCGCGCGAGAGTAAAATTTTCGAGACCGGTTTGCGATAGTTTTACCCTCGGATGAACGCGCACCCTTGTACACGTACGTATAGATTGTATCATCTTTGTATGTATATATGGTGTATGTTCTCTCCCTCTCTCTGCCTCTCACTCTCACTCACTCTCTCTCTCTCTCTCTCTCTCTCTTTCTCTCTCTCAATGTCGGACAACTCCACGATTTCTACCACATACACACACCTTGGCACAGAAACGCACTGCGACGACTGTACCTCATTTAGTCCGCCGGCAAACTCGTTCAAGTAATCCCATTTCGACCTATCCTCGGTCCCGCCTAGAATAATTAATAACCAGTATCGGCAACGATGTGACTGCCCCTTATTCGTGAAAGTTATTGCCAGCTAGCTACGACGCGGCGCTTCGTGGCTTGCATAAGCCATTCCCTCGGCCAGTCGATGGAATTCGTCGCGGCGATGAAAAGCTCGCGCGAGCCGACGACGAACCGTGCCGCGATTTGCATTTCTCAGTTTTCCACCGCGCCCGCGTCGAGGCCAGCCAGATGGACGCGCCGATAGCCGTGAAACAGGATCGTTTGACCGTTCGACTACCCAGAGGATTCCCCCTGCCACGTACGAGCGCAGAGAAATTCTCTGGAAACGCGTCGATCTTTCAGCTCCAACTCCGTTAACGGTTCTTAAACATTCGAAATAAACTATAATTTACAAAACGGTTCGACGCTTTCCGAAATTCTCTCGCAACGCTCTTAAGATGTAACCAAGGTCTGGTAATATTCTGGGAATGCGCGTATAACGTCGAGTCAGTGGTTTACGCCGACCTGTATAGGAAGGATCGGAGCCGATACTCCGATTTGGGTCACCACCGGCGAGGATAATTGATCGGTTTAGAGGGCAAGGGACACAAGACTCGACCGGAATCAGACGTGATCGATTTTCTGTTTCGCGAAAATAGAACCTGTCCGCGCGACGCTCGGAATCGCCCCGGCGTCGCCTCTCTGACGACGATCAAGAATGCCCCCGTGCGTATTTAATCAAATACCGATCGTATTTGATTCGCGCTTAGTATGTCGCATGCACGGCCAGGTACAGTTATCTCGTGAGAATCGTACTCACGTAGGAGCACGTCTGTTGCTTTCTCCGCGTTTTTTCGTCGATCCAATTATTATTCGGCTGCGTATCGGTAACGATTAAAAACGTTCTGATGATCAGAGACACTCGGCCACTGGGACTGATAATCAGAAATCGACGGCACCGCTACCGCTAGTCACTCGCCTCTTTTCTTTCTTTTCTTTCTTTTCTTTTGATCGATGCCGTGCGGAGATTCGCTTGAATTTGCCCCGAAACGAATTTCGAAATTCGTACTCGGCTATCTAGAACCGATAGATAGCCTCGACGAGCGCGCATTAAAGCCGATCGAAGACTATGAAGTGGCGTCGAGAGCCATCTTCGAACATCCGGCCAACGTCATCGGATTTGATCATGTAGCGAGAATGCGAGTCTTTCGAGTAGACGAGAAACATCGATAGTCGTTTGCAACTAGAAACTTGTTTAAGAATACTGTATACCGTAAATTGATACCGTAAAATCGTTGCACACCTTCGAGTAGCTTCGCCCGCCATCGAGATCGGCAATAGAGAAATCGTCGGATGGGTTACCAAGCCGCACATTCGACGTTCCGTTTTCCATCGACGCGCTATCACAAACGGGTCTAATGGCATTCAAATGAAATGTGCAAACGCGGCAAGACATTCGCCGATATGATGTTACTTGTTTCCCTAAAAAATTACCCACGCGGCGAAACAGATACGCAGGAAGTAGCTCGAGCGGCAAGATCTATTTTTACCCGAATGCACTACACTATTCGAAGTGTCTTTTGTTCGAAAAAGCTCCAATTAAAACGTAGACAAATTTCTAACCAGCCGACGTGTACTTTACACCCGTGTATGCAGCGGTTCGATATCACCTGCAATTTGTCTCGCTTCGCGCCTCTCCCACCTTCGAGATCAATGTTTCAGATACTTGGACAAGTTTCCCGATTCCCGAGGACTGTATTGCTGTTCGCTGCGCGTCACGTAAAGCGCCACTAACGCTCTAATAGTGAAATCCTGAATGCTTTATTGCCCTCTGCAAGCTCGAACGTTCCACCAATTTTTCACTTTCGGAATGTTTCCAAGTATTTCGAGCCGCGACTCTGCGTCCCCCTGTTTTTCAACCAAGTTCATATCAGACTTCAGAAACGTTACACACTTAACGAGGTAGCTTATCGGTTCCGTGGATTCGACGTTTTTTTCACGTTCCACCGACTTGACCATTGGCCAGCCTTCTATTATTACACGGAGTTCGTTTATCGAGGAAACAAAAGTTTGCCGTTACGCTGAAACATACACGTGCGAGTTACGCAGCAGAGTTTAGGAATGGACTTTGAAAGAGAAAGTGGTTGCCGATAGAACGATGACGATTGGCAAGTTAATAAGAATTGGTCGAAATTTCTAAGCCGGCCGCATCCGGCTCGACGTGGAGGCCGAAAGTTGCCGTTCGCGATCGCAGAAAATGCGGTTTATCCCAGGGTGGCAATCCCGGATTAGCGCGCGTCGCTGAAATTTATTCGCCGACTCGGCCCGATCGGGACGCGTACATCAGCGGGATATAATTAACCGGACGAATTGTCGGCTCAATGATTCGCGAGTGACGTATGGTCCGCGATAATCCCATCGCGTCGATGTTTAATCGGTGTTACGCGTAATTCACGCGGCCACTCGATCGCACGTGCATACCTACGTCGCTACGTCCGCGACGATATTTTCGAATAATAATCGATCAAGCGTGTGCATTTACTCGGACTCGGATATCTTCGTTCAACAATTTTTAGTCAAATAAGAAAAAAGAAATACGACGCGTTATGCGCGTTCCTCAGCCTTCGAGTACGAAAAGTTTCCTCCGTAAAATATTCGCCTGTGTTTGTCGCGATTATACTTGCGCACGCGAGATTGTCCACCTTTGAACGCGTAATCCCACGAATCAACAAATGTCGATCAAACAAATCCGTCGTTGGTCGAACAGACCGCGTCTTCCGTTCCCACAGAGATTCCCCGCAACTAAATTTTTTTCTTTTTATTCCACATTTTTCTCCTTTGAGTCAGGCAGACACTTTTAGAGGAACGTATCAGCCGCTCGTCCTTCGTCTCCGGAGAAGTGCCATTAATACACGGCGAAGGTCCAACTCGACTGTTCGATTTTAGCATTAGAGGGGGACCGTCTATGCGGAGTACCGTAATGAGCTTCGCCGGTAATTTTCGTGACACGATGACACGATTCCAAAGCGACACGTATCCCGGGAAGCGGGTGCGAACTGTGTTACATCGATTTCAATCGTGTACGCGCCCCGAAACGGTTTTGAAACGCAGGAAAGTCCGTGGCCGTCGTTTAAACTCGACTTAGACACGCCTGCGAGCAACATCGGATACCATCAGACGACTTCCCGTGGAAACGTAGCTATACTAACTATTTTGGGCAATATCGTAGCCATTCGGCGCAATTGAAGGTTGCATCGCGCAACATATCGCGCGCGAGATCGGTTCAGATTTCTGTTCAACCTCCGAGCGACCGCAGACTGACTGCAGTGTCGGTAATATACTTTTCTAAGGGGACACGCGCGCGGCTTTACATCCTGGGGAACCTCGAATAGGAGCCACGGAAAAACCTTGCTTCCTGGCATCCTCGAGACGTGCCACGGCCAGTCGCAGCGACGTGTCCTTCCGTTTTGTCGTCGTACTCTTCGTTTTACGGGCGGAGCGAAACGATCTGGAAACCGGAGAGGAATTGCGATAGAGTCTGGGCGAAAAATCAGGCTGATAGAGTGCGTACGGTGTTTATCGCGAGATCACGCCCAACGCGGCCTTGACACACAGCTCTCTGCTCGTACGTAGGTATACGCGCGTACGTGCATCGTGTTCTCGTTACCGGACTACCCACGCTTTCAACTACAACCGCGGCTTTCCTGACTCTCTGTTTAACACGGTCAAGTTTAATGGAGTGCCGCGTCCTAGCGTCCACGATACCAATCGAATCGCCGCGAAACGGATGTCGCGCGTCACACGAATTACGCAACTAGACGAGATGCGACGGAGAGGATCGCCGTGAAACCGTGGAAAGTGGAAGCGACAGCTTGTCTTTCTTTCTTGTTTTTTTTTTCGTTCGTGCTATTAGCTACGCATCGATGAACAGTGAATTTTTTTCGTCTTTTTTTCTCGTTTAATCGATGATAATTGCTGACGTCGAAAGGGATAAGAAAATTAGCAGAAGGCCACGGGAAGTTTCGAGTGGCGTGCCTTTTCAGGCTGGACTTAAAATAAATTAAATTGCACGCGACGCTACATCCTTCGTTTGTGCGCAATGCCGCCCCCTTTCACTGTCCTTAATGGGCCACGGAAACGTCCGCTGACTAATGCGACGGTACACTTTATTTTGACGCAATTATCACAATCTATTGCCCAGCAAAAATGTTCCCCGCTAATCTTAATTGAATCGTTTTATCTTGTTTGGCCGCGGCCACTTGCGCCACATTATATCGCCGTTAATTTTTATCGTCGACGAGCTCGCATTTGTCAAAAACGATTCATCGTTTTTGACAAATGCGAATTCTACTGAACGCTGTCTGTACCGCGTATTATCGTTTAATGCCACGCATTAACCGTGACTTGGTTCCGAAATACGTGGCATTCCTCGATAGATAAACGACGACAACAGTGACAGTCTCGCGCGTTAATAAATAGTTCTGAACGTAACCTAAGGTTATCGTTTCTATCGTTATCAACGGGAGATTAATCCGACGATCCCGTTGTCTCATCGACTATAATTTTCGTGAGAAGTCCGATATGTGTAATAATTACGCTGGGGGGGGAAGAGTACCAATTTGGTCGCGTTAGCGATTAGATAGAACCCGTTAAGTGCCCTTTATACCAACGTCTGTTGTAATCGGAAAATGCGAATTAATGAGACAATTTGAACGTTTCGAGTTTCTGCAGAACGCGCGAAAAAGTCCTTCGCGGATAACGTTCCGACGCTCGGTTTGAACATGATCGGTGCGCCACTTTAGCCAATTAGTTTCTCGCGATATTTCGCTAGCGTGACGCGCGTGCCGATTTCAAGGGTAATCGCGAATCGAGCGATCGCGTCCAATAATCGATCGATCGATTCGTGGCGATCCGCGCGAGAACCTCCGCTAAAGAGGGACGAAATAAAAAAGGTAAAGAGAGGCAGGGAGAACGGAGCGTTAATCGCGGTACGGTTTGTGCCCGCGAATCGATAGCGGCGTTTTAAGGTCGCGGCGAGACCGCGTGGCCTGATTTTTCGCCGGCAGGGAGGAAGGGAAAGCGAAAAAATAGCGAAAACACGGCCGAAAGCGTGGAAGGAACCGACTACAGCCGGCATTGTCCGTAATATTCTCGAAGGAGCGCGCGGGCTTTTAGAATTCGAAATAGCAGAGAATAGTCGTCTTGCGAGGGAAACACGGCGGGCGACTCTTTTGTCTCGTCGGCTTCGCCGGGTTCTTGATCGAACAAAGCGAAGCGAGCGAAGGGACACGAGAGTTTCACGGTGAAAAGCCACCGATCGCGCTCTGTACGATGCTGATTGTCATTGCCTCGTAATAGTCCTCGTTCAGCTACCGATTAATCCACCCCGCCCCCCACCCTTTTATTCTCCTCACTTTCACCCGTTTACTTCTTGCAGTACTTGATGAGCGGATGGGCGAAAGGATACAGTTTCCGATGCCAACCGGTCGATTACTCGAACAACCCCATGGCCCTTCGAATGGCGAACACGTGTTGGTGGTATTACATCAGCAAGTTCACCGAGTTCTTCGATACCGTGAGTATCCTCATCGGCCATTCAATGCCACGTCGTTTAAATATAGGAGTAGATATTAGAGAAACAGGTCATTCGAGATCGTTCGGAGCGGCTGCTGTTACGAGACCAGTAACGTCCTATAGAATTCATAGACAATGCCGCGAGATTCGCCTATTTGCCGAACCTAATTTGCCGCGTTCAACCCCGTATTACTAACTTTGTGTGTCCCTGGAGAGAGATTCTCGCTGGTGGTAGCTACCTCGAGCAGCAGCAGCCTATTTCTTGCGCCTTCTCTTATGCTAGAGTCAAAGCTTAAGCGAATCTGGCGGTAATTGATAGAAATGATCCCTACCGCGAGTTTACGTTTTTTTTTTTTTAAACTCGAGCCCAGTTTCCTTAAAGATGTCTATGCTTGCAGCTCTTTTTCATCCTGAGGAAGAAGAACCAGCAAGTGTCGACGCTTCACGTGATCCACCATGGGATAATGCCGTTCTCGGTATGGATGGGTCTGAAGTTCGCGCCAGGCGGCCATAGCACTTTCTTCGCCCTGCTGAACACCTTCGTTCACATAATAATGTACTTCTATTATATGGTGGCTGCGATGGGTCCAGAGTATCAGAAGTACATCTGGTGGAAAAAGTACCTGACTACTTTTCAAATGGTAAATAGAAGCTAACGATCCGCAATGAAAACGTACGATACTTCAGTCTGAAACTTGTTCTTCTTTTAGGTGCAATTCGTGTTGATCATGATGCATCAGTTCCAGCTTCTCTTCACAGAGTGCGATTATCCACGTAGCTTCATGATCTGGATCGGTTTACACGGTGTGCTTTTCTTAGGTCTCTTTTCGGACTTTTACAAAGCTAAATACGTAGACAAAGGACAGAAGCCAGCGAAGAAGAGCTTGCAGAACGGCTCGAGCGGTTTTTGCATGCCTGTTTTCGAGGACTCGGCGCCGCGGCAGAACGGTGTCTCATCGTACGCGACGATCTACAACAAGGAATACAACAGCTGTTACAGCAACGGAACCAACAACGGTTACGTTGCTAACAATAACACTGAGAAGAAGCACGCTTAGGACATTTTGGTATTGAGAAAAATTCGTAAACTATCGAGAAACCAAATCACGCGATACGTTTAATCATGCGTTAAATCTCGATGGCACTCTGAGGATCGTGCAGCGACTCTGTTACACACTTACGCAACGTTTGAAACACACACACACACACACACACGCACACACGCGCCAGACACACGGACACAACATACAGAAGTTGATCGACTTGATTCGATGAATAGTGAATCGCAGCACAGGGGGGAAGAATCTCCTCCTCTTCCTTCGACGTGGCCGATACGCGAGAATAAACTATGCTAGTTGTAATTCGCCGCGGAGTCTGTGTTCAAGTTCACGCGTAGAGTCGTCGACGAGAGAGATCAGTCGTGCTCGCGTTTGATTTTTCCGCCAACGCTTTTAAATTATTTCACAATTAAATTGTATCAACGAGCTGGTGGTTACGTTTGCCGTACGGAATAATTTAACGGGGTTACATGTATAAGGACTACTACTAAATAATATATTATTAATAAGGAAGGTGGGGCTCTTCTGCACGTACTGTTGCGTATATCTATTTAACTGTACAGATTGGGGCACGTAAATGGTCATACCTGAATATCTCTGCTATTTACAGGTGGAAATGAAGGTAACTGTTTAAGACGAAGTTAATAACTAAACGCCTATCGACGTAAATGCGACGCGGACGTTTAAATTCGAGGAATTGATATGTATCCCGTAACTGCTACAAATATTCTTTTATTTTCAGACAAACGCGTCTTCGGATCGAACAATCGGGACTTGAAATGTTGAAATCGTTGTTTACAGTTTATGTTTTTATACCATTTTATGTAAAAAAAAAATATATATATAGGAGATAAATATATCATATCAGTTGAAAACACATCGATCACATTTTGGAATCTCAGACACACGACCTCGAGAGAATTCACTGTTATCGTTTTTATTGTCGTAACGTCTCTGCTTCGGGAACATCTTTAATTTCGCTCTAAATAGTTGTTTTCATGCTTGACCGCACTCCATTTAGGTACCCCGATTTGTATAATCGCATCCGCAACCGGATTGCGGATTATCGTGAAAGTCGTTGCCTCGTCGATGGCTTTACGGACAGAAGCGGAAAAGAACGAGATGAACGACCGAGGAACGCGATGAGAGCAGAGGAAATAAACGGACAAGTTTAAAATGCGCACACGATGAGTAAAAAAAAAAAAAAAAGAAAAGAAATAAAAAATAAATCGATCCTCGTCGGGACATTTTGTTTTCCGTATGCGATCACTGAGAATGTTTTATTGCGTGCGTTATGTATGTGTGAGCGAGCGTGATCGTTTGTTAGTTGTACGTGATTACGAGGCATTTCTAATTGGGACGGCACCGAAACTGATACCATTTACCATATTCCCTTATCGTCGTCCGACTCTGTCTCTCTATTGCCCCGATTGTGTTCAAAGCTTTGGTGTTCGTCGTAGAAATAAGCGTTTAAAGGAGAAATCTTACCGCTCCTCCCTCTCGGAGCTTGATTCTCTACCTCTTTTAACCAACGGATCGTCGTTTGTATAAACTCGTCAAGACAGTAACGCATGGACAACCCGGATAGCTCTTTCCTTTCTTTTCTTTTTCTTTTTCTTCCTTGTTTACAGCTCGCAATGGAAAGCAACGCGACACGCCTTCCTTTCGGTGGCATCCCCGCGAACGTTTAAGCTGTCGATACAGAATCAAGCTTCCGAAGAGTTCTCAAAATTCTCTCGACGAAATTTATCTCTTGTTCGCCTGTGTCGAACCAGTTAAATTGAACGAAAAAATGAAAAAAAAAAGAAAAAAAAGAAAGTCGAATGCCAATCGTTCGAATATACGTATATGTTATAAACGCATAGAGGGAAAGAGAAAACGTTTATCTAGGAATCATATGAAATCTCTTGTTAAGGTTACAAACTTTTGTACTCTTCCTATTACGGGAAAGATGAAGGTTTTTATTTATGACAGCACAGAAATAAAAAAAAAATCTGGGAAAAAAGAAGAACACAATTCGATCCTATAAATTTAATGTTGTATATTTTTACAAAGAAATAGATCAGTCGCATAATAAAAGGAACGTTGACGTTAATGGTGTCAAAGACGTGCTTTCTTGTGAAAGTATTCGTGTATGAAAATTTATTACCGCTAAGTTTTAAACGACGTAACAGAGAGATATTTGAATAAATGGTTTATAAGTAAAAGGCGAGCGATCGAAAGGGAGAATAACGTCGATAAGACTGTTCATATAGTCGTAAAACGAACTTATAAATATTATTTCCGGATCTCGAAAGACAAACTTGTTTTTTCTCTTGGTACATTAACCTTCAGCGACGCGGTGATAGTGCATCTCTTCAGTCGCCAGATCGAGGGGGCTCTGTTACACTCCTCGCCACTTTTTTCCGAATGGTGTACAGGAATTGATCACCGTGTTACGATTTAGCGAACGAATTTTATACCTTAAACGCTCAAAATGTTACTCCCATGTCCGAACCTCTTCCGTTCATACAAAAAATTACGCACAGAAATGTATTATATTACTCCCAGCTACGAGCGAAGCCGATCGTACATTGTAACGCCATATGAGTTGATTAGAATCGCTCGTTCTTTTTCTACTTTTTTTTTTCACTTATTTTTACTTTGCTGCTCGAAGTGCACATTTACCCAGTGATTACAACTGTTCAGCTTTGCAACATCGTACGAACCGATAAGAGACACTCGAAACTGTGCAATCGTTTCTTTTTTGTTTGCCTTTCTCTCTCTCTCTCTCTCTCTTTCTCTTTCTCTTTCTCTTTCTGTTATTCTTTGTATTTTATTATCGACGTATTTTCGAAGGTACGTTCCCTCCTCCACCTGTTAAGTATAAAAAAAAAAAACAAAAGCAATTTCGCACCTGTTAAAGTCTCGCAAAAGATATATCACGTTGCGTTGTTCTTGAGAAACGAAAAATAAATGAAGTAAATAATTCTGTCGATCGTATCGTGTCTGTCAATGAGGACAATAAACCGCGTCGACGTCGAGACACGATCGTAGTGAGTATTCTAGCGCATGTTCGTAATGCGTCAACGCAGTTTGTACAAAAGTGTCGTTCATTATTACGGTTTGGAAATCTTGCCACGGTCGATCGCGTGGCGATTAGGCATACTGTCCGTGTTCCTTTCAGTTAAATACAGGGGAAACAAAAATGACGAAAAAGTAAAAAAAAAAATATATATAAAAAACGAAAGAACGGAAAAGGCTGCTTTCTCGATGTACAAGTTTCGTATTTTTCTAACGGACGCGTGCGAGTAACACTTTTCCGCTAAACCGTGCAACTTTTCTAAACGAAATTTCGATGAGTATTACTAGACCTAGCGATACGATTTTTCGACGAAATTTCTCAGTGATCCTTGAGGCTGTCACAGCCAGGGTTTTTTACGATTCATGTTGTTCGAGGCTGTCAAGTGTGCTTCGTGAGTAGTAAACGACTTCGACGTGTCGTTCGCGTCAAACTTTGCATTCTTGATCTTCGACTTGATGAAATTAACTGTAATGCGAATAAAACACTCGCATTCATTTTCAGGTCACGATCTACATGTATTATAGGAAGCCTTGGACAATAATAATTGCAAGATATCTCGTTCGAATGCCGATTCAAACGAAAAAAAAAGAACAATGATTTTCAAGTGCATATCTATGTACAACATTTTTCTTTTTTTTTTTATTCCACGCGACCTCCACATTCTATAAATACAACAACACGAAATGGATTAAATTGTTCTCTTATCGGACTGACTGGGTTCTCGTTCCCTTTTCGTTCTCATATCCTTTTTTTTTTTGCACGCGTACACACGAAAGTCATTCGAGACGATGAAAAACGAAAAACACCGAATTTACCACGACGACGCCATGCATAGATTTAATCGGTGGACAGATGATTTTTGTAGCGAAAATAATATATATATATATACGCGCATAAGTCAGGTTGGTCGATCGTCTTTCACTTTGAAGAAAAGCAGAAGAAAAAACTGTTTCAGAGTCACGTGAAAGGTAACACTAAACCAATTTCACGCGAAGGCAAGAGTACACACATCGTCATGTACCTACATAATGTTACGAACTCTGTAATGATTATCGATTCTCATTATATTTTTGTACATAATTGGGGAGAGTTACACGAGAATAAAGTGAATTCAAAAGGAGCGTGTTGCCTTCAGCCATGAACACAGGGAAATCGGTGTCCTTTTATTTGATGATCGACACACACAACCCCTTTGAAGAACGATTCGCGTACAGAGTCCATCTAACGTTCGTAATTATTCTCATGGGATTTATGGAAATAAGTCAAGTAATTTCAATAATTTATACAACAATATTGACCTTCCAATTTAATCGACCGATGAATATTTGAATTTCATTAAGAATTCATTCGATGTCACTATCTACTCGTTTGTCAGTAGCATTCGGCAAATACTTTTTGCCATGGCTTTGGACTGTACACGTGCGAATGCTGAAAAAGTTCACTGCCGTGCGAAAAGTAAACACGCGACATGTAATCAGTGTTAATTGAAGTCACGATACGGTAGGTTAAGATCAATTCTGAAGAGATCTCGTTGGGTCAGGTTCATACATTTGAATTCGAACAATATCGATTTCTAATATCGATCGATATCGAGTTGCATATCGATTCGCGCGTACACACGTGATCGACGATTTGAACAGACCACGACGGAGTGTATCACGGAGTGTTTTACGTGGAATGTGGCGATAAAAGTATTTACTTTTCTGTTTCCTTAAAAGTGTAAACGTTATGCTGATACGCACACGTAACGGCACGCTGTGAAACCACGCGAGGAATCGCACGTTGCAGTAACGCATAGGTGCGTATCTCCTGAAGAGGGTTACGATGCTCTCCGAACTATTCGAAGAAAAAAAAGAAACGCAATGGTTTCTCTCAGACGTTTCCCCCGCTCGCTCGGCCAATTGATCGTCTTTACAAAACAGTTTTTATATAATACATCATTCTCTAAGAAAGAAAGTGTTCGTGTCGCAACTGAGTAAAACAGCAGCACAGTTTGCCGTTCGTTATACAAGGATATTCAAGGCGAATGGAATCCATGGTGGCGAGAGCTCACACGGATTAGTCGACTTACAGTCAAGAGTCGCAACGCCCTCTATCAGCTATTGTATGTAATATACGGTTCCAATTGAGAACAAAAGATACATTTTCTTCTTACCATAATACTTTTAAATGAACGACGAATAGCACATCGAGTGAAAACAAAAGACAAAGTGCTGTTTATCATAAATATGTTCAATTCGTAACTTGTCATCTTTCGCACTTTCTAAATCTCTTTTATAATATTAGGAAAATGTATCCTCCGTTCTCCGCTCGTATCGTCTATTTCCAGCCTCTGTTCGTAGAGGGCAGTTGCGACGCTTGATGGTGTGACGAATAATCCATGTGAGTTCTCGCGAACGCAGCCTCCGTTTTCGTTGGATAACCTTATAGAACTTCGTCCCGTGAATAATTTCTGTTCGAACGATAATCGCGATTAATTAGGCTTCCCGTGATCATCGTGTACACGATTGTTCGTAACATTCCGGACCGTTGAACAAGAAATAGAAATGAAAAACGTTGAGATCCTTATCGGGCAATGTTCGCAATTACGCAACCGCATAGAATTCCAAAGATTGTTGTAACTGCAGCGCGCGTGAATGGTCGGGAATCGTTAACGCCTATGGGAACGGCGATGGCTAGGGGAGCACGCGGCGAATGGTATCCGTGAATACGATGCGAGGGTTAACGTCGAAGGTGTGTCGGTCGAGGAAAGATTTCGGTTTTCGCGGGCTCCCCGATCGGTGGGTACAGCTCTGTCGGCGGTTTTCAGCGCAACGGCGAAACGCATAGTGCACCGTGGGACGTGACGGACACACGAGGAAGGTACGCGACGATTTCACGGCATGCGGACGATGATATCGTGCAGCCGTGAACAGACAGCCCGAGAGAGTAACGTGTAACGTCAGAAGGTGGAAGAACCGTCGAGCAACCTCGAGCATCTCCGACGAGCCCCGCCCTGTATATATTTTTAACCGGATCTATCGAAAGTCCGGTCGGCGTGGCACACCGTTCGTTTGGGCAACTGCGGCTTCCATCGAGGTGCACGGAAGGAAGGAAGAAACCGGAAGCAGCCGGGATTAAAGGGACAGGAGAGGTTCGAGCGGCGCAACAAGTGAGAAAGCCTGCGTCTGGTGCTGTTAGTCCTGCACGCTACCAGTGAGTAACATTCCTTCGATCAGCTGATCATTCGATATACCGGCGTTCGAGGCACCATGATCTAGGCGTGCTCGTGTCTGGCGGAATCGATGCTGCGCAGAAGCTCGGCGCACAGGTCCGAGGCACCTTCGTTTAGGCAACTATTTAGACGATCTCGCCAAAGCGGTTCAAATCGTTTAGGCACACGCGCTCCGTCGTGCCTACGCGTCTTCGCAAACTACGTATCGACGTGTGTAATATTGTATGATTTCATCACAGAAAAAATGATTCGCGCGTGTCTGTGCGCGTGCGTGCGTGTACGTTGTTTCTCTATCTGTCGAGAGTGCGAAGGAAATTTTGCGCGAGATAATCGTTCGCGATCCTGAGAGGAGATAAAATATTCGAGCCCGTTTTAAGTCGTTACTCACTTTTTCCACGGTTCGTTTATGCATTTTAATCGCGCATTCTATACCTGTTGTAATTGTACCTTGGCGATTGAGATATCGAGAACACGCGATAAGCATTCGACATAGATTCGAAAAATCACGCGTGCACCCATTACGAAACAAACGAGCATTTACTAGAACTGGCGAGATCGTTGCGAGAAACATCGGAACTTGACGGCATCGCCTCGCGCGCGTGTCTGTCGTAAATCCTCAGGAAAATCGAAAGGGGGAAAGTCGATAAAGAGTAGAACGGTATTGACCAATTTCGTGACAATAGAGGACGTTTCGACATTTATAAAACCGAAAGTGGCACGGAATACCACCGGCACGTTCATTCTAAACTGAGTCGCGTAATTTTGTTTACGAACAGGTGGCGGTCGCGAGATTTAACTGGCTCTCGAGCGCTCGTAACATCGGAGCCATTGATAAAACCCCTTTAGAATCTCGCACGGAAGTGCTCGTTGAGTATCGAAACGGAGAAACTCGCGTAGATAGACTATATTTAAAAAATTATTGCGAACTCTTTATCATTTTATACCTGCAGATATTTCTCCGCAATCAGAGAGTCACTTGAATTTCTTCTTTTTTCGCGTTACTTTTTCCACCGGAAGGGATCGCTCGAATCGCAACTAGGATAGAAAGGCGGAATCTCACGGCCATCGAATCGTATCTTATCCGAAATATCGTACCTTCATCTTTCTACACTCGATTAGACAAAAATCAAACGAGAAAGCGGATGCTTTTCAAATTCGAAGAATTTACCCAATTGTGCTCGCGTAAGTAGGCGTAATCGGCTGTTTCAATGGGAAATCGTAGTGGCCAAGGGGCGTGCTCGCACAGACGAAAAACGATCACTTCGACGACGACTTTAATTCCCGTCGACGTCGAAACTTTCTCCGGTGGCATGGGTCGCAGGCTTCGATAGTCCGCTCGATGAGAAATACCTCTTCGTGGCCCTGCGCGAACGCTGCTTTCCACGTAATCGAGACGTTGGGCTAGAAAAGAACGCTGGATCGTTATTTTTCAAGTTACGATCGCGTTGTACACGCGAACGCCCCTCGAAGATCTTCTCTGACCGTTTAAATGGTACTTCCGCCCGTACACGAAATATCATCCAGGCTTATATTTCCTGATTTTGATTGAACCACGAGCCGGAAAAGTTCATGGTTTCGGCCTTCGGTTCGATTTACGACGTAACCTTCGAGGAACGATTAGCTAGAGAAAGTTGGAGGGACCAAAAAACGAGCGTCGCGAACGTGTTTGCTTGGTCGTAGGAATTCTCTGATCCTTCGATGGACCTTGTCCACGAACGGAGCCGTGGTACGAACGGTCTACGGATGGCTATGCGGATTGATTCGCGGATCTCGGTTGTTCCCGCGTCCCGGTAAACGTGGAGGGAGGCGATGGTGGGCCGGGTTGCGAAAAATAATGTAGGTCAGGAGGCCTCGAGGCGCGATCCATCGGACGGCTGAGAAACGGGACACAATGTCGAGCATACCGAATCGCATTAATCACGATTCACAAACGGTACGAATCGCCCCATTAAAGCCCGGGGAGGAACACCGTGGGCACGTCTCCGCCGTTGTGCAACGGACTCGTCCGACGCTCACGCTCGACTTTTCTCTGACGGCGATCCGTTCGTGTCCCGAACACGATGGTACAGTAGGCCAAGGCCAAATTCTTTGTGTACCGGGTCCTCCGTTATCGGTCGATCGACAGAATCGAAGCCGCTTTGTCTTCTCGAGTTCAGGATAGAATGGCAGTCGGTCGAGGGGCCGTCTCGAGCTCGACTCGCGAGAGAGGTCTTTACGTTTCTGCGCACCGAAATCCACCGGTTAACGGGTGTTTATCGGGGGGAGCGCGCGGCGTATTGCGATCAGCTGAGCATGAATGACTCAATGTTGCCGCTTACGTAAGATCGACAAATTGGGTCGTGTGCCATGTGGAAAACACGAGAACTCCGGTTGAATTCTTCCACGGGCAGGCAATTGCTCCGCGTGCAACAACCATTCACTGGCCACTGCCGCGACGAAAACACCATCCGACAATTTTTAAACGCGCGTCTGTATCCTTTTACGCGGTCCTCCTCGTCAATCGATCACGCGTTTCCGTGCGACCGCCAAACGGTTCACCTCCGATCACTTTATTATTCGCGGCCTTTAATTAGTAAGCTGTTGAAATTGATTAACGGGTAGTCGTCAAGTTACGCGTTACGCCTACGAGGGAATTAGCTGACGTTCAATATTCGATTGCTGGCAAATTCGCGGGTAATCTACGTTTAATATTCGATGGTTCTTATCGCGATACACGGTCGCGTCTCGTATCGATAATTAAAACCGCTTCGCACCGTCGATTATTTATTCTCTCGCGCGCCAAACGCGCGATACTCGACTCTGTTCGTTTGCGTCCGTGGAACGATCAAAAAATTTACGTTCCACGCTTAATAGGTATCAACGAACGAGTAGCTTTCTTGCTCGCGTTTCACGCAACGCCGTTAAATGAAATTGCGCAACATCCGCGATAAAAGCGTGCGAACCTACGGCACGATGGAGTTAACGACGGAATCACTGCTCGAGCACCATGCTCGAAATCTTTCCCATTCGGCACAGACTTCCGTTTTTAGTACATTTCATTCCGTTAGTATCGAAAGGTTCGAGTCTACGTACACTGTAATCCTCTGATCGTCCAGCCTTTCTGGGCTCTTTTCACGAACAGCAGGCGACCTCGGTTCGATTGCGAATAAGAAAGTCGACGCGATTGAACGTTGTCGTAGGTAGGTACAATAAATTTCAGGTCGAAAACGTGCCTATTACACCTACCATCCGTGACTATCGACACGTTTCTCGGATTTCACTTTCCTTCAAAACACTTCTATTCCGTGGATACCGTTCCAACTGCTTAACCACAGCCACTTTTAGAAAAGTCCGCTATTCTCTATACACTTTTCCATCTATTTATTTGCCTATGAAATCGTACGACATTAAGAAGCCGTCTCGATTGGCTAATTACTATTCAAGCGTGGAAACGCGTCATTGCCTCCGACAACAGGTACACTTAATCTGCAAGGATGTGCAAAGTGTGTATACTCTGCAATTATCATTAAAACGACGGTTGTACACGCGTGCTTCGCGACTTTTCAACAATGATACTTCTATTTAGTAATAAGTTTTTCTTCACGCGCGACAAATGTATTCGTAAATCGTGTTATGTTTGCCGTGATCACAGTCACGGCACAATCCTACGAGGAAAAACGGCAAATAGGAATTTATTTCAACCGAAACGAGGAGGGACGGGGATTAGAAGAATCTCGATTTTGATCCTCCTCGAGCAGATTGAAAACAGTTGACCAACGGGTCCATAATTCTTCGATCAGGAAGAGTCAGCGGCGAGAGGAAGGTCAGATGAAAGTTCAAAGACACTGACTCGCCTGCCCACACGTGTACGCGTGCACGGTTACTACGATCTGCTTCGAATTTGAATATGGCCAGACGCTATGTTTTAACAAGTCATTAGTCGTGACGCGGCGAGTTAAGGATCCGATCTACGCGTTTCGAGGATCCTCCGCAACCTTGAACTCACCGCAGCCGATCGGCACCGCTCCTGTTTTATGCAAACACTCGATCGTCCAGCCAATCCCAACCTTCGTTCTGTCGCAATCTCTGCTAGAGGATACGCTTCTCGAGGTTCATATAGATCGTTCCACGATCGACTGCTACGTAATCCCAACGAACAGCACGGGGGACGAATATTCGTGTTTCTCTTTCGAACTGTACTTCCAACTTTGGTCGAAACATTTCGTTCGAGAGTTCAGCGGGAGGAAGGTCGCCCGTTTCTACACGAAAGCGGCTAGGTTCGACGACACGAATAACGCGCGGAAGATCGCGTTCAAGGGTCGATCGATCGATCGATCGATCGGCCGGATTCATTGATCTTTGCCCGTCCAAACAATCCTCGGGTGGCACGTTCGCGGCAAGAGTGATGTAAACGGCGATGAAATCGCGTCACCGTCCAAAAACGTTTCGCTGGTTGCGAAAGACCGCGCGGTGCCCGCCTGGATTTGGCGATCCGACAAAACTTCGCGGGCCTTCTACCCTGGCCGATCGAGACGCGATCCTCTTTCTTTACGTGCGCGCGAGGAAAAACCGTCGATTCGTCATCCGCGGTGAACTCGAGCGTGCGCGCCAAAGGGGTATGTATATTTCACCGTCGAACTCGCTTCGAAGCTAACCGAACGCGTACCCATCGCGTTCCAACGTCCTGAACCACGAATTCTTTTACCAGCGAGAGAATGGAAATCGAGCGATTCTTTAGAAAAAGGTCGAACGAAGGGAAGAGAGTTTTACAGTTTCAATCTCGAAATAATAAGATCGATCGAGCAACGTCTGGCAATAAATTAACTGCGATGATTAAGAAGAATGTATAATAAGTATTGAACTGGCGGTCATTTTTTTTTTAATATTTACGTAAACGTGCAGATCTCGTTGCATTAAGTGGTAATCAGTAGTAAAATATACATCGATTGATCTAACGCATATTTCGTATTTTAATTCATGCGGCTTTTTCAGTGTCATTCGCGGAATGTATAAAACGCTAAGGAAAATCACCTAGGATGAAGAAAAATGCAAACAAATTTTTACCAACGTTGTCTCGAATGCGAGAGGCGCGCATTAACGAGATATTCCGTTTCCGTGTGATCGAGATACAATACCGATCTGTGATCCCGGCGATCGTAACGCGCGTACGCATGCACCGAACGGGCATTTCTTGCGCGTATATACGTAATTAGATAGGTATGTTGCTCGAAGAAAAATCGTGGCCCATAACAGGTCGCAGAACTTACGAGTCACGGCGTAGAGTGGCCAGGAAAGTGGACGCGCGAATCGTTACGTTTTTACTTTCTATATACGAAACGAGGCGAAAATATTGTTGCTGAAATTAAACGCGATACGCGTTCCTAGTCAGCTGTTCTAGTCGCGAGAGCATGGAACCTCGCGTTGGTTCTAGAAAATACCTGCGACGCGTTCGACGACAGGAAATGTTCATTCGTAGGAAACGCAGGATCGAATGTAGCAAAATTTTGCCCCTTCCTTCATCGATGCTCCTTAATATCGTGCAACTGCAAATACCATAGGTTCTCGTTTAAATCCATCGAATTAATTCGCAAGCAAATTCGATTTGTTGTTCCGCGCGTTACGGTAACGGGAATGATGTAACCGCGCATTGACAACACATTCGATCGAATATCGAGACCGATTCGATTTGTGCTCGAAAATGTCGTAATTTCGCGCGAACCGGAACGCAGTCAGTGACGAAAGTTCCCGCAGGACGAGCTACGAATCGGAATAATAGAAACGGGCAAACAGCAGATTCGTCAAATCGTCGTGGCTCTGGGCACGAATTTTAAGTGGCACGAGCGGAGTTTACATAGCGACGAAAATTTTAATAGACGCGGCTCGAACGGAGATGAACTTATTTGTATTTCCAACGGGGTTCAACGGAGATCGCGCGCACCTACCGATCTGCCTTTTGTGCCACCGAAACATCCTCCAGCCGAACATTTTCAATTACGTATTCGCGAACCAGTCTATCCTCGCTCGACGCTAGTCACGTCAACCAAGCGAATTCTACGTTTATGTATTCAACTTCTTCATCACTAGCTAAACACGGCAAAGGTTTGAACTTGCGTCAAGTACGGCTTAACGATTACGATTATAGATGTATGTTTTGTGTTATTCAACGCCACGTTTCCCAGACAGGTATCTATGCATTTTTCTTTTTGTCGAACGTGACATCATGATTGTTAAAAATAGTGATAATTCGTACTACCGCCAATCACCGGTCCATCGCGATAGCACGTTCCATTAACTTTTTTGATTGACGTAACGTTCATTTACGCCCATAAATTTGTCACCTTCACCGGTTACAGCTCAACTTTTTTATCATCCACGCGATACATTGCGAGACTTCGAAATGTTTTTCTGGTATTAAAAGTCGGGTAATGTATGCGTATGCATCACCGTCTAATAGATTTTTCTTCGATTCAAGCGTTCACTTTGAACGGTATAACACAGTTTCTCGATTGTATAAATACCACAACTGCGCTGGAAACATTGCAGAAAGAATCTCGTTCCAGTTGCAACGAACAAAAGTTAAATCTTCCTTCAGTGGAGAACAGAATTAGACGCAAACAAATGACAAACAGATATAAACATTCGCTGGTCGGAAACCAGCGCGTTATCATCTTTGGAGTATGCATCGAGCTCGAAAACATTAACACGAAAGTAGCCACTGATTAAGTGTGCACGAGGCTGCGCAAACTTTACGATAAAAATTATAAGGAATGAGTCGAATGGCGTTCATCGAAATCCGCACTTGTAAATAGGCGTAACTTTCCGCTCGTCATTAAGAATGTTAAAAAAAGAGCACCGGGCGCGTGGAGAAAGAATGGATCAAAGGATAGCGAAAAAATTGAGGGTCGGCGCGTGCGAGATTTTCGTTACAGACCTCGTATCGTAAAATCCGCGAGTGAAATAATGGGAAGGAAGGGAATAAAAAACAGAAGGATAAGCGGGAAGAGGCGGGCGATGAACGTTGCCCATGAACGCAGCAGGTATCGCGTGCGAGTGCCGAAGGATCGTAGAAGTTAGAAGAAGGGATGCGGTACCAATATGGCGGCTCTGTTAAAAGCAATCCACCGGCGTAACCACGTCAGTCCGTAACTTGGCACGGCGGTGGCGACTACGTTCGGTACGAGTATAAATCGTAGTCTCGTAATCGCGGTTCTAACCTCGATCCCCCTTTTTCTTTTACCTTTCATTTTTCTCGTTTCTTTCGTTTTGTTTTCACTCCCCCCCCCCCCCCCCTTCCCCTTCCAGAACACCCCTCTTTCGTCGTGTATTTCACGTTCGTCGTTCCGTTCAGATCTGGCGGGACCGCACGAGAAAACCGAGCCAGAGTTCCCTGTGACCGATTGATAAGTCGTCGCGAATCATCGTCGACCCGTCGTGCCGAGCAAAAACCGGTGCTCGTTCGGTTCCTCTGCTGCGATACACCGTGTTGGTTCACGCGAGACGAAGGGAAATTTTCGACGAGACGAGACGAGACACGGTGATAGAGAAGAACGGGAAAGACGGGAGGACGATCCCGGCGATCGGCAGCATCGCGAACGGGAAGTACAGAGTGTGTGTTCGATCGTTGTCGTGAGACGATTACGTGGGACGGCTGTTACTGTCCTGTAGTCGCTCGATTCGTTCGGTAAGTAAGCTGAAAGTAAAACGTTGCGCCTAGACCGCGGATGCGGTTCTTTTTCCTTCTGACGTAACGATTCCGTGCACACCGTCGCCGCTTCGATTCGAATCGGACGATACGATTTTTTACGACCTACGCGAACCGAGGTTTTTTACGCGAACGCGTTCCACGTTACACAATTCGCTCGTGCACCGTGGCGGGAACTAGAAAAATGTCGGACGCGTCGCTGGTGCGCGCTCCTACAACCGACTGACGTTACGTTACAAATTGCTCGGTACACAGAGCGACTGGAAACGCACGCTGGCCAGCTGTAAACTATCGAACGCGAGCTCTATCTGGCAACGCGATAACGGGCCAGATATAATTCCGCGGAACGGAAAAAGAAGGAACGTATACACGTGCAGATAGGTGCGCGCCTTCCGTTATCTTTGAACGGTATCGGTACGGTGCGTATTTACGTTGAACATAGCCCCGCGTAATTGCTACTCGAGATAAATATTGTATAATTGGCTGGTTTGGTAATTTTGCGCTCGCCGGCCGATTACGAGGGCAGATCCTCGCGATTATCGAAACGTTTTCCCTGCGACCGCTGTGTCTCGCGCGTCGCTTGGCCCAGGCGGTGAATCACCGCGCGCGAGCAACCGATTCGACTTCGATACACGTTCTACTCGATCGCGTCTCGCTTATTTAAAAGGCTTGCGGTGGTGCTCGTGTCTGGCTGTTAGGTGGTCTTCGCCTACGTCGAAACACTTTCGAATGTGGCAAAATGTCGAGTCCGGCCGTATCGGTTGGTAAGGGAATACGTGCGTACTTTTTCGTTGGCGAACGGTTGAAAAATGTCACAACCGAGTCGCTTTTTACTCCATCGGGGCTGCGCGGTTTAGCCGCGCGAGACTGCTCGAAAATGTGAGCTCACGTTTGTAGACATTGTGGCAATAACGTTGCGTTTTGTATAATTGGGCGACAGACTGGCAGATTTATTTCCTTCGATTGCGTCGGAAGCGCGAACCTGTTTAAAGAGCGAACATTGTAACAAAGCGTAATGCATGGATTAGCAGTAAATTTTTTTCCTTGTCTCTTTATTCCGATATGTAAATGTTCGTAACTCGTGATTGTTGATTATCTAGTAACGGGAGAATGTCACAAAGATCGTATCCTTGATCTCTTCTTTAAAACTATCATTTTCTTTTTTTCTTTATCGTCGATTAATTATCTAGAAAGTCAATAATTACGTTCTCCTTGAATCTTTAATGTCTCGTACAATAATTTCGTTCGATTTAGAGGTCAGTTATCTAACTCATCGCGCGATAAAGAAAAATTGTCGAAGAAGTTACTTAAATGTAATTTATTTGATTAAACGTACAATGCATAGCGATAGAAATAATCTAGAGGAGATTAGACGGTTATTTAATCATGTATCACTCCCACGACAATATTTTCCATTCTTCGCGTTGCGCGTGCATTAATTTCGTTTTCAAATCGACGTACACTAATGTGAAACGTGCACACGAACCAGGGTCAGAGTGTGGCGGGCCTACATTGGATTATAAATTATTTTTAATTAGGCGTATAAATTATCGTTCATTAGTATAAGTTCCAACCTGCGCGACATTGCATGCGCTCGTACATCGCGCAGGTTAACGATTCAAAAACAAAGAATACTTTTCGTATTCCTCCGATTCGATGGACGATCCGAGATGCATATTAAATCGCGGCCGATCGTTAACCGGGAAGATTCACAGCCGGAAGAAGCGAATCTTGGATCCGTCTAATCGCCGATTCGATCCACGAAACGTGCTTGCCCTTCGCTGTATCTGGTACGACCGAGATCAGCGGACTTCCTGAAAAAAGAAAAAAAAAACGAAACGATTCAGAAACGTGTCCGCGATTCCCGAGCGTCGACGTGATCATTTTAAATTGCCTAAATCGTTAAGATTACAAGTACATCCTCTCAACACCGCTTCCCATCCTCGCGCGGCTGCTTCTTCCACCAGGATTATTTCCCTCTATCGATCGTCACAGATCCCGCTCTAATTCCATTATGATTTTCCGTTAAAAGAACGGGACGAACCGTTTCTGGGAATAGTCTTATCGTACGCGGAGTGCGGAGTTTGAAACGCGATAAGAACTAATGTATGGATCCTCCTTGTCTATGCATGAACACTTCGCCACACGCTACACCTACTTACGTAATCGCTTCGCGTTTTAATCGGTAATTTTAATGAAAAACTTTCTTATTACCTTGATTCCGATCCCACTGGAACAAATGATAACGCGAGGCTGTATTTAAAACACCGTCTAGACCGTAATTACTCCTTAATCCCTTATGTATATTCATGATACGCCCAATAAATTAATACTCCGCTGTTTCTCCGCGCAAACCAGCCTCGTGTGTAGAATGATTTACGGCATTAACAATAAGTAACCGACCTCCGCTGTTTGTGGACCTTGAACACAGACGATACGGAAGTTTTCGACCGCCTGGCGGTTCGCGGTGAATTCGAAACGACTGGTTAAAAATCGAATACAGGCCAGCCGCTGCTACCTGCGGGTTCGCGTTTATCCAGTGGGGCCTGTTCAAGTCGAAAGAGCATCGACGCAGTCATTCGATTCATCTCGCTGGATAGATCATTATCGATATTTTTCTACCCGGTTTTTAGCGGCACGCGTGCCGATCTGATCGATATCGCACACGCTGAACACCGTGACGTAACGTGGAAACGTTATACCCGAACTACCGTTTCAAAGTCCCTCGCGTCTCTTCTCGAGCTGGTGAAGCAACTGAGCAGGTCTAGACGAACGTGTAGAATATTGCGATATCGTTCAGCGATCGAGAACGGGCGCGATCACCGAAACGAAAGATCGACGACTCCTCCGGTATCGCTCGATACACGCTCGCTTATGCGTGCTCTGGCAATCGCGCGGTAACCTATCTGCTCGGCTATTACGTGAGAGGACGTTGCGACACCCGGCAAATTTTCTGAAACAGACCGAAACGAGTTCTGCTTTCTCTCCGCCGGCTTTTTAAGCTTCCCGCCGCGGATTGTTAATCATTTTTCTAGCCCGATATAGGCCCAGAGGAATCCAGTTATTACGCTAATTATTACGTTTACGCCTCGCGTGTCGATAAAATATGTTTGTCTTCTTAAGTCCCGAACGGACGAGAACGATCGAGCAATCTCATCCGTCTGTTCTCTGTTTGTTCGCCACCGTCGTGCTCAAAGAAAGGACTTTTAAATACGATCGTTACGCAAGAGGATTCTCTCGGGCCTCCCTCCTTCTTCTAGCCAACGTCTCCGCCATGCGGTGCCATTAAGACGCTACAGCTGCTCTCCGACAACTCGCGACTCGATGCAGCTATGCACTTTCCCTGCGCTTGTCGTAGCCGCGGGCAAATCGATAGGATACGAGACGGCTCGATCCCGATGGGAAACAATTCGATCGCCGATTCACGGTCCCCCCTTTCGCGGTGAAATTCCGGAAGCGACTCGAGAAGATGACTCGCGAGAAACGGCCGCGTACCTACGCGTACTTGCTTCTTTACGCAGCCTTCTTCTCGTCCAAGATCTTCGAATTTGAATAGACTCCTCAACGAGTCCCAATCATTTCTGTCCGCGCCAAGTGAAACAACGAGGAAAGCAATTTGTATTCGATCGAGCGATTATCAGAATACGCGAGGACGTTATTGTTACGAGCCACCGTCGGTGGCGATTACGCAAAAGAAGTTCGGCCTCCGTTGGTATCCGGTAATTTGCGATGCGTCGACAATGGCCATTTAGAATGGTTCTCTAGAGTGAAAGTAGTCTTCCTTCCGAAGGATACGGCCAGGATTTATGGGACGGACGACGTCTGAGCCTTGGCGAAGGACTTTTTTTTTGTGGATTTAGAAAGTACGCAAAATTCCGGTCCTTGACTAATTATAAAATATAGACAACGAATTTGTAACCAACAATAACTGACCCTGCTAACTAATCAAGGCAATGAGAAAATTTATTCTATTGTTTGAACTTCTGACACAGGCTTAAGTAGATTCAAATGATATTTAAAAGAAAAAAAAGACATCCGATACTTGGTCGTAATGCGACGTTAACGATGGTAATACATCAGAACCACGTGTTTTCGCGTATCTGTACAAATTATTCAATTGAACTTTGGCGTTCGCGAATTCCAAGCCGGTGGTGGAACGTGTCACGTAACGGACGAAATTGGACGTGCCTCCGCTGGTAATTCCCGCGCGATATCGTTGGAATTTCAGCAGCCGTCGTAAAATATTTTCATCGTTGCGATCATAAAGACGTCCGCAAACGATCCGTTGTTGACGAAGAAACAATGATGTCACTCTTCAAGACGCTCGGACAGTTAATATTGTGTGTATTGTTGAAAAAAAAAACGCTCAACGCGAAGCGTCTCGCTGCACCGACCGGTTGCAATTTCGCACATCGCGAGTATCGGGAAGATCAATTCGCGACCGCGTGCAACGAGTTTCTAACGTCCACTTTATGCAAAGTTTCATGGCTAACGGTCAGTCGTACGAAGCAAACGAAATTAATAGCAAAGTAAACGCAGCATGTAAATTATTATTTTAGTCGTTGTCGTATACCCTGGGGACGTAAGCTCGCGCACGTTGCGCGTAATAAAGCTGCTGTGTACGTTTTCCTTCGTCCGGCATATCCGGTCGAGCAGCGTCTTCGATCCGTTCGAGCCTTTTACGAACATCATTCGTTCCTACGATCCATCGAAGGTGAAATTAACGCGCGAATCGCAATCGCAACGCTTGAAATTGCTTATTGATAGTAATACTTGTGGAAGGTCATAGTCGATTCGATTAATAGTATCTAATCTAAAACGATGGCTCGATCCGTCGTCCTCCGTGTCGTTCGAACGATGGCGTTTGATTTGGAAAGCGGTACGCGCGATTCTTATGGTGCATCGACTGACGCTAGCGATGATCGTTTCGCGTTTGAATTCGTGCCGTGAAACGAACACCGGAGGCATTTGCCAATGACTCGACTTGTTCTTTTTCTTTCCGCGTACGACAAAATTACGTGTCTAATTAACGTTCTGAATACAGAAACTGTCACGACCTCGACACGATCTCGTTCCTCGATTTCACGTGCCGCGATTTTGTTACGCGTACGCGTGCCTGCGATCGAGGAACCGGCACATACTCGTACGAGATTCCAGCGAATTTCCGAATGCCCCTTTCAGCTACCGATTTGATGCCCGCGAACGAACCCAAAGACGAGACACTGGGCGACTGTTGTTCGATGGTGACTGGAAAAACGTGATTCTCGTTTCTCGCTAACAAGACAGTTCTCTCTTTGTTAGGACTTTCTTCTTTTCTTTCTCGACGCTCGCGACACTCCTCGTCGTAAATTAACCAGCCGAACGAAGAATTTAATAATCCGGCCGCTAGTTGGGCTGACCTTTAGCCGACAGCGCGTCGAGAGAAAGAGAAAAGTGAATGGACGTTTCGACTGTTCATCGAGACGAAAAGAAAACACCGTTCGAAATCAGCCATTGTCCCAGTTCAATTGACATTTTCGCTCGTCTCGATGCTCGAATCTCTGAAATCTCGTGTAAACAGCAACCGAGTCGAATCTCTTGGTACATCGCGACGCGCTCGCGGTCGTTTACGATGGAACTCGAGGAGCCAGCGTTCCATTCAGCCTGTGTTTAATTAAGATGAACGCGTCCTCGAGGTGTCCGTAGCAGGTAGACGCTACCGAAAGCGCGGTACCGATTCGAGCGCAAAAGGTACGCGGCCTCGATGGGCGAGACCGAACAGCTGAAAACGGAGTGACATAACCGAAGGAGTACACCTCGTAAGATACGATAACCGGCTGGAAAGCACGTCCTCCACTTTTCTCCGCGAGTACGCGGCCGCAATTTCTCGCGGCCTAGCAGCGTCAACAACGAGGCATGCCCCCGCTTGCTCATTTCTCCTGGCGCCCTCCTCTCTCTCGGGGCCCCTCGATCGCGGCCAGCACCACCTCTCCCCTTTTCTCTCCTTTCGCCCGGCTGGTTTTCTCGCGTCTTTCCATCTTTCGTTACTCAAGCGCACCCCGCGTATTACTTAAGTGCACCGGCTGGTTGCGTCGCTTCTAGTATCTTAGTTACACTTGCACTTTCATGCCGGCTCGCCGTGCCACCGCGCGGTCACCGTGCCACGCGCCTTCGACTTTCCCGCCGCGGCGATCGACACGCGAGCGCGCCGATCCAGTTCTCCTTACCTCGAAACCCTCCGTTCCACCTCCTCCCCGGACGCTCTCGATTATATCGCACCTACGCTCCGCCGTTTCGCAAACTTTTGTTTACCTTGCCATCTTCATCGAAGACGCAGAACCCGTGCCGCGGGCGAAGTGTAACGTCGGTTCGCACTACGTTTTGACTCGCGTCCTCGTAATCGTTGCAAAACGTTCGCCGTGCGCAGAAGGTATTAAAACGGTATTCGTACACAGCGTACAGAGCACCCGCGAATTTCAACGCGCCGGCCCATTCGTCGACCGGACCTTGCGCGTCACAGGTGTGCGCGTTAGAACCGGTTAAGCTGGAATTCCACTAGACACGCGAAATATCTATGCCTCTTTTCAAACGGTGCGTGGAATTCACTTCGATTCGGGTCAACGTTGCAACGCACTTTTCTCGATCGTTCTGTGATCTGGAGTTATTAAATCCGTCGATGCGAAAGCGAAAACTTGGTAGCTACGAGCGCAATCGCGATTTAGGGTATACGATAAGCAGCATCGATCTGAACGCAAGACGTTCCGTTTCAATGGTACTTCCCTCATTCCGTTAAGTCGCGAGCAAGTGGCAGTATATTTAGATATCTCCGGGCGCAAATAGACTCGCTGGCTGCGGTTTCAGTTAAATAAAGATATAGCGGCTATCATACAATCTGAACGAACTCTCCCGCTATCGTGGCAATGAAGACGTGCCTCGTACGCTCTTACGTCCGCGTCTCGCATTTATCCCGCGCGACGGAGGAGGCGTTTTTTTTTTATTTACTCGATCATACGATGATTCACGTCCCCTTCGGTTCGGTATTCGATTTAATAACTCGGCGCGGACGTAATCGAGCCTCCTCGATACGTTCGAAGCGGAGATAACGGCACGGCTGTAGGCGTACGAATAAAAAAGGAAGTTGCCAGAGATAGTAAGGTGGAAGTTGCGTCGAGCGCGTTTAAAAAAACGTTGGACGGTCGACCGCGAGGCTCCCGTCATTTCAGCGACCGCCCTGCAATCACGTGTGCAATATGATTATCTATATGTCGCGTTGTGGATTACTTGACGGTATAAATACCGATTGTGTCACTGGGAGGTACGAGCAGTGATCTCATAGCGAACGCGAAAACTTCTCGGAAACCGCGGATCCGTCGGTTTTTGGTTAGAAACCGAGATCGAACGTGAAAGCCAGTCGGTAGCGAGGCGTAGATACGCGAGCCAATCGGGCCGCTCGTCCTTCGTAAAATTTTCCTGGCCACGATCATTTTTAAACTCCGAATGGGATTCCACGGCCCTCGATGTTCATTATGACATACGTATAAAGTACAAAAAACAGCAATTATTAACGCACGATGGGAAAACACTTCAGTTTTTGCCATCTGCTCGTTTCTCATTCGAATTGCAAATGGACCCCGTTTCGCGTTACGCAACCACGTGCACGGTGATTCTTCAAATTCGTCTTCTTTACTAGGAACGGCTGCTGCAGTTTCGTAGCCACCGGCTGGTACAATTCACCCGGTTCCTGGCAAGGATCGCTCGCCGATACCAAGTCTCATTTCCGACCGCAATAAATCCCCTTTGAATGATTAAGATTCTCATCACAGCAAATAGCCGAGCCAGTTGTATTGATTCCACGTAAAGCAACGTCGTAACGTTCCGTTGCTCGCTTCTTCAAGTTTTCATAACGTCGATGAATATCTCACGTGGTGATCTAGGACAAAAGTAGAGGTGGTAGATAAGGTATTGTTAACGTTCGAGAACCAAGGTACGACAGAATTCCAAGGGAGATCGAGAGAGGACCGGTAAAACCGTCCTGATCGTCGAAGGCGTCTTCGTCGAGCATCTCTCGGGGAATTCGCGCGACTCGACATCGCGAAATAAACGGAATCGAGTTCCTCTCGATTTATTCGTTCTACGTTGTCGAACGAACGGCTTTTCATTTCGTTTATCTACCACCTTCTTCTCAACCTTGACGAAGCCTAGCACTTTCCAGCAATTAATAGTCCGGTATGACAGGTCACGCGTAATTGTGTAACGATGTCACAATGGCTACGCCACATCGATCATCGTTTCTGCGACGTGATTCCACGATGCTGTCGAAAATCTTTTTATTCCCCGTTTCGTTATCGGTGCTCTCCGATTGTAACAGCAACTCGAACGGTTCGTACGGTTTCCGTTCCGTGGCAGCAGGAAATCACCGTTCCTATCGGTCACCGTAGACGGAATAAACGTAGACGTAAACAGTCGCGATACTTTTTATCGGCAAATCAGATATCCACCATGGCAATGCGAGCGTTTTCTCGTTTAACACCGAGCCGGTCGTTACGGAATGAGACCACGAACAGGGTAAAAAGAAAATCGAGAATTTTCTCAACACGGACGACATCGTCGACCAGTTTGCTTCCGCGAGGATCGATGCGCGTTAAAAGTAAGGCAGAAGAATAAAATTGGTCAAGCGTCTTCCCTTCCAGTATATGTAAATCGGCGATCGGAGTCACCTTGGTGCATTAATTTGCAACGGTGCGCGCCGCTTGTTGCGGTTGTTGCCAGAGCGAATCGAAACATTTAGCCGGCGCAGATATTGAGGTCAGTGGTTTGTTCATCCTATCGTTAATGACGATTCCAGCGTCGAGACACAGCTTCGAGCGCGGGCACGAGCAGGCGATTCCTTGCGTAACGTAACGCGCAGAGACAGACACACCGTGCCACCGACGAGCCCCGTTGTCTGCGGCCCGTTTTCTGCGCCCGGCCCATTATAATGTATACAGTTTTCGCAACATATTCCTCAGGTATTTCGCTTGCTCGACGCGTTTTCGACTTTTCGTTTTGCAAGCGAACGAGACGATCGCGATCGCGATCCATCGCGGAGTCAACGCGAGTCCACCCGCCGGCCACTGTTCATCCTACTTGGCACGAAAATCGTTCCTACCCCTCGACAGCGATCCGATTCGATCGCGATAACCAGATTTTTCGTTAACGCCTCCTCTGTCGCGGCTGGACGATATTTGCCACGCTGTTTAGCGCGGATAATGCCATTTTCACATGGATGATGTCTCGCGCGGATGTTAGAGCAGCCGGGGATTTACCCGACCGATTCCAAGTCGAGAACATCGCCGACTTTTGACTGACCGCGGACGATGATTACGTAAACGATTCTAGGTAGCCGCGAGCTGTGAAATTCGAACAAATTAAATGATCTTACCTACTAATAACTACTTCAAACAGAGGATGCGATCGTGACATCTGGTTCGTGTTACGCGAAACTCTGGGAAGTGCGCGCTCCGCGCTCGTAGCCGATATCTATCCGAATTCCCCAAGGCGATCGTCGAAGCTCCGTATACAAATCCGTTGACCGGCTAGCCCGTGATAAAATGACAGCACCCATTCAGGCCCGTGTCTCGATTGGCCTTGACGAGAATTCTCTCGGCAACCGAGTTGTATTGAAAGCGAAATCCAACGGGTTACCAAACCGTCCGTAGGCACAGAGGCCAACGCGAGGTGGACGCGTAAGTACGCGCGTATTATAGACACGCTGCCGGCCACCGGGTTTCAGGGACGTAATTAATCATCAACGGTACTCACGGCATAAAAATAAACAATTATGCCCTAACACCGTTCTCCTTCCGCGTCCCTCGGATCCGCGGCTGAGAGGCAATCGTTCTGAGAACCGAGGAACGTCAATAAAGACGTCGTTACCAAGGTTCCTCGGGAACGATCTCGGCAAGAGAGTCGCGATGAATTGTCCTCAGCTCGGATCGCGAGTGAAATCCGATCGATCGGCATCGACGGGAGCCACTTAGCCGAGGCAGGTGGCGGCGGACGTAGTGGTTCAAGGCCGTGTCCGTGAGTTGCGCGAGACCGTCGTCCCGAACGTGGCCTGTGATCCATGAAAAAAATATTATGCGACCACTTTCGTAAGCGAGAGCGCGCCAGTGAATTTTGGATCGCGGGCCCGATCTCAGCCGGCCGCGAAATCGCTTCTAATTCAACGCCGAAAATCATTACACAAATCGGCGACATTTATGTAACCGACCGGTCAACCTCCGCGCGCATCGGCCACGATGTTAAGTAATACGCCCTCGTTCACGCGTCGAACAAAAGAACTTGCCCGGGAACCGAGTGCTCTACGCGTATTCGCGGGACGCTCGCTTCCATCGGATTCTACGACGAAATCGCGAACTTCGTTTTTCCTTGAACGACGTCGGTTGCGTCCTGTTGCCTTCGACTTTGCCGTCAGCCTCGAATCAACGACGTTCTTTCGCCTTTCCATCGAGAATTCCAACGCTTACGTATATATCGTTTGCTTACCGTAAAAATAATTTTTATTGTTTTGTACCGTAGGTTAAAAAAACTTGCAACCCGACCAGGTTTCCCTTTTCCTTCCTGTTCTTCTCTCTCAGCTCGCTCTCAAGGTTGACCTTCATCCTTGCCGGACGGGATAACCGGTATTCCGTTAATGACCCTTACGATTTTTATTTTTCCTTGCAGGAATTTGGACTGTTGATTTCAACGTCAGGAAAATATTTCGCAAAGGTTGCCCGAGCAAGGACGAAAAGCAACAAACATGTCGATTGTAATGCAGTACGTAGACAGGCTCCACGAAATACTTGATAAAAATGCAGGTAAGCTTTCAACGATCTTCTCAATCTTCCGGGCGAACTTTAAGCGTTATGAAACCGTTCGTCGAACGATGACTAAAGTATCGTTAACTGGAAAGATTGAGTCGTTTTCGTCCTCTTTCTTGTTTGTTCTTTATCCTATTTCTTCCTTTCTTATTTGTTCCGAGTACTAATTTGCAACTGATCGAAATTCGTGGTCGACTTGGTAGACGTGAATTTAAATGAAAACGACAGAATCGACTGTGTAATTGATCATCGGAAACATTGTTCCAATTCATGAATTTTGATAAAAGCTTAAAAACAAAGTCCGTTATTTGATAAATACATTGTTACGAGTTTCCGGTTATTTTTCCAGTTATTTTTGCGTTCGATTAATAACAATCATGATACATATTAATCACGGAACTGCGTTGTTTATACAATAATGACCTTAAAATAAATGAAAATAAATGACTCGCAACTCATAATTGACGTCAGTATAACGTTAATTATGCAAAAATGATTTGAATCGTTTTAAATAACTCGATAGGAATAGGTGCAAGAAAACCGATTCCAATCGGTAACATCAGAAACTGAACACTGTTCATAAGGCATAATTAAAGCAATAAAAAGATTTATGAGTGTCGTAAAGAACAAGTAGTTGGAAATGTTTTGCGAACAAGAAAGAAAAACTGACCGATGGATCTACTGTTTATAAAAAACCCTTTGCTCGAAGAAGAAGATCCAGGACAAGGACTAAAGTGACAGAGTTCCAGAATGCCAAAACGTCGATCCTCGACACGCAGACAACGTCTGTTGAACCTTCGAAACGACGAAGTCGTTTTAAAATTCCAATCCTTTATTTCCTGTAGACATTTTGGAAAATACTGTAGAATGTCCGTATTTACCAGCGAGCGATCCACGCAATCCTCAATCCCGTTCTACTGGAATTCTCGTAGTCACGAACGGGGAAGCATGGAAACGGTGATTTCGATGAGCGGCGCGAGCTGATATTCGTTGCGGTTAAGGCAAACGTCATAGCTACCGCTGCATCGAAAATGAATTATTTATTTCACGTAGCCCCGAGGGGAGTAGTCCAGGGTTTCGAGGAAGATTTTCAAAGCCTCCCCATGCGCGTGTCCGCGCAAGTACGAAATTGTATTCTTAGACATTCGTCGCTGAGTGACGTTTCACTTTCCATCCCGATGTCGTCTTTTTTCCACGATAAAAAGTCTCGAAAGGAAACGCGATGAGACCTCGCCAAGGTCAACCGGTCATTAAATCTGGTAAAGGACAGATTAATTAAACGCGATTCTACAACTGGTTTATCTGAAGTTCGATGAACGTCAAGGAGAAGGGCGAAGAAGGTAGTCCGCGTAAAGAAATTTCAAGGTTGAGGTTGTTACACTTTTACCACCGCTGTAGATATCTATCGGCTGTGTCCCGTCAACCAGCAATCGAATCTCGACCACGCGCAACTGAATTCCGATTTAATCCACGAACTTCGTACAGATTTTGTCGATATTTGATCTCTTCGTTTCTTCTTGCAGATAAGAGGACAACGAACTGGTTCATGATCGGTTCGCCGTTCCCCACTCTGTTCATCTGCCTGAGCTACGTGTACATCGTCAAAGTCCTAGGACCGAAGTTAATGGAGAACAGGAAACCGTTTCAACTGAAGAACGCTCTGATAGTTTATAATACGTGCCAAATGATATTCTCCGCGTGGCTCTTCTACGAGGTAACCTTCCTATTTCTATCGCGTATCGCTGGTACTTTTTATTCTTCCTTCCTCCCTTCTACACCGTGCACACGCTACTGTTCCGTTCAAGTACGCGTTCTCCGAACGACCCGACAGATCCCAGAATATATGTTTGTTGTCGCATGCATGAGTTCAAAGTCGCATTCACCGTTAGCACGTAGAAACGGAATGTCACCGGGTATCCTAGACCTAGGAACCATAAAGCTGGACGTACGCTTCTCTTGTATGGATAATGACTTCTGCGAATATCATCGAACGTCCGGCCGAGTCATCGAGTTCGAAATCGCGTCTAACCAGGTATCAATGGCGTTGCTTGATTAGTATTTGCGATACGCGACCGAGCCTATAAACGCTTACGTGATCCTTTTTCCAATACGCACACTCCGACTCCTGCAGAGGGTTGCGCCGCTCGAGACCGCGTGGAATAAAACGATTTGTTAACGTTCCATCGGGAAACTCGTTTCGTCCGAAAGGTACCTCGGACGACGATGAGGTTTTAACGACCTCCGAACGGTCGAAAATAAACGGAATATTTTCACAATGGCGAATGATAATAAGAACAACAAGATTACCACATGCGATTTTCGGGTAAACGCGTTTCGAACTCGAGCAACAATGTTTCCGACTAATGCAGAGGAATACGTAATATAAATGATGAATTTTGGGAAAAAAAAACAGTGCCTGATGGGCGGATGGTGGGGCCAGTATAGTTTCCGTTGTCAGCCAGTGGACTATAGCAACTCTCCAACTGCGTTGAGGGTAAGTTCTGTTGTTTGTTATTCTTCAGATGGATGGACCGCTATTTCAATGAGACGGAACTCAACCTGTACCAAATTATTGTATCGTTCCACGATTTTTCCACGCGTATACGTACGAACAAACATTGGACTGTTCAACATGGAACAACATGAGTTTAGAAATATGCTAGGATGCGGATTGTCTTATGCTTTGAAGGTAATCAGCCAAGGAGTAGAAACCGCCTGCGACAAAGGAAAAACGCTTCTGGCTTCTTTTCCTTTTCTATACTTGAATGTGTTATCCTTGTCCAGTTTATTTATTCTCGTTCAACCTCGAAATGCATGCACAAACTTTTCTTCCGCTAAAACCGACAATGACGCCGTGGTTGCCAAAAGAAGTAGCCCTGATCGAAAGTAATTGAACTTTTCATGGAATAGGTAAGAATTTTAGTGGAGACGCGTTCTTGTTATACCTTGATTAACACACGTACGAGTTCAGTTATTACTTGAGCATTAATTACCAGAACTGGTTTCCCTCTCGGAATATGCACTTTTTCCCCTTCCATTTCTTTCTCTTTCGTTTATTTATACCTTTCATTCAGCGGAAAATGGCCTATGGGCGGTTGTGGTTGCAGATAGGGATGTCCGGATGGCTGACTGGCGAATATTCTCTAAGGTGCCAACCCGTAGACTACAGCGAACGACCCCAAGTGTTAAGGGTGGGTGATATTCCCCATTAACAACGTTACACTCCAACTAAAATGAACACACCTTTACACACATCACACCAGTTGCCAATGATATGGCAGAGTAGCATTTTAACTAAAACAAATCGCAAATGTAAAATTTCCAAAGTTTACTTCAAACTCGCTACATTTTCTAACGTTCTCCTTTCGCTGTTCGAACGATAGATTATCTTCCATCTGCATCGTTATCTCGCCTTGCAGTAGTACAATTTATCGCACAAACTCTTCAAACGTAACAACATTACCTCTACTTGCACACGCCACTAAGTACTCGGTAGTATTTGAAGATACTGTAATTAATTTAAAAAGCTAATATTTCAGAACAGCCGCTTTACGCAATTAATACTATTTAACAGCTTACGAGTAGAAAGTAAAAAAAAAAGATAAGAAACTCTAAACAGACATCACATACACAACGACAATTACAATACATTAGTTGCAACTTGTAATTTTTGTTTATAACCACCAGCAAAGTTACACGGAAGGATGTATTACTATAATAAACATTTACGACTGTACACAGACGCAAATCCATCAAATGCAAATCATTCGAGGATTTAATTATTTACTACATGCATGTATTTATTTCTCTCCTCGTCGCGGAGATTGGCAATCTAAAAACGGTCTACCTCCGAAGATTTGCATTTTCTATCACATTCTGCGTTTAGTGGGCGATGTTAACGAAATGAATTCTGATCGATATTTTGCAAAGCGCAGATGGTGCACGCTTCTTGGTGGTATTACATCTCCAAATTCACGGAATTCATAGACACGGTGAGTGATCGTAGATGAAAACGATAACTGTATCGGAACCGCATCGACGACTCGTTGATATTCTCTATCGCTTTTGTAGATCTTCTTCGTACTGAGGAAGAAGAACGATCACGTGTCGACGTTGCACGTTATTCACCATGGTTGCATGCCAATGTCGGTATGGTTCGGCGTTAAATTCACGCCTGGTAAGCTAAACAATATTATAGATGTACATTGTAGGTAACACGCATTCTTTTACTTTGTAAAGAAAAAAGGACAGAGCTTTCATTTCTATCCATTGGTCAGTCTACCATCTTCTTTTCCAGGCGGACACTCCACTTTCTTCGGGCTGTTGAACACGTTCGTTCACATCGTGATGTACATGTACTATCTACTGGCCGCCCTGGGACCAAAGATGCAACCGTACCTATGGTGGAAGAAATACCTGACCTTGTTACAAATGGTCCAATTCGTCGCAGTGATGATCCACGCGTTCCAGCTTCTATTCATCGAGTGCAACTACCCGAAGGCATTCGTCTGGTGGATCGGGTCGCACGCAGTCATGTTCTACTTCTTGTTCAACGAATTTTACCAGCAGAGCTACCAGCAGAAGAAGAAAAGAGCCGTGGCGAACGGCGTGAAAAAGGATCACGAACAGAATCATCAGGCGAACGGCGCTGTAACGAACGGAGCGGTTGGCATCTCGTCGGGAAGGAGGGACGCGGCCGATTATTACGTGAAAGGCGACAGCTTAGCTGCGTCGGAGCTCAATCTTCGAAAATCGTACACAACGACCGAGTGACCTGACCGCGCTACGTCGTAGCCATCATCAATTCATCACATCTTTCACCATCGATCCCACGAGTCGCGATCCCGACTTCGTTCCTTCGTTATTTCTGATCCAACGATCCTCCAAGATCCAATGAAGGAAACATTGAGTACAAAATTACTTCGTATTGCGACCACGTTAACGTGTATTCGTGAAAGAAGGTAGGAAGACGAAAGAAAGAGAGAGGGAGAGAGGGGGGAAGAGAGAAAGAGAGTGATACGATACATATACGTGTTTGTATACATACATATATAGGACGTAGCAACGTACAGAGGTACATCCGGATGTGTTGCGACTCAAGATCCCTGACATCGCGGTTTATTCATGATACTTGTTCAGTTCGTTGTACGTACTCCTGCCACGGTTAGCACAAGATAAAACTCGTCGTCAAATCATCTCCCTCCCCTTTTGGATGGGAAATGATACGCGAACAACGAATATACCGTCTGGTAATACGTAGTTATACCTTGATACACAAAGCGCAGAATAATCGAGCAATAATTGTTTTTTATCGACCGTGGTCAAGTGAAATTCTGGTCCTTCCGCAATACGCCTTCGAGTCTACGGCTAAAAACGACTCTCGTATCCTTAAGCACGGGCAGTTTGGTTTCTTCTACCTTTTCATTAAAGTGGCTATTGTCTGTTAGCCGGCATTTTTTCGATTTATATAATTTTCAAATACGCCAATGCGAAATAGGAACCCGCAAAATGTTTTTACTGTCGTCGGTTTGTGCGCGGCTCAAACATTATATAAAAACAAGGAATTATATAACGGCGTTAACGGTGAGTCTTGGATCGAATTACGTAACAATGCCACCGACCGTTGTCTTATGTAATTCGGGGAAGATCTCTTTTGCATTTTAGACAAAATGTCCCAGTTATCAGAAAAAAAAAACATTTACGTTTTCCATTAGCTATTCTGAAACCCGTAGCCTTAATTAAGTTCGACCTATAGAATACGGTCCGCACGCTTCCATACCAAGTTTCACAGTTACGTAAACGCGGCGGTAACCGGGCTTAAATTCGTGTCTGTGCATAGAACTCAATCTCACGAATATTTAGTCGCAAACCCAGCGCAGAAATGAAAAGATATTCGATGCAATGCATATTTTTATGAACCGTCTACAATTTTAAATTATAAACGGTAAACTGTATGATTTGAGTCATATGTTGTGGAACATATTGACTCGCTTTTAAATATTCATCATTTTGTGTATAGGCATACGTACTAAATTTTTAAAGCCACATCGCATACGCGTGCTCGGCAGTTGTACGCACAGCGTACCATATTCAGCATTGTACATAAAATACATCACCTATTCAATATGTTCGACTCAAAAGCCATTCAGTTGGAACTGGGGGAAAAAAGAAAAGATTAGGGGGAAAAAAGAAAATAAAGGAAAAACGTAACGGAATTACAAATTGAGAAACGTGTACAAAACTAATCGTTTAAACTATAGGATCGACTACTAATCGAAATTGTATACTTAAGATTTTTCACTGATTGGTTTTTATGCCGACTATATATTATAGGCATCGCGAGGCCGCGCAAAGCAAAGGAAACTCGCATTTTCATCTACCGAACGTTCAATCCGTGAATGGACAAAGAGAACGGCGTCATCCGTGCCTTGCGATCAAACTGATGTGCCTTAATATCTACGATGTTCTGACTATTACGCACGATGATCAGACGAAGCTCAACGATGCGCGCGATCATCTGTCGTCGAAGACCCGCCAACAAATGCAAAAGATCGTGTTTCGTCCTGTAACACGTTCAACGACGGTCAAAAGTTGCGATTACCAAGCTCCTTCGTCGTACCGCTTGTGATCTAGACATTAAGGTTTCAACTCAGAACGCACCGTCTAACATGCTGAACTAGTAATCAAGGGGTTTTTTGCCGGTTTTTTTTATTTTTTTTTTGTTTGTTTTTGTACTATAATTCGCGAGATTTTACAGCGTTAAATTGTTGATCAAATTTACCAACATCACCGTTGTTGAAATTGTTGTTAAAGCTATAGCGAAAATCTGCGAACGTTTTATATTTTTTAGCATAATGATCAAATTTACGAATCCTGCACAAATTTAATCTAAACAGATACTTCTATTTTTCTAAGCGAATGTTCGTAATACGAGAGATATGTGATCAATATGATCATTCGTGTACACCGCATAAACCAATGTTTTTTGACTGTCAAATTTTTCATGCCTCGCGTACTTGCATGACACAACATTCATATCGACACCTGCTCATATTTTCTAGAAAGGGGATATTCAAACTTTCATACGTATGTCTGAGAAACGATTCCTTGTACGACCGCAAAGGAATCTACATATTATAGCAATTAAGCTTCTGAAACCCAAGATGTTGGAATTGAAAATCAGCCCAAGGGAGGGTCATTTGTGTCTGCATGAAAGATGACGCTGCTTTTCTTTTCTTTTTGCTCAAGCTATTTTTACGATAACATAATATAAAATATCTAAGAAATTGTTATTGAAAAAAATAAAAAATCAAAAGTTATAAAAATAAATGTCGAAACCCAACGGCAGACAGATAGAGAGAAAGAGGATGGGGGTTCGAATGCGTGACAGTTGTCAGTCTACTATCATCAGAAGGAATGAAGTAGAATTAACAGTTAAGCTAATTATTAATTGTACAAAGCTATTAATACAATAACTTTACGTAGACTTTGAAATTAAATTTTACCATGAAGAGTCACTGATTAGTTGCTATCTCACGAGCGTTACTTCCAATTTTATGTGCTCCTCGAACGTTAAATGGTCATTAAATACAATTAATTTCTTGACACAGAAACAAAATACTCGCGGCCTATGCAAGGTATTTCATGATAGAAACCGAACTTTAAAATAGCATGGATATCTATCGACCTTCACACCCTTGGGCTCCCTAAACTTTAGATTCGATCTCCATACTTGCACCACAGACATGATCGGGTAGTACGATGATAAAATTGGTATGCATAAAATGTCCACCTTGTGTTTCGTTCGCTTTGCACGTTTCGTATACCCTGTACATAGGTAGGATAGTTTTATACTGTCGTAAGAGGAAAGGGAAAAAGTTGAAATAACCAGTCATTGTGCCACACGAACAAGATCGAAAAAACGAAATATTGAAAGAGAGGTATATAGTAATAAAGAGTGAAAATAACGTGAATTAATGTGTGCGTAATGATAATTTATATACGGATCTACATTTAGGTATTACCATTTGCGAATAAAACATTGTTAAACAAAAAGGGTGAAACAAAAATGTTCGCTGAGACTAATGATCGTTTTACAGATCGCGGCTGTATGTACATACGTAACACTTGTAACGGAGCTAACCGAAAATCATTTTGAACATCTCCAGAATCGTTAATTTTCTCTTTTTTATTTAAAGAGAAACAACAATACAAATTTTAATTCGCGTTAGCGAATAATTTGAAATATCATCATGAGAGTACTTTGTTTGAACAAGACGGTCTTAATTGGACACTACACTCGAAAGTATAACTCTTTCGTTTATAAATTGTGTTACATTTAATAGGGAGATTCATCAATTTAAATTTAACACGTACCACGAAATTAATTTCCTTGGAGAATAAAGCAAATTGTTTATAATTTATTCATAAATTGAATTTTCTCGATTTTATTCATATAAGTTTAAATTTCAAATTGAAGAGGTCATCGAGCTAGGCACTGACGTAATTATTAGTTACAAACTTTAATTGCATGTGTTCCCATTGCTGTACGTGTACATATACATACTTACATATAATGTAGTGAGGTAGGCAACTGAAACTATTGTACAACTGAAAATTGCATCCAAGTGCCTAGCTCTAGAAGGAAAATTAAACGTAAATAGCAACGCGCGTAGCCTCTACGAAACTAAATAAGATGTACCATTCGTAACTGTACATAACTGAAAGTAATTATCCTGTATATACACAACGTGAACTTATAATTCTATTCTAGCCCCTTTTTCCAAACGTACATATGTAGATAAAATACGCGTGACTATATAGAACAGTTTGTATATCTAAATAATTACTATAAACAGCTGTATGTAAAATAGCCTCGTAGGTAACAGACACCTAAAAGCAGCTGAATGAATATAATATGTATTATTCGTAACGATATCGGTTAAATTAGACAAATTATTAACAGAAATTGATTCGAACGTGTACGTTCGAGTATTCAAATACGTTCAACTAACGAATGATATTATTTTGCACTTAGTACAGGGGAGAGTATTAAATCCCATAGTATGTAACGTGCATTTGCATTGTTCGTATGTATGTATGTATATATGTACAGGAATGCGACGTATTCGTAATTGACCGTTGCAGTATTTAAATAATTACAACGTGAGCTATACAATAATGTAACGAATAAAAGCATCACCCGTAATACCAATAATCATAATCTCATGTATTTATACGTTTAAAAGTTTTCACAGCATTTGGAAATAATTGTTACAAGAGTATGTTGAAAAGGGAAATAAAATTTTATTTTTCATAAATCGAAGGGCAAGGTTGAGAACCATTAACACCATGCACAATATAGTTACGTAGCAACCTAACCGTTGAGAATCAACTATAGCGACCTATCTCGTCTAGATACCTCCAAGTAACGATCATCCTTGTCTTCCAATGCGATTACAATTTCGTTGGTCTCTACGATTTTATACGAATTCTAAATAAATTTCAGCGGTAACATAGATAATATAGTTAAATTTATTTGTACATATTCTTATGCAAGCGCTGCTCTTTAATTACACGAAGAAGTACCATATAAATTCAAACTTGTATACAGATTGCATTCGTTCATTGCGATAGAGAAAGGTTTTTTTCTCAACGTCGAACACATCATTGTGAACATAACAGTCCATGTACGTATACACAATACGCTACCGCTAGTTGCTAGAAAGCTAAATAGAGGTCGACAATGTTCCTCTGATCAGTGAATTATTAATTAAGAGAGAGATATCAAGGTGTAGGTAACGTCGAGTTGAGAATCGCTGCGACGTCTTCTGCTGCACGTCAATGCCCGAACTGTCAAGATCGCTCGGGCACCATCCACTATCGTCTACGATAAACTTATTCGCCGCACAAGATATTAGTTTTTCCGAAGATAAATTTGTGCGTCTAGCATTTGTGACGCAACGCAGCCACTGCTGCTGTGCGATTAGTCAGCGCCAATCACTGACTAGCGCGGTACATACCTCTGGAGCTGACGGACTGACGTCGTACCCGAGCGTAAATTACTACATGTCAAACCCAGCGAGCGGCGTACTTTGAGTGTATTTTCTACCGGTGGAGCTGGATTTCCTCCGATCGAGTAAAAAATGTTGGCGCTAATCAATCGAATTTTGGATTGGTTTAAGTCCCTCTTTTGGAAAGAGGAAATGGAACTCACCCTTGTCGGCTTGCAATACAGTGGGAAAACCACCTTCGTAAATGTTATAGCGGTACAAATATTTAATTCTACTGCTCCATTTAAATGATCGCTACTTTTATTTACAAATGAATCACACCATAAATGTATACGTCTACATGTATGAACGGTTACAATTCGCTGTGAAAATGGTACAGAATGTGCACCGTTTTGGTTAGATTCTATACCTCGTTTGGGATAACTTTCTCATTGATGTAAATCTTGCATCCGCCCTAACGTAAAAACTCGACGATTATGTGTTTTCGCGACACGATTTCTCGGGAATCAACTTTTAGAAGTTGAAATTGAATAGGTTAAAATCATAAGCAACTAAAGGAGAATTGAACATCTGCTTTTTACATTAGACAATAGGCTCATTGTTTTGAAACATGCTTTACGTAGTTGTATTTCATAAATACGTTATCTTTTTACGTTCTATGTTTAAACGAGTAGCCATTTTTTTACGCAACGTACTTATTTTCAGTCGGGGCAATTCAGCGAGGACATGATTCCCACTGTCGGTTTCAACATGCGTAAAATAACAAAAGGCAATGTCACCATAAAAGTATGGGATATCGGAGGTCAGCCGAGGTTTAGATCCATGTGGGAAAGATATTGTAGAGGAGTGAACGCGATAGTATACATGGTAGATGCAGCTGACTCGGAAAAGATAGAAGCAAGCCGCAACGAATTACACAATTTATTAGATAAACCTCAGTTATCCGGTATACCGGTATTGGTACTTGGCAACAAAAGGGATTTACCTCATGCTTTGGATGAAAACGGACTCATAGAAAGAATGTACGTTTGTTAGTTAAAAACGAGTACGCAACTAATATTTACGTATGCGTACAATATAAATCTACTATTTTCAGGAACTTGTCAGCCATTCAGGATCGTGAGATCTGTTGCTACAGCATTTCATGCAAAGAGAAAGACAATATTGATATAACGTTGCAGTGGCTTATAGCACATTCTAGAAGTGGTGTTCGTTAATACATGTAATTATGAAATTTTATGTTCTTATACATTCTTATTCAAAGAACCCAGGAGATATTGATAGGATGGGGAACAAATGTGCAAGGGAGTGTTCATCGATGTTTTTATGTTGGATTGATTAACTGATTATTGTAAACAATTTTTTTAAATCTAAGCCTTAGCTGTTATCTGTTCAGTCGCATATAATTCATAGAATGTTTAATGAAGGATAAAAGAATGAAATTATGCTTAAACCAAATATGCTCATGGGCATGATAAAAAGACACAAACATCCTGCAAGCACCTTAGTAATAAGTAACAATTTTTTATATTGTGTTTTTAGATAATCGGTTTAAGTAACAGTGCTGTTGTTCTATCTTAATACCATCAAAATTAAAATAGCATTTAACGATTAATGTAGAAACGATGGTAGCTAGTACAGATACAAGCGCAAAATAATATCAATTATCATATGGTACACATTTTCGGTACTTATAATATTTAATTAAAATTAATTACAACACGGCATAGAGATTATGAACAATTGATTGCTATATGTACACGAATATGATGCTGAGTAAACTTGTATAATTAATGAAAAAAGAATTACTAACAATATATACCAATTTATTATGATCCTTAACATACGGCAGTTGTGTTATACATATAAATAACATACACATACGTATATATATCTAAAGAGAAATAAAATGAAATAATTCATTTTTTAAATGGAAGCTTGCTTTTAAATAAAATCTAATTACCACTGAGTGATAAAACAATAATATTTTAAGTTGCTTAATATATCGATATGTACGACAAACCATAATCGATTGTCCATTACATCGAGAATCGATTCGTACTATATATATTGTCATATTAACATTGCGACGTCAAAACATAGTATTTTGTGGTTAAGAGAACCAAAATATTAAGTTGCTGCGAAAGATTTGTTTAAGAAATTAACATGTCGCCAACAAACAACGACGACCCTTATACAGCTGTTGCGAAAGGACCTTTAAAATTAAAAAATGATCAAGGCGTGAGTAAGAAGTAAGTACGTGACAGATTCGATGCTGTTTAGGTTAAGGGTGGCTTCTTAACAATGACATTTATCGAATCGTTTGAAATTTACATATTTATTTTGAATAACTTTAGAATTTTGTATTAACGTAGTTGTTACTTTTATAAAAAACAGGAAAAAAAGTAAAGATGGTAAAAAGAAGAAATTAGTGGAAGTGACGAAAATTGCAGAGGAGGAAATACCGAAAACAACAGAAATTAAACGGACAAAAGCTGAAATGGCATTTCAGAAAATGCAGGAGAAAATGGTATGCATTTATTCGATTTAAAAGACACTGTATGTTTGATAATCTACCGTTACTTACAGCAAACTGAACGGATAAAACAGAAGGCTTCGATGACTCACAAACAACGGGTAGAAGAGTTCAATAGACATTTGGATAGCTTAACAGAACACTTTGACATACCGAAAGTCAGCTGGACGAAATAAATGCTTGCCGCAGTTTCTCTCACTCTGTACGTTAAATAAATAGCTTCTAATTTTATATAAAGTTGCACTTTATTGCAAGTGTTCACAAAAATTAGCATCATTACATTGCAAGTGCTTATAAAATTATAAAGTTCTAAAACTTATTGCTACAGTATACATTAATAAAAAAATAATATTTAAATCAAATACTGGACTTTATAATATAAGAAGGCACATTTTTTAAAGTGGACTTGGTATGGTAACATACATACAATATTAAAACATTATATTACAATATATAATGTACAGTTTATGGTATGTAACAACATGTAAATATGTATTCAGTGTATGTATAATTATTCAACTGTAATAAATGTTTTGTACATAAAATGGACGGAATTGATGTATCAGAGTAAAAAATGTCAGTAGATGTCATATTATCTAGTCAATACCTTTGCTAACACTTTAAAATGAAATTTAGTATTTTTTGTCATGATAAAAATTATTAGAAAATATGCTATGTGTCGAACGAAAATATATAAACTATACTGACTAAAGGAAAGAAGGAAGGATATGAGAACGAAATTTTTGTACCTCCGTTACCGTAATGGAATACTTTTATGTAATTTTCAGCTACTATCCAAGGGTTACTTCCATCATCGAAATGCATAGGACATCTGTCGCGTTCTCTTTCGTATTCCTAAACGGCAAGATACAATTATAAAATACGCTTCAAATCATGCCTGATATACATTAAGTAAATTTACAAAATTATCTCGTATTACCTGTAACACTAATGCAACTGCAGCACCTTCAGTGTAATTACTGCTTGTAACATCTTGTTGAAGATCGCAGAACGGTCCGATAGCTTCGGACATAAGAACTTTATTTAAATCTGCTCTTTGATATACCCAACAACGATATTTGCTGAAAGGGTCTAACTCATCGTACGTCACTAAGTACGACTTTAAATTTTCTTTCCAATATCCGATACACTTCATCTTATAATCCGGCAAACCTGTATACATTCAAATTAAATATCGACCACACAATTTCAGTTAATTCTATCCTAACCAGATAAACTTACTGTAAATGTCTACAGGTCTTCCTAAATGATCTACCGACAAGCAATAAGTTTCGTCAATGGCAATTTCCTTCTGGTCGCTATCGCATACGGAAAAATCCGAAATATTTTCTTTACAATAAATGTTGGGACGAGGGGATAACGTAACACCTCCCAAAATTCTAGTCTCGAACAGAACATCTCCTTTCTGTACAAATTTATACTTTCCGGCCACCGGGCAGCGAACGGGTACAGGATATTTAGCTAAGAACAAGTCGTATTTCCAAGACTCTTTGTTAGGGAACTGAACCCAAGAGCAAACCGTATGAAAATTATCTTTAATAACAGCAAGACCTCGCCGATATCTAATGATATTGTGATGGCGACGTACAAAGTCGAAACAAACATAATCCTTTTGGCTGAAAATAACAATCAATTAATCACCGAAGCAATGATACTAATCAACTATACAAACAATCCATACCATCCATCAACTGTTAATCGAGCCATCATCACCCTAGTATCTCTTGATTCGCGACAAACATAAATTGTACGTCTATAACGTCCTTCATCGGGATACCAAGTTTCAATTATATGCGTTTCGTTAATAAAGATATCCGCATCAATGTTAGCAGTATTTATCCACTCCCCGCTCATATCTTCCGGTAGTCTGCATCCTGGCTCTACCACTTCTGCTTTTACAGGTGTTACTCTTAAACGTTCTGGACTTTTTTCAACAGTTTTTAACGTGTTACATTCCGCAGTAATAGAAACACCGATGAAAAGATCATCATCGCGATTTTTTAAAAAGCATCGGTACTTCTCGTCTTTCCTAGATTCTTTTGTGTTCGCAACCGCGAAAAAGTGATTTTTATCAACAAACCAATCACCCAAACAACTATACTCCACCACTAAAATACGATAAAGATATTCAAGCGAAATATGCATATTATATTATCAAAATAATTACAAACATTACCTCCGTCAAAGGTGTTCTGCATTCCGGAACACTGTTTATATGTTATATTGAATTTTTGATTAGTTATCAAGAATTGTGTTCCTGCTGTTTGACACGATCTAATTTGTGCATCTGGATGATTGCACTCCCCTGTAAATCTAAATCGATTCTGTAACAATGAAGTGAATTACTTCCCTTTGCACACGATTAAGTACATTTAATTTTTCTTAATAGTATATAGACACATGTACCTGATAAGCAAATTGCCAGACACCTTCAAGGGATGATCTACAATTTACGGGAACAAAATTTTCAGAAAATAATGTTATTAATTGTTGATCAGGTCGTAATCCCTTACATACATTTTCTACTGTTGGCTCAACGTTATTAGGCAAGTTCACGCAATATACTGAAATTTAGACGTAAACAATATCAATTTACTTCGCATGCATATACGTACATAGATTTTCGACAGCGACTCTATGAAATTTCTATCATGCTTTACCTTCCAGTTTCTCCAATACATTTACCGTTCTTACAATTAATTTTACGCAATGGAAACACTCTTCACTTTGAAAGATGAACGTATAATTGACATGGTATTCTTCTAACATGTTAACACAGTGCCCGCGGCCTGACATTGTTTCACCATTTATTTCTGTCAACGTATTCTTGCCATTTTCCCAAGAAAACCAAGATCCTCTTACAACTAATGGAATTTGACATGGGCTTGATTGTTGAGTAGAATATGCAGCTGGAAAACATACACCAAAGCAACATAATTTATGTACATAAAAAAGTATCGGATAAAATGTATAATCTGCATCTCTCGCTTAAGAAAAGTATTAAACAAAGAAATCTATCTTTTAGTAAAGTATAATTTCATCAATAACAACTATATGTACACAACAAGTTGATCGTGTAGAGTTATAAGTTTCACAAAAGTTATCAGAACTCACCAAGACATATAAAATAAATAACGAATAAAACGAAATGCTGTAGCTTTATCATCTTCTTATTAAACTAAGTATACTAATTATAACAATAATACAAAAAGATTGTTCTAATTGGAATTCATTACAAAAGCGCGTAAAAATTTTACTTCCAACTGCATACAACGCCCATCCCACTTCTGAATCATATTCGTGCCGCCATCTGAGAATGCTTTCAACGTGAATTAAGCGCATGGGATCAACTTGCCGGGTTTTAATTAATTAATCATCAAATTCGTTGTGTTACATTTAAGATGAATTACAACTGCGAAAAATATAGTATTTTATAAAAGGAAAATTTCAACGAACATGTTTCAAAGTATCTTAAAGGATGAATGATCTATCCACGTCTGTAGATACTTTATCGATAGTCGTATAAGCATTGCTCGCTACTAGTTTCAAACGTAACGCTGATTTAAAGTACTGAAGTACTTTAATCTACTAATTAAATTAAGTAATTCCTTAATTTCCATTGAATAGAAAGAGTAAGATAAATTATATCTCCCGCTTTAGAGGTAAGAAAGAGAAAGAGAAAGATATATAAGAGACCTATAAGAAAGAGTGAGACAGATGATACCGACTCTAGTCTGGAACCCGTGGCACCATCTCTGTAAAAAGTGCTCAAACTGCTCGCACAGCGTTATCGACAGCGAAGTGAACTACTGAAACACTAGCGTCATCTCTTGGAGAATCTCTGAAACTAGTCAGGCATTAGTTTCACTACTTTCCGCAGAGATGGCGTTAGTGGTTCTTGAGTAGTTCACTTCGCTGTCGATAACGCTGTGCGAGCAGTTTGAGCACTTTTCGCAGAGATGGTGCCACGGGTTCAAGAGTGGGGTCCGCGCAGCTTTCTCACTCTTTCCTATAGCTTTCGTATATGTCTTTCTCTCTCTTACTTCTAAAGCGGGAAATATAGAATAAATTAAAATAAAACTATTGAAATATAGATCCTGACAACAGCACTTTATCGCAGTAAGAGCACTGTGATATCACTTGCGCGTGGTCTGACTGGTTAAAAAAATTGCTGAATAAACATATAATACGGTGGTGTCCCAGAACGTGCTGTTACCGCGTGCCATCACAAACATTGACGAGTGCGGACGTAGGTGGTTATGGAAATGATGTCACGCGATGCAAGCAACATCACAGTGCTTTTACTGTGACAGAATTGTGTTGTCGGGGTAATAATGAAATAAAAATTTCATCTGAAGTCCACGAAACGCTATATGTTTTCCCTTGAACCAAATTTTCGCGTACGATGAAACAGTTCGTTGACAGAAAACATCTATGTTGCATAGCCGAGCGACGACAGTGTATAAATAAAATATATTCACTCTTTGTATAGATGATTTCATTAGTTAATCGACTCCACAGTAAATTAGATTGAAATTTTATCATTGTAAATGTACCTCCGTTCACTGTAAAATCATAAATTATCATTACACACGTGATCAAGGACAATGGCGAGCACAGAAGCTGCTGAGAAGACGACAACTTGGGAACCGTTACGATTGACGCACATGAAACCATCGTTTAACAGTCAAGAATCAGCTCTGGCGTCTTGTCAAGACCTGTGGCACAAATTCATTTTGTTCGGCGTAGGGCAATACAAGGTAACGGAAGTATTGAGAACCATCATTGTTGGTTGCGAGCCTGAAATTATATTACCAGTTATGTACAAAGAGGAAGGTCCAAATAAAAGTACTTTCTTGGCAAAATGTAGTGCCAGTGCCATAGAAAACCTTGTTAAACAAGGTTTATGCGTGACGCTGTCCAACGGGCAAGAATTACATATCGACATTGTATTAGGGTATACGGATTCCCAAGATTTGCAATTGAATCCCACCAGAATTATAACACAAGCGCTCTATTATAGATACGAACCTACGAAAAAGGTACTAAATCTGGATGACTTTGAAAACGAGAAATCGTTAGGACCTATCTATTGTCCTGTGTCTCTACCAAAGGTGTTGCACTTTGTTCTGAGGTGTTCCAAAATGGGAATTCTGGGCAACAATCGAGACTCACGGCTACCTGTTAGAGAGTTGAGCTTGAGATACAATCAAATTACAGCCATTATTCTTTTCGAGAAATTCTTCAATTATCATCTAACTAAATTGGATTTAAGTCACAACCAGATAGCAGACGTGGAATATCTACGTTATTTCAGTGAGTTTAAGATAAGCGAACTATGGCTGGATGGGAATCCATTGTGCACAAAATACAGCAAGTGTCAAGATTATATACAAGCTGTGAAAAATGTTTTTCCCCATTTACAGAAATTGGATGGAATTGTAATAGGCATAGAGCAAAAGTTTGTTCCTAATATTCAAAGTAACTTTCTAAGAGACGGCGCGAATACTTGCCTAATTAAACAATTTGTCAAACATTATTTCACACTGTACGACCAGGACGATAGACAAATTATGAATGGTTTATACGACAGAGATGCGCTGTATTCCATGACACTAGGACCTGTTTCAAATTATATTCACAAACACCTAATTAAAACATTTGTTACAAATAGAAATTTACTGAAATTCGTTGATTACGCTAAATGTCAAGAATTTTTGCTACGTGGTCCAGAAAAAATTATTTCTGCGCTTAAAAATCAACCGCCGACGATACACCATTTCAAAACCTTTCACGTAGATGTACTGTACGAAGGAGAGATCCATCTTGCTGTTTCTGTACAAGGATTGTTCTCATTTAGGGATCTCTCGTGCCCGCCAATGTTTTTCAACAGAACTTTTATAATTACCAGAAAAGAAGACAATGAGTATTGCATCGCCAATGATCAGTGCTATCTTGATGGAACACCTGCTAATAGTAATTTGCCAGGGAATAGTGAGAACAAATTTGAAATGAAAAGTGCACCAAAATTTGTCCCAACTATGTTTAGTGTTTCTGAGAAAGAACAACTACTTACATTTTTACGTGAATTGACTACGATGAACATGAAATTTTGTCATCGGTATCTTGAAGATGCCAACTGGGATATAAGGACTGCCATCACAACATTTATGAACATGTACACAGTTAACAATGTACCACCTGAAGCTTTTCTGTGATATACATAGATTTATAATTTAATGTATAATATTTACGTATACATATATACATTGTATATTGTACTTCTAATATAGTAAGAAAATATTGTAATTATGGGTGGAAATTTATTTACACTGTACGAGATTAAATTAATGTTATTTTATAAGAACACCATTTACTAAAAAATGTGTTATTACTACCTAAAGAAAATAAAACAGATGCAACCACTGCTTTTTGTAAAAAATTTTTTTACTTCGCTTTATACAAAATATAAAATTACAATTCTTTTTTTATTTTTAACAACCTTGCTGCATGTTCAACAAAGCAATGGTTTTATTTATATATGGTATAGTATTCACATTTGAATTTACTCCTAACTCAAATACTTTCTGCATCAATGGTAAAGCGTGTTCTAAGACAGAATATAATTTATTATATACACCTGACAACTTTGGCACATATTGCCAAGTCACATATTCAAATAAACAATTGGAGGAACTTACCTTGCATGCATAATACAATCTCAGGTAACTTTTCTAGAGCGGACATTAAAATATCGGCTCTGGAACTGTCTAAACACCTTTGAAATGCAGACAAGATATTTGCATTTGATGCAGGACGATGTTTCAGTGCCCTTGCTAATAATGTATGAGCAAGAGATCTTATATTACTCTGCGGAGATACGAGTAACTCCGCTATATTGTCTGTTATAGATTCCAGAACGGAAGGTTTACGAGACGATAATTGTTCAATTTCTTGAAGAGCACTAAATACATCTGCAATATAATACTGAAGTTTCTGAATTCTAAATATCACGAGGATTTTTATCACAATTGAGCTATACTTTTTTTATATCCGTACCTTCACCTTGCAATTTAGATAGCGTAGCTAGTAACGACGGCCAGTGCTGAGGGATAACAGATTCCGAAGGAGGTGGAGTAGGAGGAATAGTAATTAATACCTCTTCCACGTCTTCTCCCTCTCTTGGCACTGGAATTCCCGATACAAGTGTTCTAAGTGTAACTAAATTCGGATAGTGTACCTGCAATTCACTATATGTAAGTGTAAGCTGATATCTGAAATTCATCAGAAGAGATTAAAGGTATTACTTACTGAAGAACTTGAGCGTGCTTTTGCAAGTATTTCAATGCTCTCTGTGGGTCATAAGAGATGTATGCCTGTAGTAGTGTGATAAATCTGTTTAAGAGTGGTATGAGATCTTTTACTGGACCATAATTCTACAAGTAAAATACATGAATAATCTTCAAGTTCTTGTTACACGTTGATACATAAGTAGCAGATAAACATATGAACTTTACATACTTGAAAGCACTGGAAATAATTCTCTAATGTGTCCTCCAAAGGAGTCTGATGTTCTCGACTGAATAAATGTGGTTCTAACAGTTCCAGCAGTCCCATTACTTGTACAAAAAGATTCAAATGATGTCCTGATCTAAATTGACTAAAGTCCAAATAACATCTTCCCATTAGCGACGACGCTAACATTGGAAGTTGTCGCAACACTAAAATAGGATGTACAGCAGCCATTTTTCGGGCGCATAATTCGAAGTCCTGGGATCTGGAATTCCACGATTTTTGCCTCGGTGTTGCTGCTAAAGCTGTTAATAAAGAATGACTCATACAATCCAACACCGAACCCGTCCACTCTGTAATTTTTGCACCGCCGACAAACTTTTTAGTTTGAAACGTGTCTAAGTAGCATATCACTTTCGGTATCTTCATGTACATGTATAACAAAAATTGATGGACCATATCAGAATCAACGCTGGAAAAAAAATGAATATGTTTTCTAAAAGAATGTTCGTTCGAAGGAAAAAAAATAATAGAAAATTGAAGCGAACATACTTCGAATCATTCATCATACGTTCAGCCAAATATTTTACAACACTAGCTACCAAATGATCGTCCGTCGAGACACAGTGTAATAGCAAATCGAGACGCGAGTCCATTCGAGCAAGCGCAGTGTTTCTGTTTTGACAATTACATATAATAACAGCTTCCGCGATGACATATGCTACAAGTGTTAATAACTGTTTCTCCTGTAAAAGTAAAATATTTTCTGGAACATAATGTTTCGGTGTGAATTTGTCTCTGCCCTGCCACAGTTTCGGATTACAAGTTAATGCCCACAAAAAATCTAAAACGGCCGTTGGATCATACCTACAAAAGAATAACATTTTTATTATTTTTAGTTACGTTCCTAAACCTTTGGATTACTTTCTTACTCACCCATCGTCACATCTATCTAACAAGTGTCCAATACATTTGTACAAAGTCGCCCAGCTTGCTCTGTGCGTTAGTAAAGTTAACAAATAAGGCCTAAACGAATGCGAACTCACAACATTATTATCAATTTTCATTTGTGTCTTGGTCTTCCCGAACAATAGTTTCATCTGAAGAGTAGGACATGTGCCAATTAATTCTGGCTCTACGGATGCTAACCAGTCTATCAATAAACCCGTTCGTGGCTTTAAAATTCCTTCATTACTATCGTTTACTAGTAATCTTGCCATCGCCTCGACGAGAATATCAGTTTTTTGTTGCTTCAAACAGATATCCAATAATTTACATCCTACTGCTTCTAAATTCACTGGATCGGTACTTTCTAAAATAGATCCAGGATCTCGATTTTGCATCAGAATCGATAGTTCCATACTTTTTGGCGTTTTGGTCAGTTGCACATTTGCGAAGTCCCTTAAAATAGATAGAACCGGTGCTTTAACATCTCCTATTAGTTGTATCAAATTTAAGCACATGTTACGAGCCAATTCAACCACGTGTTTCGATGTGGACGACTTTTTTAAAGGCAGCAATATTACTCGCATCAAAGTGCAAGAGTATTGCGGCATGTGAACAAGCGAGGCTAAGAATTGTTTAACTTGCATCGAGCTTAACACGCTACATATATGTTGTATGGCTAATACAATAGCCCCGCTCTCTTTGGCAGATTTCTGCAAATCTTTTGCCAAGGTTTTATGCAATCGACGATAGGCATCCACCTTTTGATTCATCGGTATGTTCTCGATGAACAATCTGTTGATTAAATGCGGAACATCCGTTTTAACAGAGCATTGTATGACGGATTGATTTTGGACCATGGTACTCAAAGGTAATGGTTCCTGTAGCTGACCAATGGTAACCGCGTTTTCATCAGGTAACTGCGGTTCCATTAATTGTAAAACTTGCACAAAAACCAACCCGCCCGTTGCCCCTCTCCTATGTTGAACTTCAACTAGTTGCGCCATGTATGTTTTATCCAGTACTGCTTCGCCAACCGAACTCGGATCAATTCGCACACCAGTATCTAAGGTGCGAAGCAGTTTGGTCATAGAGGGTACAGGAATACCGAAACTTTGAATAAAAAGGACCAATTGTTGTGGTTCCAAATCCTTCAGAGCTGCGTCTATTAAACGTGGCACGCTGCTCCTAATCATTCTTAGCTTCAACCAATCCGGTATAAGCAAAGCTTCCTCGCTTGTGTCAACGAGGAAAGCTTTCGGTGGTTCTGTGTTCAATGGGAACCAAGTTTCAAGCAGGACATCGAACAATACATCATCATCAGAATCATATGTCAGAAGAATTATCATAGCGTGAACGACTAAAATATGCATAGTACATTCTTCTCCTGTACTCCACTGTACCAATATTTGATCCTGACTCTCGGACCATGTATATTCTTCAGCTCGTGGAGATCGAGCTTTCTCCAGATAATTACAAAAAATTACCATGAATGCGTGCAATGTTTGTTTCGCTTGCGCATTATCTATTTCTGGTTGCGGTAGTATAGCTGCTATAATCGTACTTCGTTCGACCACCAATTGAGATATTTCATTCGCCAAATCGGTTAAATCTGGCAAATCATCATCTGTAGTATGCGCAGCAAGATAAGATATGTAAGCGTGTACAAGATCGGGATTATTTTCAACTTGACAGGCACCCCGTAGAGCAGTAGACACCAAGGAGCGCACCGATAAGAAGTGAGGTATAGACGGTAGTTTGCGAAGAAGCCAGATCTCCCTGGAAGAAGCAATTAATAATACATTTACTTTGAATTTGGGAAAAAATTTACATTACGTCTACTATATCATTACTTTTCATTTTCCCCGTCTATATCCATAGGTTCTTCTTCGGTAGGTATTGATCCGAGAACCATTTTTAGGCCTGTGATCGCTTGAAGACGACTGCCAGTTTGTTGACTGCTCAGTCTTCTCAGGAAATATTCCAAAACCTCGTAAGCATGCTGTCGATCCTGTTCCGGATCGGTTAACAACATTTGAAGATGGGCTAATAATTGTTGTTGCCTTGGCTGCTTTTCCACAGCTTGGACGCTAGTGGATAATAAAAATTCGCAAAGACATTGCACTGGTAATTGACTAAGCGATCCTTCGCTATTTTGTACAAGATCTGCCAACCATGGCATGCTCTGAGATGAACTTTGCTGTTGCCTTTGTATTATATCTAATAAAAAATCTGGTTTACGAGATCGACAAAGTAAATGTCCCAATCTGTGGGATACATTTAACGACTGTATCTGTTCTAACACTGCGGGAGACGGCCTCCTAGCAATGCCAGTTGGTTCCATTGTCATCAACTGTGACAGCAGCAAACTGTTTTGTTCTGATATTTGCATTCTTGTTGATGCAGCCGCCAAGTGCGATTCATACTCTAGAATTTCTTGTTTTTCGATAGCTTCTACTTGCAATTCTTTCGAACGTTCTTGTTCTATAATCTCTGGTAATGCCATCGTCGGTGGTGGGTAGGAAAAATGGCTATAAAATATGATGCAATATGAAAAAACATTAAAGAATTTTCCTCTCCGTTTGAACGGATGTAAGGGAATTTGTACGTACTTTGTGATACACATTTCCATAAGAGTTCGTAAAATGGGATATCGTTTCCACGCAACAGCTCCAATAGTAGAAGGATTATGAGCAGCTAGTATTAATAACATTATCCATCCCTTCCAATATAAGTTCGATATCGCCAAGGTAGGTGGTACGTAGCTGTGTAATAAAAAATAAGTAATAATTAGTACAAATTTCATTTTTTATATCACTGAAATTTTTTAATAAAATTTTGGTAATTACTTTGACGGTATGTTTATGGTTCCTGGCGGTTGATAAATGCACAAATTGAAGATAAGTTCAATTATGTTTAATTTATCAGCTTGTAAAGTTGGGAAACTTTCAGTTGAATTAGCTGCCGCTCGACGGATTAACTGATCAACCAAATCTAACGTTTCTGAATGGGTAATGCCATTTTCCTATGATACAAAGTATAACACATTAGGACATTTTCATACTGTAGGGTCGCTCAAATAAATTTAGCATGTTAAAGATACACACCTTCGAGAAACCAATCAATAGAAGTCTTAATAATGTGTTCTGTAATAGAGGAACATCTGAAATTAGACGTAAATAAAACACCCTGTCAGATTCAGGTGGCCAATTATCTAATTTGTAGTATTGTTCCGGAGATTCGAGCATCAAAATTTTATGTAACGCATGAAGAAGCTCGTTTTTCCCAATAGCGTACATTTGCGGCGCTGAATTCTGTAGCCATAACACGGCTTCGAATTGTATCGTCGCTACCATATTCTGAAATTGATGTAGCAAAGCGATATCTTTTTTATCGCCTCTTTGTGCTAATGCCGCGGTCTCCTTAACCTGCGGGCTAATAGCCAATAACATACACAAACACAGTAAATCTGCAATTGAAATGAAGACTCGCTCTTTGAATTCGAAATTAAGCAACTGTTGCGCTATATCCTGTCTTTCGGACATCAATGTACGCGCAAAGGTAAGTAAATTAATATCGTGCCGACAGACGCGTACGATTTCTCTGAGCAATGCACGGAGAGGCCTAAGATAATCCTCCCGGTTCATTAGCAAATCTTGGAATATTTCTGCCAACAATTTTGCTGCTTGCTCGGGTAACGTTTGAAACATAACACCCAGCATCGGCATATTGTTTGGATTTCTTGCATTCGATAATTCGTTGTATATCGTATGTTTCAGGATGGTTGATAAATTTTCAGGATGCAACCCAATTAGTTCCTTTACACCGTTCAGATACAGATTAATTACGGCTTTCGTTTTCAAACGCATTTTCACTAATTGACTTATAACTTCAACATCCCTTTGAGTATGAGAAGTACAATTGTAACAAATATAACTGAGCAGTTCTTGAGCAGGCCGCATCAGTTTTGGGTTGTGCAACCACATTTCTAGCCTAGGAACGGCGATATTTCTGATTTCAACGAAACCACAGGCGGATGATAGTAGCTTTAAGAAATTTTTTGTTATTGACTCCGGTTGCCGCCTATTCAGCTGTTCTTTCACAGCCTCAAGGACAATGAATTCTATATTCTCTATACAATGAGCATATCTGGGTGTCACCGGAAATTCAATCTTCTCTTTATCACCAGATAATTGTACAGACGAAGATCCCGCATCTTCATCGTCTATTGTAGACGGACTATGACAATCGCGCGGTGTTAAAACAGATAATTCTGGTTGTAACACACTTTTCGGCGGATGCCGCGTATTAAATCCCGTTAAAATATTATCTACAAAACCTTTGCATTCTTCATGATCGACCCATACTCTCTCCCCTAAAGCATCCTCAATGTACAGCTATAAAAAAAATGATACACAAATTAACTTTCAATTGAATATTACGCATAACTAAAACATTAATGTAATATTATTTGTTAGTAACCTTGACAAAAATTTCTGGCCAACTTCTTTTATCATGGAATCCTTTCATTAGCAAATTGGCTGCAAGCACAGGGACCAATGGATTTCCTTTAGCTTTATAATTATGCGCTTGATCCCGTTTCAACAGAGACGATAGTGCGTGTAATATACAATCATTGGAAAATATAGACGGACGAATTTTCGCCAAGTACAATAATCCCATGTATATTAATGTATCAGGTTTCCATTTCTGATTTTTAAGCGTTTTTATGGCACCACAGATTATGCCTATAACTTTATCACCTTCGTCGTTATCGTTGGCTTCCAAAACCATTGGAACAAAATCTGCTGGGTCGCTATCAATAGCTACCAATTCCCAAGCTTCGGCGCTTGAGAATGGTGGCCGTTGATGAGGTACATGCGTAGCAAGCTTAGGTTTCTTTTGTGGTATGTATTGAAAAGATTGCAGCGATCCTGATGGCGCCTCCTTTTTACGATCATTTCCTACATAAATGTTTGTACATTGTATATATATTTTTTTACTTCTTTGTTCCAATGAATATTATGAAAAAAACATTCATTTACCAGAAGTCGAAGAACTACTAGTCGGTTTAGAATGAATAACACCTGGCCTTTTAACATCGGAACTTTCATTGCGCGAACCTTTGGATCCGAGTGCAAATAAATCTGGCGGATGCTGAGCGATCTTATTTTTTGCACCCCTACCAATTCCTGCCTTACCGCGATCCATTCTAATCTTTATGCCTTTAGATTGTTTAAGAATATAGAAAAAAGAAAATTGCTAATCATTGACAGCAGTCGTTTCTTACATAAACTAAATATATAAGAATAGATATTCTTATCTTGCACTTATACTTTGTCCCGGTAAAGTTTCAAAATATAGAAAATGAAATTTACAAATGTTTTGTATCGTGTGCTAACCTATTCAACATTCATAAGGTGTATTTCCAGAAATCGCTTCTCTGGAAAATGTCTTTAGCGAATTGAATTATTAGTAACATCGCATCTATAAATAAATCCACTGTGATTAAAAAATGCAGACGCAACAGTATAGTTTCCTACGTCAACAAATGAATGTTTTACAAACAGAATGTTATCGATCAAACGACAGTAGCAGACACCGCTATCGATACCGTTCCACTTATGTTCGCTAGAGATCAACTCTATAATCGATTAGCGAGGACGCAATCATAAGTTTAAGTTCTGAGAAGTAATAATTTAAAAACACGTATACATTAAAATGAATATCAAGTATTAACACTACGAATAATGTTCTTTCTTTTAAGTTGTGTAATTTATACGTTTTATTACTAAAAATGTAAGCTTCTATATGTACAAATTTTTATCCTCGTTTCTCAGTTGTAAAATTATTGCAACGACTCGTTCAGAAATCGTTAAACAATGTATTAAATATGCGCGTATAAGAGAAAGAATATACCATTTTTAAATACATGTTTGGCGTATAAAATAATAATATTCTTAGTCTTGTCACGTTCTTGCTTATTGTGATGCATGCTTGAGTAAACCAATCGGACCGCTGAAAATTTAAATTTGAATATGTGTCGAAGCAGTCGTCATTTTAAATGACAGTTGCGAACCGTGAAGCGGCATGTAATGATTATTGAAAAGGCGTAGAAAATTATACGGGAACGAAGTGGCTTACAAACAAATTTCAACGCTACTTCGTTCAAAGTTTTAGTAGAGAAAAATGTCAAGCGACGTGAAAGTGGGAATCAAATTGAGGCCTTTGGTTAAACGAGAAATAGATCAGAATTTATCGATACACTGGGTCGTAAAAGAAAATTCAATTATTTCTTTAGATCAAGAGACAAAGAAATCGAAGGATAATGAATTTCATTTTGGTATGTTTCAACATTGTATCTCTTTGAGTATCGCCTCTTTGTCCGCACTCAATCCATCGAATCTTTATAATATAATTATACGTATAGAATTATAACCTACTTGCCGTTTTTCTATCGGATGATGTATTTAATTCGGAACTATAGATTGAGGAATAATTCACTTTTGTGCACATGCGGAGGGATAATAGAATAACACTTTAAACTCAGTACATCATTTTTAAATAAAATTAATCCTTTGCTCATATTTATTAATATGTTTAATTCTGAATATCTTATTTGTAGATCATATTTTCGATGTAACTGCAACAAATTCCAATGTGTTTGACAGTATTATAAGACCTGTTGTCGACGGTACATTAAATGGTTTTAACGGGACAATATTTTGTTATGGTCAATTTGACTCTGGTAAAACGTACACGATGACAGGTACCTCAGAAGATCCAGGAATAATACCACTCAGTATTGAATATATATTTAATATTATTTCGAATACTATCAAGCGTGAATTTTTGTTAAGGTTTGCATTAAGAATCGATACTTAAATTTTAGTAAATGTTGTAGAAATTTTAGAAAGGTATTCATAATTTTCAGGGTATCGTACTTAGAAATTTGCGATGAAAAAATAAATGACTTACTAAACAAGAATCAAATTGACTTAAAGTTATACAAAAATGACAATGGACAAGTAGTTGTTAATTGTAAGGAAGAAATTATAAACTCTTCAGAAAGCATATTGTCTAAAATGAAAGAAGGAATGAGAAATAAGAAAATACAAGAAGCAGACAGGAACGAAAATATTAAAAGTCATAATATTTTCCGAATTGTAAGATTGTATATTAGTATCTTGTATTCTAAATTTGTTCACTTTAATACAATAGATTTACATTGTTTGTAGACGATCGAAAGTCGAGAGCTTGAGGGAGATTCAAGAAATATTGTACAAGTGTCGCAACTGAATTTTGTAGATCTTGCTGGTTTTGAAAAAGTTTATAGTACAAATGCTACTCAAGAACATCAAATTGATGTATCTCTTTCCACTTTTCAATCATTATTTTTACAGCTAAGTAAATCTGAAGATGCCCAGGAATATACCAATTATAATAATAGCAAATTAACAGAATTGCTGCAATCATCATTGAGCGGTGATGCTTTTATAGCCTTAATATGTACAGTGAAACCCGTTGATTTAGATGAGACATACAACACCCTAATGTTAGTATGCTATTCTTGTAATAGTACTTCATAATCGTATGTATATCAAAACAATTTTTTCAATATTTAGGTTTGCATCTCAATCCAAAAGTATAAAAACCTGGCCGCAAAGGAACGAAGTTATGACTGATGCATCACTTCTAATACGTTACTCAAAACTATTGACTAAACTTGAAACAGAATTAAGGGTATGTGTTATTTATTATAATTTTATTGGAACGAATTATATATTTTTATGAGAATCATAATATTACATTAGAATTATTTCATCAGACTGTTCAAAAGAGAAATTCATCGGAAGAAACTAAGGAAGTAGTATCAAATAAGTTGCAATGCAAATATCGCATTGATCACTTGTTAGAAGAGCATATAAGATTATTAAAGAATCGAATTATATCTGGGTATAAAAAAGATTGCGATGAGTTAGTCAAACATAAATCTAGGAAAAAGCAAACTTTGCTCAATTCTGGAACATCAAACAAACAGTATCTTCCTGTATTTAATAATAAAACTGATTTACCAACAATAATAGAAGTATCATCTGAGACGCAGTATAAGGAAAACATTATGCAATCAGTTGACGCTATAAATCAAAGTAATTTTATTGTACCATGCATTATTTTACTCATAATTTGAAAACTAAATCCATTTTATATTTTTAGCACTTCAGACAACTTTTACAGACTTTGAACTAGATTTAATCGATTGTACAGCAGGTGTTAAATGTACAGGAGGTGAATGTAGTGTAAAATCTGTAAATGATAATTCTTTGCTAATACCGGAAAAACAAGATACCTCCGTACAAACTTCAAGGTATATATTCATTTGAAGTGACATACTTGTAATGTTCATTCTAATCATTTCAGTTTTCCCCTTTGTATGTAACAGCAATGAAGCGTCTCCTGATACACCGAAAAGTACTTTGCGGAAGTATATTTTAGAAAGATCGAAAGATTTTACCGAACTTCTCGAATTCACAACTCTAGAGAAGCAATTAATATGCGAAGAAAAGCATTGTTCAATACATGTAAGTGTAATTAATGCTTGCATTTATATCTTAATATGTCGTCTAATTTTATATAATTTAAATAATTTTTTTAAAGAATTCAGAAGGACAAACATCAAAGCAGTCTATCTGTTCCGGTTTTACAAATGATGAAGGCACTATTATGCCTTCTTCAAATTTGATAGTACAATTGCAGGAAGAGAATAATAAGTTAACAGAAGAGCTCGAATTAAAAAAATACCAGTTGAATGAAATACAGGACGATGTTCAAAGCCTTAAATTAGATATAGAAATGTTGAAAAAGACTATTTATTCATTGACAAATGAAAATACAGAAATGTCCAATAAACTGTCTGTTGAGAAAGAACGTATGAAACAAGCGGAAGCTGCTCACCAAAAGACAATTGACGAGTTATATACGTATATTTCGAACCTAACGAACGAGAAAGTTTATTTAGAAAGTGACATAATGGTCTTAAATGATCAATTGGAGTCCGAACGGTCGAAAATCCCAGAAAAGTTCAACGATGAGCAGTTAGCAATTAAATATCAAAGCAAAATTGATGCATTGAAAACAGAAAATATTGAGTTATCAGCAGTTATTGTAGAAAAAAATAAAGAACTCGAGAACATTAAAGAGAGTAAATCGCTGTTGTATGATCATGAATGTATTTACAAAGATAAAGTTACATCGCTTACAGAAAAAATCGAATGTTTGGTAACAGAAAACAGTGATCTTTCTACTGAATTAATAGGAAAGATTGAGGAAAATGATACGTTGAAAAAGGAATGCGACATTTTGAAAAATAAAATGTCTTTAATGAAAAACACCGATTCCGATGAGAGTGACATAGAACAATTAAAATTGATGAATAATTCTTTGAAAGCTGAAATTATAGAATTAAAAATGAAGATAACAATGTTAACTGATGAAAATACCCAGATTTCTAATAATTTATTGGAAAATATGGATGACTTTGATAAATTATGTAATGAAAAATCGAGTAGTAATTCGTTACACTTATCCGCAACACTTTATAATTCTCCGGAAAGAAATGAAATGATGAAAAAAATGTTACAAGAAGAAAGTAACGAAGAACTAGTAAATAAAGTTGTAATGCTACAGGATGAGGTTAATCACTTGTCACGTTTAAATAAAAAATTGAGCGATCTGAAATTATCATCCTGCAATCAATGCGCACACTTGAAGAACTTAAACGAGAACCGTAGGACTCTTAAGGTCGAAACGAAAGTTTTAAATCATAAGTTGACGGTTTTACAGAAAAGGTTTGATCAAAAGTGCGCCGATGTTGAGGCGTTAAAACTGAAGGCTAATCAAGAATTAAATTTAAGTTTCGCCGATACGTCTTTGAACGTTAGTTTCGCAGATTCGATGAATATGAGTTTTGTAGAGGACCGAATTCAGCATTTAAGTAACGAACTACAAACAGCAAGAAACAATCACGAGAAACTATCAGCTTTATACATAGAAAAATGCGACGAAGTTGAGAATCTTCACGCTGAAGCTGTTGACACGAAAAGCTCAGACGATGATTGCAAACGTACGTTTAAAAACGAAACAAGACTTGAGCAATTTCAAAAGAGTCTCGACAAATTGAAAAAGGATATAGATGAAATAAAAAGCAATAATACGAACTTTTTCTCTGAATTTACTAAATTTAAGATGGAGAAGATGAACCTGTTACGCGAAATCGATGCTTTGAAAAACGTTAACGAAACACTGCAGCAAAAAGTTTTCGATAGAGAGATATTGGCAACTACAGCTACAGAGAAAGCACAAATTCTTGAGACCGAGGTATTAAGTATGAACAAAGAAATTGAGCTATTTTCTGCGAAAGAAAAAATGATGCAATCCGAGAAATTAACGTTGGAAGTAGTAGTAGAAGATTTAAGAGCGGAGAAAGAAAATAAAGATGTTTTTATCAGTAAATTAAATCGAACAATCGATGAATTAAACGAATGTATTACATCATTGAAGAGCGAACTAGACTCAGTGACGAATCAAAACCACGAGTTAACTGCTTCTACTGAAACCATTGAACGTAAGTATAAAGAGGAATTGCAAATAATAAGAGAACAATGTGATAAATTGGAACGAGAAAAAGCAGAAAGTATAGAAGCAGAAGGACGCGCGATACTACGGACTAAAGAGCTAGAAACGGATATTGAAAAGCTTAAAACGGATTTGAAAAACCAAGAACATCTATACGAGGAAGTTAAAAGGAAAATTTTTCAGTTGGAAAGTCTTTTACAGGAAAGTGAAAATGAGAAAGACGTGCTTAAGAAAAAATTGCAAATTCTCGAAGTACAATTAATTGATTCCAAAGATGACCTAGTTTCTAAGTACAAAGGCGAATTTGAAACGTTAACAAAAAAATTTGCGGAATATACCAAAGAATCCGAGATTAAATTAATTAAAATCAATGAGACGTTAAATAAATACGTTGAGGATAATGATAATTTAACAGTTGAACTGGCAAAACTTCGAGACATAGAGTTAAAGTTGAAAAATCTGCAAAATAAAGATGAGCATCTACATAGCGAAGAAAAAACGTTAATCGATGCAAATAAGTTAAAAGAAGAGTTAGATGCGGTCAAAGAATGTATGATGAAAGAATTGAGGTCGTTCAAACGTGAAGTGAATTGTGCAGAGTTCTTAAATAAAACAGCGAACGATATCTTTATCATTTTTTTACATACGATCATGTCGAAAGAGGAGGAAATAATTAAACAAGTGAAAGAAGAGTTCGAAAAAGAGAAACAAGAACTAGAAGACGAGAGGCGGCAAAGTGCGGATTCAGAAAAACGTACAACGTTATGGGCTAAAGAATTGGAGAATGAAACTGAAAAATTGCAGATAGACTTAACTAGGAAGGAATGCTTACTTAGAGAGCAACAGGATAAAGTTCGCCAATTAGAACATCTTTTAAGGGAAAGTAATTGCGAGAGGGAGATACTTAAGGAGAAAATGGAAACGCTAAAAATTGATTACAATAATCTACAAAGCGAGTTCGACAAGCAATGTAGAGTGGACATTCCACAAAGAGAAGATGCCATTATTGTTGCGCAGAAACGGGAAAAGGAAATACAGGAAACGTTCAAGCGTAAAGAAATTGAACTTCAGTCAAAACTGAAAAATGAGATAGATCTGTACGAGAAGAAGATAAAAGATCTTAATTGCTCTATAGAAACATATAAAACAAAAAATATGGAATTAAAAAATAGTATCGAAGGTCTTGAAGCTAATCAGAAACAATTGAGAAACATTATAGAAGCAAACTCGTTGGAATTAAAAATGAACAAACAAACTATACATAAAATTACTGTTGATTTGGAACAACTTACAGAAACATATAATGAAGTAAATCGCGAAGCTGAACAAAAAACATGCAAAATTGAAAATATAACAGCGCTTTTGAAAAAAAAATGCGACATGCTATCCGAATATAAAGCTAAACTTGAGTCTGTTATGCCAGACTACGAAATGCTGAAAAATCAAGTCAAAGACAGGAAAGAAAACATAGAACGATGTAAAGAAGAAATAGCACAGTTAAAAATAGAAAAGGAAAAACAAATCGAACTGATCAGAGATAAATTAAATGCCGAAGAAATAACAAATATCGGGTTAAATAAACAATTAAACGAATTGAATAACAAAAATATCGCTTTAATAGAAGAGATGGATAATTTAAAAGAGAAGTGCGAAGAATTGCAACGAACAAACGCAAAATTGGAGAAAAAAATCAGAAATAGCACGAGCAAAATGAAAGCTGAAACAGAGATGGAAGAGTTAAAGGATATAAACAAAAGATTACAAAACAATCTGGATGGAGCCAGTAACCGCATATCTGAATTACAAGAAAATAAAAATAAAATCTTAAAAGAATTAGTAGATTTGAAAGGTCAATATGATCTGTTGTCCCAAGAAAATATTGAAGTAAAGAAAAGTTTATCATTGTACAGATCAAAACAGAGCAGTCCACGTTTATTACAAGAAGATAGCAAATACGATGCGCTGCTTCAAGAGAAAAATAAAACTGCACTAGAATTAGAAGGCAACAAACTACTGCTAAAAAAAAAAGAAAAAGAGATTAGGGAAAATGTGAGTAAAATTGAAAATTTGTCTATCAAAAAGAACGAACTTGATAATCAATTAAAAGAATGTACCGTTATTATACACGAACGCAATGAGGAAATTTTACATTTAAAAGACAAATTGCTTATACGTCAAGCTGAAAATAAACTGGTTAATGATTTGGAGGAAAAATTGAAAATATTAGAAGTGGAAAACAAAAAACTGGAAAACCAACTTAAAGTATTTCAAGCAAAATCGCAAATTAACATGAAACAAATAGATGATACGAAATTGCACAATGAAAATGTGCTTTCTAATTTAAAAAAAGAGAGTTTGGATCTACAAGCGAAACTTAACAACTATGAGAATAAACCGGAGATGAAAAGTAATGGTAGTTCAAGATCTACTAGTCCAGCTTTTGAAAAGGACAGAAGAAGACGTAGTAGAAATGAGATATTTAATCAAAGAAGACAATTAGAAAATGTTGATACTGACATTCCAGAAGCCGAAGAAACTTGCCAAATATTAAGAAAAAAGATACGAGAGTTAGAATTGGAACTGGTATCAAAAAATGGACAAATTACAGCATTGGAAATTCAAATCCAAAGTGAAAATTTTCCGTATCAAAAAAAATGTAAGGAGCTGGAAGAACTTTTGCTCACATTCCGTAAAAAAGTACGTACATAATGTGGTTCTCGATTTTAAATCTATTTTAGAAAATAAAATCAATAGAATTAGTAAATTTTAATAATTAATAATAACTTGCAGAATACAGAACTCAGTATCGAAGTAAGAAACCTTCAAAGAACTTTAAACGATGTTAACGCGTTGGAATGCGATACATGTAGGCGATGGCGTATTAACAAAAGGGATCAAGCTTGTCAAACTTCTAGTACAAGTAATAAGAAAACTCAGGTAAGTGGAAATATATAAATACGTTAAACATGTATACATAGAAACAATTGTAACATTTGTACAGGATCGCGTTAAAATAATGAAACTGGAGAAAGACAATGAATTAATGAAAAATATTTGTCATATACGAAATCGGCAAATAAAAGATTTAGAGAACAAAGTACAAGAATTGGAAGCACAAGCTGCATCGTCTTCAAAATGCATCGAACTTCTGAAAGAAAATTTTAATCACCAATATACTTCGACCGTGAATTTGAACAAACAGTTTAATTCGGGAAAAAATACTAAACCGTGAGAAATATAATATTCTAGATACTTTTTGCTTTAACTGCTGTACATGCTGCCAAGATCTCTTCATTGGTGCTTAACTATTGGAATGCAACTTCTGCTATTTATTTATTTATGTATAAGGAGTTGTGTAGATGGGCTATTGTTCAATGGCATTTAGCAAGATGATAATTATTTATTTGAAGCCAGTATTCATGTGATTAATTTCTGTATAGAATGAATAGTAGTACGTTATTAATTTCGCGTGCATGTTCTTTAGAATTTGCATCTTCTTATTCTTGATCGTATTCTGCGTCTCTTTGCTTCTTTGAAAAGCTTGCATTCTTGGAAGTTGATTTTACATGTGATAAGTTTACTATTTTCTGCAGAGCAATGAAAGAAAATATTCCAGCCAATGCGTTGAAGTTTACAAAGCCATCAAATTATGGAAGAAGCATATAGAATAATTATTAACAGAAAATGTCTTCCAGAAATTACGGTTTACAGTATTGCTTGGTATAAAAGTCTACTGTTATTTAAGTATTACGTTCATTCCTTCTTTGTTAGGGTAATGTAAATAATGCCAATATTGTAAAGTATTTATATACAGGTATTATATTTTTGTACTTTCATGAAATGGTGTTTGTAAATAAGAGAGTAAAATTAATTTTTATATATATTATGACATTATAAAGGTTGGCCATGTATACATGTATATCACATTTTCTATGCCAACTTTATAAGACACGATCTGTGATTCTATGTAAGATGTCCAGATGATCCAGAGTATAAGTTAACTATATAAGTATTACTACATATATTGAAATGTGCCATAAATTGTAGTTACCGTTTCGCGTTGGAATTTAAATTGTAACATTTGTTTTTGATACAAGAAGAAAATACATTTACGTTGTGTTATTATCATAATGACACACCATTGAAAAAAAAATAAAAGTCCTTTTTGTTAAAGTGCAAAAAAGCTTTCAAAAGTTCAAATTATTTTCCTTCTGCATGTATTTGTAAAATTCGTAAAACGTTGTCAATTTTGATGTATCCTTTATATTGCCTGCACTGATATAATGGCTGCTTCGATGCATCGCATTACATCAAGTAGCTCGGTGAAAGCTAACCTGTACCAGATAGTTTTGTTTATTCTGTGATGTTTATACTGCGTGAAGAAAACATTATCTGTATATTTTCTGTGTAAAGATAAGTGTAAAAACTGATAAACTAAATAAGAAATGGATTTCCAAAATCGTCCAGGAGGCAAGACCGGTGGCGGAGGCGTTGCCTCTTGGTCAGAAAGTAATCGAGACAGAAGAGAACGTTTACGACAACTTGCGTTGGAAACTATTGACTTGAACAAGGATCCCTATTTTATGAAAAACCATTTAGGCTCTTATGAATGTAAATTATGCTTGACTCTTCATAATAATGAAGGCAGTTACTTGGCCCATACACAGGGTAAAAAGCATCAAGCTAACTTAGCTAGAAGAGCTGCTAAGGAAGCGAAGGAAGCACCTCAAACGCTTGCACCTGAGAAGCCCAGAGTAGAACCGAAAAAGTTTGTCAAAATTGGAAGACCGGGCTACAGAGTGACCAAGCAACGAGATCCAGAGTCTGGCCAGCAAAGTTTATTATTTCAAGTTGATTATCCAGAAGTTGCAGATAATGTTATTCCAAGGCATAGATTTATGTCTGCTTATGAACAACGAGTCGAACCACCAGATCGTAAATGGCAGTATTTATTGTTTGCTGCAGAGCCCTATGAAACTATAGCCTTTAAGGTGTGTTAATTTTAAATTGATATGTATGTATATACATAAACTGCACGAAAGCAATTTAATTTATTCATAGTTTATACTTTAATGACATTTTAGGTTCCCAGTAGAGAAGTTGAAAAGGCAGAAGGAAAATTTTGGACTCATTGGAATAAAGATACAAAGCAGTTCTTCTTACAGTTTGCATTCAAAAATGAAAAACCTTCAGTTGGCAAAGTACCACCACCTCCGGTTCCTTTGATACGACCAGGTTTAGGACCACCCATGGTACCGGTTCCACCACCACCAAGACCACCTATGTTTAATCCAGTACCACCACCACCAGCACTTTTGGCCACAGGCATGCAAATACCTCCGCCACCTCCACATATAGCATAATTTTATAATTTATGTACAGTAAAAAAAAAACCTGTACGATGCTAACATTTTTTTTAAATTAATAAAAATGAATCTTGTACATAAAACTATGGAAATTTATTGTCTACTCAACTTATACGTATATTTTTTCGTGTTTAAAATAATGTTCCTTAATTTTCATTGAATAGAAAGAGTAAAATAAATTATATCTCCCGCTTTAGAGGTAAGAGAGAGAAAGATATATAAGAAAGCTATAAGAAAGAGTGAGACAGATGATACCGACCCTACTCTGGAACTCCTGGCGTCATCTCTGTGAAAAGTGCTCAAACTGGTCGCACAGCGTTATCGACAGCGAAGTAAACTACTGAAACACTAGCGCCATCTCTGCGAGAAGTAATGAAACTAATATCCTAAACTAGTTTCAGTGATTTTCCGATAGATGGCGCTAGTGCTTCAGTAGTTTACTTCGCTGTCGATAACGCTGTGCGACCAGTTTGAGCACTTTTCACAGAGATGGCGCCAGGGGCTCCAGAGTAGAGTCGGTATCATCTGTCTCATTCCTTCTTATAGCTTTCTTATATATCTTTTTCTCTTACCTCTAAAGCGAGAAATATAACTTATCTGACTCTTTCTATTTAGTGAATATTAAGAAATTTCTTTATTTAATCAGCAGTACTCTCAACATTCTGTAATTAAGATGAGAGAAAGAGAAAGCAGCAAAGAAAAAGAAAGAGAAGCGGAAACGTTTTCGTAATTTACAAATTTTTCAATGTAAAATTTTATGACACGAGTAGTGATCACCCTGTATAGTATATGTACAATTAAAAAAAATAAAATAAAATATTGTCGCAGATTATCTCTGTTTTTTTGTGATTTAAATTTTATTAAGAATATAAACGTATTAGAATGTACAGGAGGTATCCGGCCCTTCATCAAGACTGTAGCCCCTAAAGCAAAAAAAGAAGATACTCAGTACATAAGCAAACAAAGTTTAAGACATTATCAAATTAGACTAATATTCTCAGATAGAACAATCGACATGGTTATTAAGTGTTGTACGCACTCTTCAGTTCGCCCGTTCGCGATATCATCAGAAAAGATTTTTTCCATTATTTAAATAATATCGATATTCAGAGATATATGGAGATACGTACCTGCATACTTAAGCAGAGAGGACACAAACTCCTCCAACAGCCTTAATTTTGTCTTCAGCCAGTTTACTGAAAAATTTTGCTTTAACAATAACTGGTTGCTTGGGTAATCGACCTTTTCCTAGAAGTTTGTAATATCCCTAAAAAATCAATTTAACGGAAAAATGTAAGCATAACAGAGTAATAATGTCAAGTGTTTATATGTGCACACAGATTGTTTCTAAACTTACCGCTTTAACAAGATCGATTACTGGGACTTTGCTTTCTGAATCTTTGTATTTAAGCCTGGTTTGTTCAGAGACCAACGTCCATAACTTATCCAAATTTAAGGTAGGACACCATTTTGTATTGCGTCTTACGTGGAAATTTCGCATACCAAGCTGTAAATTAAAATCAAAATTGAAGTATAGTCTCTTATAATTAATATACGTTTGGTAATTATATCACCAGTCAGGACACAATGTGCATTCAAGATGATTCAGTTCGCCAGTGAATAATGAAATCATCATCACTTAATACACAATTCTATCTTTATACAAAACTCAAATAAAATACGTGTATTCGTACCTTTCCGAAGTAACCAGGATGGTATTTGTCAAAGTTGATACGATGGTGTTGCAGACCACCAGCATTACCACGTCCTCCAGGATGTTTCCTGTGTTTACCTAAGGTGTAACAAAATATTAATTTATTAATTAGTCAAACGCTGCATATCCTTTAATTGTTTCTGTTTACAATATTTCAATTCGGTTTCGTACAAGATCATACCTATGCGCCCATGACCGTGGCTCACGTGACCACGTAGCTTTCTGGTCTTCTTTTTATGCGTGGACTATCAATCGGAAACAGAAAATAAATTGTTCTAAGTATTAAAACAATTATTCATACAATTGTTAAGAGCTCTCGTGCTTTGCCGCAAAGGTTATGTTACAATTCTAACGTGAAAACACATTACTAAAAATAACCGTAACCCGTACACGATAGTTTAGTACAAATAAGAAAATAATCATTTTACGGAGATAATTACTTAGTTTTTAATGAAATAATAACTGTTAACATCTTATTTATTTACGGATGCGTGGAACAATCCCAGATTACAAGAATGTAACCGCGGAAACACTTACTCACCATCTTGGTCGCGACGTAAAGAAGGAAGACTCTTTACGGAAGCTGTCAGCCTTAACGTAGATGGCGTGTGCATCACGGCTTGCTGTTTAATTACAAATTGTCTGCTAAGAAAAATAATGAAAACCAAATTAATATCGTTTCCTTTACAGGTTTTCTTTTTTATTCGATTCAATAATTGAGCAGAAATGTGATAAAAGAAATAGTTACTTAAAAATGTAACTTATTGGTAAACGGAAGGGACGATACAAGTGTGTAAGTAATTTCAATAACTGTAGGACTTTCATGTGAACTAAATTTTATATTTGTTATGTTACTTTATATTTAAGTGAATTGGTGATATAATTATAAATATTATATATTTCATGGAATAAATGTTGAAATAATGATATTAATTAAATATTTTCCATTTATCGATAATAATTTTTCTGCACGTAGACAGGCTATCTGTCGCACATAAGAGATTGACTTTACCTTTCATATGATGTGTATCTTAGAAAATTGTAACGATACATGATTCAGTTGTGCACATAGTTGTACAGACCGGGTTAAAAGGACAGATCGGAGTTTGCAGATTCCGTATGATTTGTTTTCTAATCGTTTCGAAGTTACTCGAATTGAAAGTGAAATCTAACCTATTCGAAAAAGAATTTTACTAGTGAAACCGTGAATAAAACTGTTGAAAAACTGACCGTATATAAGAAAAATCTTGAAAGTAGATCAAGATGCAGGAATCTCAACCGAAGAAAGGCAAAAAAGGTGAGAAAATAGTGATATGATCAGTGGCTGTGCATCAACTGAGAACAAAATCATAATCCTTTAATAACGTGCATTCGTTTACGTTTTAAAGAAGTTTTTAATATTTTCCTCTCGTGTGAAAAATGTCGTCTGCTTTCGCTTAACCTCAACTTAACCGCTTTTGTGCTACATACGGAACGTGTAATAATGCATTTGCAATTTCATCATCGTTCTTACGATTTGATGGATCGAAGCTTTATTTGTTGCTTTCCTTCTACGCTCGCTACGAACTCCAAGTTTCATCTGAATTTATGAAAACGATCGTGATACTTTGATACGTGTGATGCATATTTCATAATTCGAAGGTGATGTTAGATAACACGATTCTATCTCTTTTTTTAAATATAAATACATTGTAAACGGTGATACTTTATAACGTCGAGTATTCCTGCTAATCGAACTCTCGAGAAATGTATTGATTGTTAAATCTTGTAGGAAGTGAAAGTTTGCCAGTTGTACAATATGATAGTGAAAGTTGCAAGTATCTTGAATGCGAGGGGGTGATTATGAAATTTGCATAAGCGACATATACTAAATTTAGTATGACCGAGCATTTTACTTCGATTTAGAGATTTTCCTGTTTCCGTTAAGAATTTGTCATGTCTACGCAATTACAATATTCAACTTATATAACAGATGTTGATTTATAATTTTAGTTATTTAATTAAAAACGTACAAGTGTATTCTGTCTAATACAAATATATCACTGCAATGTTATTTTTTACAATTCGTATTTATTATTAGGCAGAAGAAAGCGAAACGATAGCGATGATGATATCGAGAAAGTTTTGGCTGAATTGGAGTTGGAATATTCTGGACAAAAGAAAGAAACTAAAGATGAGCCAGTTGAACAGAAGCCTGAGGATGAGGATAAGAAAAAGAAAGGGAAGAAAGATAAGAAAAAAGAGAAAGGTGATATTATCAATATTAAAGAAGAGTTGAAGACTACTGCGCTCCTTGAAGCAAATGATATCGATGACGACATGGAGTTTAGTACTGTAAAAACTGCCGCGCAGAAGAAAAAAGAGAAGAAAGAAAGGGAAAAGCAAAAGAAGCTTGCCCAGAAAAAAGCAGTATGTAATTTAAACATTTATTTTCGCTATCTTGTACAATATCTTAGAAAATTATTGTACATCTAACATGATTTTAATAGGAAACAGCTAAAAAGGAAGAAAACGAGGAGGGTAAACCTGTTGCTATATCAGAAAAGCAAGCTAAGAAAGAACCAGAAATAAAAACAACAGAAATGAAAGAAATCAATGAAGCAGATACTTCTGTGGCTGTTGATGGCGAAGAAGGGAAAAAGAGAAAGAAGAAACCTGGAAAGGAAGATGCAAAAGAAAAAGGTAATAAGCAGCTTATTTTTTCTTTCTTCTTTTACATAGTAAATTACCACGAGTTATAATTGTTAGGATATAACATTAATTTGTATCTACATTTAGTATAATTAGATATGTGAAATAGGCAAAGGTCCTGGAAAGAAGACTATTGCTGCAATGCAAGAGGCCTTAAAGAAACTGAAAGAAGAAGAGGAAAGATTGAAAAAGGAGGAAGAAGAGAGGATACGTCAAGAAGAATTGCGTGAACAAGCTCGATTGGAGCAACTGAGGCTTGAACAAGAACGCAAGGAAAGAAAGAAACTTAAGGAAAAACAGAGGAAAGAAAGATTGAAAGCGGAAGGAAAGCTTCTGACTACCAAACAGAAGCAGGATAGAGCAAGAGCACAAGCTATGATCAATGCGCTTAAAGCTCAGGGTCTAGATTTACCAGGTGTGGGAGAGAAAAAGCCTACCAGACCGGGTAATTGTAATACTGTATTGTGAAAAATTAATAGTCCAATCAAAGTGAAATCAAGCTTGTAAAACCGTAACCGTTTCAGGTACTCGTGTAAGATCGAACAAAGTAAAACAGCAAACGAGCATCGATGAAAAGGATGATGAAAAACTAGAAGAAAGTGTGTCAGAGGCAGATGGTGTTGAAGTAGAAATTGTAGATGAACAACCAAAGGAGTTGGAAGAGAAGAAAGATGATGTAAAAGATTCATGGGATGCTGAATCTAGCGATGACGAACAAGATGAAGGTATTATTATAACTGTATTTATAGAAATCTGCATTTATTTTGCATTAATACGTTTACAAATATGTTCAACAAAGTCAGTCTTAATAGAAAACAATTCGACAGATAAATCAGATGATGTGCCAAAAACTCCTGAGAAGATTAAACAAACAATTATATCGCTTGAAAAAGAAAAGCAATCACAAATAGAAGACAATAGGAAGGAATCATCGGAAAGCGAATCGGAGAGCGAGAGTGGTAGCGAATCGGAGACAGATGAAAGCGAAGAGGATAGTGGATTAGAAGATAAAGTGCCAGATGCGGCGAAAAAGAAGGAACGGGCCAGGGAACGAATACAACTTCGAAGGATAGAAGCTGAAAAGAAAAAATCATTAGATAATCTTAGAGCTGCCGTGGTGTGCGTTTTGGGTCATGTCGATACTGGAAAAACGAAAATTCTGGATAAATTAAGAAGAACGAATGTACAAGATGGTGAAGCTGGTGGTATAACTCAACAAATTGGTGCAACAAATGTACCAATTGATGCCATTAAAGAATCGACAAGACATGTGAAAGGAGTAAGTTGGTCTTTTTTAAATTGAAGGGCTCGGTATAAAAGTCGTCTATTTCTATCGGTTAAATACCTTCAAAAAAGCCTTTAATTTTTTCTATTTCATATTGTATATAAAAAAAAATACCACGCAAAAAATATCTTTTTTTTTTTTAGTATGCAGATAAAATATTCAAAATACCTGGACTTTTGATAATAGACACCCCCGGACACGAATCTTTTAGTAACTTAAGAAACCGAGGATCTTCTCTATGTGATATAGCGATATTAGTAGTAGACATTATGCATGGTTTGGAACCGCAAACTATCGAAAGTATTAATTTACTAAAGACGAAGAAATGTCCTTTCATCGTAGCTTTAAATAAAATCGACAGGTACAGTGTTAATGACCAATCACTATGCGATTTCATAAATAAAACGCTTGAGATTGTAATAATGGTAATGATTTTCGTAGATTATACGATTGGCAAACTATGAATCGAAAGGATATTCAAGACATTGTGAAGAGTCAAGCTGTTAATACACAACGAGAATTTGAAAAACGTTCAAAAGATGTTATCGTGCAATTTGCCGAGCAAGGCTTAAATGCTGCGTTATTTTACGAAAATCCAGATCCTAGAAGTTACGTTTCCCTTGTACCCACCAGTGCTATTACAGGTACTAACAGTTTACCGTATTATTCATCGTATTAGTCTGTTTGGGAAACTTGAAACTGCTTCAGTATAAACTAAATATTCTCTTTTTGTTCGTACAGGCGAAGGTATGGGTAATTTGTTATCGTTAATAGTGGATGCTTGCCAAGGTCCCCTGGCTAAGAGACTCATGTACAGCGAAGAGCTTCAAGCGACTGTTTTGGAAGTAAAAGCATTGCCAGGCCTTGGAACTACAATAGATTGTATTCTAGTCAATGGATTGTTAAGAGAAGGCGATTTAATGATAGTAGCAGGTACCGACGGTCCTATAGTGACTCAGATACGTTCGCTTCTTATGCCACAACCGTTGAAGGAATTGAGAGTTAAAGTAAGCATTCAAAATTCATTGATTGCTCTTAATAAATTTCATTTGTTTTACTAATTCTTATCTCACAGAACGCGTATATTGAACACCGCGAGGTGAAAGCCGCGCAGGGTGTTAAAATTGCTGCAAAAGATTTAGAGAAAGCAATCGCAGGTAAGAAACTTATCGAACCGACAATATTAATGTTGCAAGGAAATAAACCGTGTAATGCTTCACAAATAGGATTAAACCTCCAAGTGGCTCAGAAACCCGATGAAGTGGATGTACTGAAAGAGGAAATCGCGAAAGAGTTAACCAGTGCGCTCGGAAATATTCGGCTCGCCGAACGTGGAGTTTACGTGCAAGCCTCAACTTTGGGTGCTCTCGAGGCTCTGTTGGACTTCCTTAAAAGCAGCAAGATACCGGTGAGTTTCATTTACGTTACACCCGTTGCCGATATAACGTTCCTTAATAGTATTTAAAGATTTCTTTTCGATCATGAGGGAGTGGTCATTCCTATTGAAAACAAGTAAACCAATTTTCTCCGGAAATTACACATTTCCTCTTCCCTTGAACAAGTTTTGTGTCGAATCGTTGCATTAAATGGTAGAATCAAACAAACGGCAAGTAAACTAAAGCGTAAGCACGAAAGCAAACAATGCAACAACAGCGAAGTGATAGGTGGTAAAGCAGGCAGAGTGGCTGAAAGCAAACGAATGGGAAGGAAAAGGATGCGCAGGTAGAGGGGAAGGAGAGGAGGGAGGGGCGATGGGAAGGGAAAGAGAAAGAGAGAGAACAGCAGCAACGAACCACTTCCTTCTTAACAGTTTAGCAGGATACGACTCATTGGTCGCATACGGTGCTTGTAGTTGTGATCCATCGTGCTATTAGCCGTGTTGTGCATCCGTGGGCACGCCTTGTAGACTTGCACAGGGTGTCTTGCATGTTTCGCGATTTTTCGCCATGCAGACCTTCCCTTAGCATATCAATTGAGAGTATCAGGGCGCGGTAAACGTTGAAATTTGTTTCGCGCTGTATAGGCACGTGAAACGTAAGATGGATCTGTCGAGACGAATCTCAACGTTCTATATTCGACTTTTTCGTATCAATATCAGTCTACCAAGCAGTCAGTTTGAAGAGACTGAAATTGATACCGACACCGAAAAGAAATGCACGTTCGAATTTGCCTGGATTTTCACGCGTCTCGCGTGTCGCGATACAAAGCCGCTCGCGTATAGTTTTCCTTTTAGAATGAAATTATGTTGCATGATCTGCATCACGTTAAAGAGAGAGAGAGGTAGTAAAAGTTTCCTGGTTCTAGCAACGCTAATAAAATTACTTGGCAGCTGATGCGGTTTATACAGTATCATTGGTTCGACATTGTTCCCTGCGTTCGAACGGTGAGTTCGCTGTGTAAGCCAGCGGTGCATTAACGCTTGCATGATAAAAGAAAAAGAAAAAAAAAAAGAACGTAGCCAGGACGGTTCGATTCGAGGTAACGTCCGAAACGGCCTTAAGCCTGTCCTTCCTCGGATTATGAATGGGCTGCCCCCACCGTATCGTACGATCACGTGGGCCGTGACGTCACGTTTTATCGCAGGCATACGCGACACACGCACGCAGCCAGCCGTAAGTACGGGCCCGTCATTCCACGGGCAATGCGGGTATGCTTTTACATATGGCACGCAGGAGGGAGTAGATACTGGCCGGGAACACAGAGGGAGGGGGAGAGAGAGAGAGAGAGAGAGAGAGAGGGGGAGAGACTCAGACTGTTTCGTTGCACGGGTCTCCTTCTTTTGACGAGACGGAGAGAAATCGTGGGGTTGGCGGGCTAAACTTACTGGCGGTATATAGAGATTCTCCGAGAAGGCCTCTCTTCTCCCAACACAGAGAGAAACGGACGCGTGTGGGCTGGAAAAAGGAATACGTGACAAACGTACAGGAAACTGCCCACACTCGGAGCAAAAGCACCGTGGGTGGACGGATCGACGAACGGGCGGACGTGTACGGCTCGTAGGAATCGTAACCCTGTGTCGAGAGGTCTGTAAGGCGTGCGTGTTGCGCCAGAGATGAGACTCGAATGTCGCGCATCGCCGAGGGAACCACTCTTTCGCTCGGTTCACTCGAAAATTGGCTTTCCGCTGGCACGTGGGAGGACGGACGCCTCCCGAACCTCGATATTTCGATCACGTCCGATGGGAACGGAATACGCGTTTGAATCGCGGTCTCGTTCGCCCGTAGCTACTTAATCGTGATCCGTTTCGGAAAGTAACTATCCTGGCTAAAAGCCGGACACACCAGGTAATCTCGGCCGAAGAGGTCGAGGGACCAAAAGTATAACTCTGCTCGATCTCGCGAATAAGCGGGTGGCATCGCGAAACCGAACGCTTAATATTTACCAAGCGAGTTTGCCTCGCTTCAGCTTCGAACGCGTACTCGCATATACGTACGCATATCCGCCCGATTATGATGGCGTCGGCGAATTGAAGATTCTCGCCGAGTGTCTTCCTGTCCTCGTCCTGTTTAGACGAACAGGATCGGAATAAATAGTTTAACCGGGACACGCGCTATTTTTCTTGGAACACGCCGAGGCCACGCGCATCGATTAACAATTACCCGCTCGCGTTTGTAACGCAGGCACGTACAAATTAACGTTTTACTCCTGGAACGAAACGAATCTTCCAGAAAAATAAGAGAATCACAGAGGGGATTAAGAAAATTCTTATGGCAGCTTGTACTGCGCTACGGTTGGCTAGCTGGATAAAAGTAGAACGTTTGAATTTTTCGCCTGTCCTGGCCGGCATGCGCACAGTTGGTTCCGTTCCATGGTCGAACTCGTGACGAGCGGACGGACGAAGTCGTAGGTGCAGCTCCGCTCCTCTTCTGCAGCAGGAAAAGATGGCTCGTTTCCTCGCATTGTTTTTAACCGCGGTATATATAAGCAGCTATACACACCGGGACATGGGAGCGGATACGCGGACACGCGAGTACACGCTCTGTCGGCCGTATGCCGGCGTCCTACCGATGTATAGGTGTACGTTTTCACGATGAGAGGAGCCGCCGGAGGAGATTACCGGTCTCCGATCAGGAAAGAAGTAAACGACGCTGACCGGCGATCTCGAAATCTTTACGGAAACTGATTAACGATAGCGTTTAGTTGTTCCTCTGTCACCGCTATGTTACCGCGACGATGTCTCGGTGATATTCGATCTTTTCCTTTTTGTCTCGCCCATCGCATTCGAATGCTGTCCGATCCAGAGGAAGTAGTCGAAGGTCGACTGAACAGGAAACGGAAATAAAATTTACGAGTCGCTCTGGATTCGACGAACGCACGGCTCGTTAGTTCGCAATACGACCGATTGTCACGATGCTTCGTATTCGTGGAACTTCACCGTCGATGCTCGTCAACTTGCTCCCATCCGGTTTAGAATTGCAGTAGAAGGAGTGAGAAAAATTGATGAAAACTTTGAGAAGATTCGTTCGTTTAGAGCACCACGCGAACGGGACTCGTGTGTCCTAATTTCTAAGATCCGATTCACTGGTCGCATGTTTTTTGTATTATAAATTTATGCGAGCGAAGGGGAATAAAAATGAGATGGACAAAAAGCTTGGTTCGAAAGGGTTAATAAATTAGAGTTTCCTTGTTCGGGAAACGTTCCGCGGTTATGACGAGAGGCTGAAGAGGATCCGTGCCCTGCCGGCCGGTTTTTAATACCGGAAGCGTCCCTCTTTCTCTTTCAGACCCCTCTGTTTCTCTCTCTTCTCGACTTCCTCTCGTTTGTACCAGCATTTCTTTCGTTGGCAACATCTGTCGTCCGTCTTTTCTGCGTGGACTCCGTCTCTTTTCCTCCACTTTCTCTTTCCCCTTTCCCCACCTTCTTCTGCCTTTTATTCGCCGCCTTTTGTTCTTTTTTTTTTCTTTTCTCTCCACATCTCTCCTCCGATAGCATCTGTTCCGCTCGAACGAGCCTATTGCCAAATCGGTTTGCGAATTCCTACGAGTTCAATGTTCGCTCGTATCTCTTCCCGATGTCTGTACAATATCCTTCGCCGTGGTAACACCGTGAAATTCGATTGAGCGTATGACTGCTTTTAAATAGAGATTCCAACGATCACTTTATTTTAGGCCCCTATTTTTAGATCTCTCGACTATTTTTTCCTTTTATACGAGTGGACACAGTGATATTTGACGCGCCGTTAATTGCATTGTCCACTGAGACTCCCATTCTCATTGACCACCTCCCACGCTACACCTTTTTCGTTTCTCTCTCTCTCTCTCTCTCTCTCTCTCTCTTCTCCTTTCATTCATTCGCTCCCACTCGTAGCTCGATCCTTTTACCTTATTCCAGCGGATGGTATCACAATTCACTGTTCATCAATGAAACATGACTAGCTCTCAATGTTTCGGTGAGTAGGCTCATTTATCGAACGATAGTGCCTTCTAATTGGCCAGCGTTTTTCTTTTTTTTTTTCCCCACCTCCGTTCATCGCAGCCGGTTCATTCATCGCGTAAAGGTCACGGGTTTCATCAAGTTTGCGCCACTGCGTGGCAAGCTCGAGGAATCATTCGCAACTGCTCGACGACACCAGCTAATATTTCCATAGCGAAGCGTATATGGAACAAAAACGTAAACTTGCATATATGTCCACAATGTGTATCGTACGATTATACAACAATTAAGTCAGGAATGACACAGCTGGAACAACTGACGGATGGTCAGTGGATATTCGTGTCGACGGTCCCGCTCGTCATAGCGTGGTACGGATGGTCCACGTAAAAAGCCAGCCATATCTCGTCCTAATATCGGAATGCAACGACGCGGCGGAAGTCTTAAAAAGCCGCCTTATCTTAAAAAATTCCCCGACAACTTGTAATCTTCTACTCGTCCTGTTACCTCCGCCTGTCCCTGCTCACCGTCGTCCTCCTATCTACTCTCGATGAACGATTGTCGGCCGATTACTCGCGCATCTAGTCGAATAGCTCGTACACGCGCGTAGCCATTCTTGCACGGTTACTTAATCCGCTAAACACTTGATCAATGCGTCAATGGAGAGGAATCTTGGAGTATCTCATTCCTGGCTGATAGCACGATTGTCGTCGACATCCGATATACGTTGCATTTGGAAATATTAATAGCGATAACAATGTTATTGTTTCAAACGATAAAATACATGATACAGTTGATGCAATCTCTTCCGGACTGTTTTCCAGATATACCCATCTATTATGGTGGGATTAAAAGAGGGGAGAGCGTTGATGGTTGTAATCCGATTTTTGAGCTGCTCTTCGCCGATCGATCTCGAGCTGTCGCATGGGATTCAATGGGATCGTTTCGGACGTGCACGACAATCGGATGTTTCCGCGGAATAGGTTGTTTGTAGGTGCATCGGCGCGTTTATTTCTACGTGTCGTGTCTCGTCGCACCGAGCAGCCGAATCCGGACAGCATGCGTCACTAGTTATTTTTGCGGCGAAACGGACACACTCTTGGATGCATAGCGTTCCACTGTATTTATGTTACGGTGACAGTGGTTTATGCTTTTTCCTTAATATCTTGCTTTTCTTCCAAGTACGGGTCTCCCTTGGTCGCGTGTCGATCGAACTCGTAGCTACCTGGGTTCGAGTTGTCGCAGGGAGTTAATTAAACGATCGATCAAATAATCGATCAATAAAGATGTAAAAGACATTTCAGACTTTTTCTTTTCGTGTTTTCAGTACGCTGGAATCCGTATCGGTCCGGTTGTTAAGAAGGATGTAATGAAGGCCTCGATCATGTTGGAACACGACAGCCAGTGAGTAGATTCGCTCGGTTTAAAACAGATTACGATTTTGGAGTCGATCGTAACCTCGTTTCTGGTTTGTAGATACGCGACGATCCTCGCGTTTGACGTAAAGATCGAAAGAGACGCCCAAGAATTGGCCGACTCGCTCGGGGTGAAGATCTTCCAGGCGGACATCATCTACCATCTCTTCGATAAGTTCACCGCGTACAGAGAAGAGCTGAAGCAACGTAAACGCGACGAGCACAAACATATCGCTGTATTCCCGTGCAAGCTTCGCGTTCTACCGCAGGTACACAACAACCACGAGAGCTATCGGCCAAGTTTCGATATTTCTAAAATTCTTCCGTCCGTTTCAGTACATCTTCAACTCTCGGGATCCTATCGTAATGGGCGTGATGGTCGAGGCTGGGATCGTGAAGGAAGGAACACCGGTTTGCGTGCCCAGCAAAGACGTGAGTACTCGTATTCTGCTTTTCTTTTTTTTTTTCTCTCTTCTCCTCCCCATACCGCCTGATTTCTTTACCTCGTTTACGGCCTCGTCGACGTTAAGCGCGGCGTGTACGTGTTTATCAAAAATGGTTCTGCGTGGTATCGCAGCCGTGGCATGCGAGGCATACAAATCGAAGGGAAGTTCTGTCGCGCGAGCATAATTGCACTGCGAAAAAGAAGTCCGGCCGAGAATTAATTTAGAGTCCCGTCACGGTAGCCGCGCCGGCTCTTTTCCCTCGTCGACGGGTTTGAATACGATTACCCATGCGAATTCGAATCGAATCCTTAAGGGGCACCAAGGCGGTCGTCGAGCGCCAAGCGACTGAGAGCGCCTCGCGTTCGCGCGCGCGTAGGTGAACTCGTTCGCGAGGGAAACGCGTCCTGATCTCCTCCAGTTTCTTTCCCTTTCCCATAGGTATGATCCTAGCGTCCACCTCGCGATTTTTCCACCCATCGAATCTCCGCCTCGCTCTCTTGGAAATTCGATCGTTCCGATGGCAACACGGAAGCTGATATTCTGTTCAACTTGGAGACGAATCTTGGAAGCCTCTCGTCGCGACACTCTCGCGAAACACTTTGTCGATTGATCGTCTCTGCGGCTGCCAAGTTTGCTCGACCACCCACTGTCAACAGCCCCTCGATAACGGGCGCGAGTGAACATGGAAAGATTTTAACTTACGGAGCCGAACGAGGCTTCGAGGGAGACGGGGTTTGGAAAATTCGTGGGGATATTATCGAGCCGGTCCCATCGTCGTCGCGGTCGGGTTCCTTCTCTCTTTCTCGTAGGAGTAAACTGGTGGGTAGCCGTTCTTTGCAGCCTCGCCTTACGCGGTAGCACGCGAACGCTACAGGTTGCCTAGCCTCGAATTCGTGGGCGTTCGCGATGCCATTAGCAGGCTGCAAATTCCCGTAAACAAAAATTCCAACTATATCCTCGTGAAATACAGCCCACGCGACGGCGCGGCGACCGAAATGATTTACTAGGCAAACGGTTCGCCTCCGAATAGTCGCGTTCTTTGCGCAAGATCGTTTCAGATTTTCGTGCGTGGGAACAGGGGCTTGATTTATCTGAGCATAAGTGTTCCCGGCGCTCGTTTAACGTACATTCAATTGACTCGACAACATTCAATTATTTCGTCAAACTTGGACGCCGGTCCATTGCGACGCCCAGTCACGCCAATTCTCTTCTTCTCGTTGCTTTTAACCCCTTCCGGACGGACAAATCGACGACGTTACTCATCCTTTTTATTTTCATTTTCTTTGATTCACCGATACTACATCAAATCGGACGCATGGTGTACGATCGATAAACCCGTGTTCCTTTTCTATTATCGATCATCGTGGCAGAGATAGAAACCTGTTTGTTCTCGCACGAGCATTCGACACGTGGGAATTTATATAGTCGACTGACAACCGTTGAAAATTGTTCGATTCGAGTTTCATCGTTTCCCCATATCTCTTCGATCGTGACAAGCATCGATGCGATATTACCGGACGATTTACAGCGGTAAATCACTGGCGTTTAAATACACTCTGGCGATATGGGGTGAAGGAGGAAAGTAGAGGAAGAAACGGGAATAAAAGGAGGCGAATAGGCGACAGGCGACGAAGCGTAGTAGTAGGCTCGACGCGCGGACCCTTTCGGTTCGACGCGGTTACGTTTCGAATGCAAATGGCCCGATAAATTATCCGATTCAATAATATCGAAGTGTATGTGGGTGATAGCGACGCGTAAAATTCGTATCGAGCACGTTGTACGGTGTGTCCGGCTGCGTGTGCAACGAGCATTTCTCGCCCGCGCGTAGAAAGCAGCTCCGACCACGTTGCCCGGGCCCACGCGTCCTCCGCGAGCCCGCGTACACAACACTTCTCTCGGCCCTACCCTGCTTCTTCGTTGCATTTCGGTCTTTCCTTAAATTCTACTCAAATTCCACCGGTAGAAAGTGGTCCCGACCGCGTTATTTTTATCGCACGATCTTCCGCGCGTACCATTTTAGGAATTTTCAAAATTAACTAAGCCGGACGGTGCTCCTCGCTCGTATTTAGAAACGAAACTGTGTCGCGCGGTCGATCGTCGTAACGAGAACTCGGTGCCGGTCCAGAAAACATTGACAATCGGCTGATATACGCGCCCGCTCCGAGAACAGAGGGCAGAGTTTTAATCGATTTCGATATCGATATACACGGTTATGCAACAGAGGGCAGAACGAATAACACCGAATGCCTGAACTCTGTCGAACAGATTTCGTTCGGTATCTCTCCGGTTGTCGCGGCACATTTTTATTGGCAAACGATGATCCAGACCGGATGTCGTATATCACGAATGCTGGTTGGCTTAGGTCAGTTCCGAAGTCGCCGCGTTCAACCTCGAATGGATCTGTATTTCGCGTCGTGCCGTGAACGGAAGACGAGAAGCTCGCGCAGAAAAACCCGACACGCCTTCTACGTGATTCCGCAAGCGTCGCGCGAATTTCGCTCGTTTCGTCGCTGCATTTGAATCTCATCGGTCACCGACAATTATTCCCTCGACCCTTGAACCCTCGGCTATTGTTTCAAATTTCGCCTCGTCGCGTAAAGTCTCCGTCGATCGTATCTATCGTTCAATGCGACGGCTACGAAGAAATTGAGGAACGATCATGCTTCATTTTTTCATAGCCAATCTCTCGCGTGCGTATACGTTGCGATCTAAATATAGCCAAACGTACAGATGACCTTCTTTTTTCTGCAGCCAAGTGTTCAACTATAAGATTTAACGTTGCAAATGAGGAGTTACCGAGGATACGCCCATAAAACTGAAAGTGCGGATAAAACTATTTCGCTGTCCTGATTGACGCTAATTACTCGCATTCTGTAACGTTCCGCGCGAGGAATTCGATTACGAAATCATTAGGCGTCAGGTTGTTTTGCGGCAGTCGAATCGTGGCAATTAAAAGCTCGTTAAACCGACAGGAATTTCCCGCCGAAAAAAAATCGGTCGCCGAGAATGACACGTTAACGAGCGGGAAACGTGGCATCGACGAAAATCCGATCGGTCTCCCAAAGATAATACCCGCGGAGACGACGTCGGAGGCAGTTCCACGGGCGTTCATCGTTATCGGGTGTACACACGCGTTGCGCAACGCCCTCGATAGGCGCTTTTAACGTCGAGCGGAAATCCGGCGGATTCTTTCAGCCTGCTGTTTTCTTGCCGTTCCGCCATTCCTTTTCTTCGTCTTATCCCTATTCTTCCTTCTCTCCTGGCTGTCTGTCAATATTCTTCCCACTTACCGATCGACGACCCGAACCTACGCTCGCCACCAATATTGTTCTCCAATTCTCCACTCTCGTTCGGTTTGTCGATGGTCGTATGTGGTTCACTGTGTATCAGCAGCGCGAAATAATGCTCATTTCAGAATTATTTGGATCTGAAATAGAATGGAATTAATAATTTCCTTTGACGCGACTCTACAGACCGATACGCGTAGCTTGGCAGTAGCGGATCGATCGTGTCTCGTTTAAACCACGCTCTCCCTGTCGCGGATGCTTCGGTCCCTCTCGCGAAGTCGTGTCACGACAGCTGGAAACTCGAACGAGACGAGTAGCTAGTGAAAAAGAGGTCGTTTAAGTAAAAGGGAGCCTCTAGAATCGAGAAGGGCCTTTTTATCGTCGCAGGTTCAATAGCACGCTATCTTTCGTATCGGCGAAGCTCCGTCGAAGCGCTACAAAAATTGCTTCGTCAACGATTCCTTTCGATTTTGCGTGCGATTTTTTTCCTTTTTTTTATCAGTTCATGCTTCTTATCAACGTACACAGTCTCGAATCAAAAGCCGTTATCTACAACGGGTCCGAGTATTATTTCTATCGGGGAGCAGATGTTCGTGATCAACCTTTGAGCGATTAATTGCGATTACTCCCTTATCCGAACAATAGGGATTAAAACGAGAGTATCCGTCTATCGTTTCTATTAGGAACAAAGAGAAAACTAAATTCAAGGTGTGCGACGATCGTCTCAGGTGCGATAACGTTTCAATAATTTTGTTAATTCGATCGCGAGTCGATGTCGTAGCGATCGATGCGGTCGACGCAACGCGTACCGCAACGTGTCGTTTTAATGCCGTGACGAGCAGCGCATAATTGGCTGTACGGTGTTACGAATTTAAACGCGACTTCCCGTCGGCCGTCGGTTCGACGTTCGACGATAATTATACGAAGGAAACGCGAAGGAGATTTTCGAGCCGCCACGAATTATATTCCCGTCCGGAGTGACAGGAACTAGAAACTCCGTGGTATGCGAGTCCCCTTCCGGCGGAAGACCGCTCGTAACGCTCTTCCTTTCCCTCCCCTCTTCTCCTCCAGCTCGCTCGCTCGTTTTCCCCCTCGTTTTCTTCCTCGTCCGGCCGGCAGGTATATACACCGGAATACATTTGTGAATTTACTGATCGCGGATAGAAAATTAACACGTCGGATCGGATTGGCCAAGCGGGACCGCGAGGGAAGTTAATTAACGAGCACGTGAACGGAACGCGTAACGTGTTCCATGGTTATCGTGCCGGTTTAAGCCGCGGAGCTGCGTCGAATCGAAAATTTCGCATCGGATCGGTCGACTGGCAGCGGCTCTGGTAGGAATAGAAGCACCGCCGATGGATCGATAGGAGGACGCCGTGTCTCTACCGGCTCGGGGGACCGAGCGAGAACGCGCGAACCTTTTTGAACGCGAGCGAGCGCGCGAAAAGAGGAAGCGCGCCGGCTAATATTAGAGAAAAGGTCAAAATGTGGAGAAGAAGGGCGTATAAGTGGAGGAGATGCCGCCCCCTCAAAGAGAGAACGAAAAAAATTGAACAAGAGAGAGAGAGGGAGGAATGAGAAGGAGTGAAAAGGAGGAAAGGACAGTCGGAGGGTTGAGGGGGGGACAGGAAAGGGTGACGAGACACTGTGCTCGCGGGTGGGGGTGAAACGAGCATACGTGGGACAGCGTATCTACGTTTAGAGCGTCTACCGAGTGATAAACGACCGGAAGGAAGCCAGAGGCGTTTCCACGAAAGTTACAGACAAGCCGGAAGGCCAAAAGACGGGATGTGGTTGGTGAGTAAGTGGCGTCGATGCGTTTGTGTGCGCGTCTCTTCTTCCCCTCCGTTCTACTTCTATCCCTCTCTCTTTCTCGCTCTCCTCCCTCCCTCTCTCTCGCGTTCTCTCAGCTGGCCCGTCTATCTCTCTCGTTCCGCGTCCTGTTTCTCTAAGTAGGCAGCTGGTTAACGTTGCTATCGTAGCGAAAAAAAAGAACGCGGGGAAAAAAGGAGAAATAGCTCGAGAAAGAGAGAGGCGAGAGGAAGAGAGATAAAGAGGACGTAGGAAAGGAAGTGAAGAACGGGGAGAGAGAGAGAGAGAGAACAAGCGAGATACGCGACTGACCGGATGTCGAGTTTCCAATGTCGAGTAGATCATTTTACTCGAGCTCGCGATTAATTTTGCCAACGACGAATGCCGACGTTTATCGTCGCGTCGACGAAACGGATCGAACCATGTCGTCCCGCAACCGGAAGACGAGTGCTCGTCGTTCCGGTTTTTTAATATCCGGGTTCCTCCACGTCGCGTCGAGTTTAAATGTCCATCGCGTACGCACGGCCTGTTTCGGTCTATTTCCGGGAATCGATCTTCATAAACCGTACGAGGGAACGGAGAAACGCTGAATCGCTCGCTATAGAGCAAAAAGGGGCGTGGAAACTGTTGCTCGGGCGAATCGATATTGGCACGTGCAACTGGCGAACCTGATTCAGACATCTGCTCGTACTTGGAAGGAGTTGTTCGAGTTTTATCGATTCATTTATTTTTCCAAGCTCCGATATAATATCGATCCGTCAAGTGGGACAGGATTTCTATCGAGCTGATGGATCGTCGAATTAAAATGCAAAGAAATCGCCAAGGTTTTCGAAACGGTTATTCATCGAACGCCATTGACGCCATCCCGGGTACCGGTAGTGGGGATTTCATTCATCGACGCATCTGTTCGATTCATTAAGCGGCCGATAGATCAAAGGTGTATCGCGTACCATTGATGCGGACGACTGATTACGCATTAATTGAAACATCGACGAGGATCGATCGTACACGGCTGCCTACCTGACGACAAAACGATCGTAACGCGATTCTCAGTTACAACGTGCCTTAATTGGGCATAATTAGAGGCGTATTTTATCGTAGAGTGATCGCTGATTCTTTTTTCTCTTTTTTTTTTGCGCGCGCGAAAAGAGAATAGCTCGAGGCGAATCGTTGTGTTTCACGTAAGTTTGGAAATACCTCGTGGGATACGTCAAGAATCTGAATTTGTGCATGCACTCAAAGCCAGCGAGCCACGCCGACGACGGTTGGCTGTTAGCCGCTCAGGCTCGTACAAACTATAAAGCTTTCTAAATCGGTGCGGCTCACGAAAATAGACTTCCGGTTCCCGTCTAACGCGTTCACTCGCTGCGCCGCGTCTGCTCCCGAGTATGCCAACACCGACCCTTTTTCCGTCTCGTTCCGCCCCGCTTTTCCCTCGTTCTCCGTCTCTCTTTTTTCCTTTCCTACGTTTCTTCGAACCACCACAGGAAACCATACCGAGCGGCGGAAACGTGGAAATCGGCATTGCTACGCGAACGATCACGTCGATCGTCCCGTTGCTTTCCGAGCGATCTCGTTCACACGAATGCGAGAGAGATTCGTTGCGAGCGATTTTCGATCGACTCGAGTCACGTGTCGCAAATTCGCGGTGATTACAGGTGGCCCTCGCGTTTGCGTCGTTTGTTTTGGCAGAGAGGATATAACGCGCGCGCGCGGTAAAATTAGCCCGCGTATTTCCGGATTTAAGGGTGATTCAGCCCGAAGAACGACCGCTCGGACAAGAGCGGCGAGCTCGTGAGTGATCGCTTTCCGCGTCTGATGGTAATCGGTCGAGATCGCGTACGTCATAGATATCGCGACCGATTCCAGCCGGCAACGTGATTAAACGAAAAAAGGAACGCGCGAAAGAAAAGAAGAACCGGAAACAATTATGCAATCGACTTCGCAAAGGATGCGCGTGTTCGTTTGGCTAACGAATCTCACACGGCTCGCCGTAGATAATCGGTTCTTTTTTCCTCTCCTCGTGCTTTTTTTTTCGTCCCCGAGGTAATCGCGATCGATTCGATCGGATAGGGACAACCTGTCTGCCGGCTACCGTCCGCGATCGACGGAGATGGTAGCGTCGAGGTTAATCGCGCGTCCGTTCGAGGACGATGCACGGCCTCTCGACGGTAATTGCCGTTAAGTCCGCGCTGTTAGCTCGACATAAATTTCCGCCGTTTCCACCGTCGCGTTCGGTGGCCGCGTGCGCGCTTCTCGGACGATTCACGGTCTCGCTCCTCTCCGCATCTCTCGCGTAGAGTTGGCCTGCGTCGCGATACACGCTCTTGGAGTAGATCGGCTGTCACGTTGGCCTCGCTTCCCTCGGTTTACTATACTTAGACTCATTCAGAATCGGGTGTCCGCGCCGCGTTTCTTACCGGCCGTAAACAAAGGGAATTCAGAGAGGAAGAGAGGGAGCCAGGCTCAAACGGAGTCAGAAATAATTCGTTTCCACGTGTGTCGCGATAATTTAAGTGTCGTAAGAGGCCTAATTAGTACGCGAAGTAGATATTTCAAAGTTGCCACTTAGCGAAGCGGTCGGTTCCGGGCGGCATGAACGACGCTAATCACCGGATAGATCGGGCGACAAAACGTCGTCGGTATTTGTAACCAGTGGCGCGGTTCGCTACCGGTAGCAGGCGTCTGGTAGCAAGCGTGTCGCCACGCGATACACAATCGGCGCAAAGGTAACGAACGCGGTGAGAGAACGGCGAATCTTCGCTCTAGAAGAGGAAAGAACCGGGAAACGGACACGACGCTCGCTTGAAAGTATTGGCTCGTTAATCTGCACAGGTATATACGAGTGGGTACCGCGTGAGATATTTGCCATTCGAAGATTAACTGGGAAGCACGAGGGAACGCAATTCTTACGAATAAAATTCTTTCCCTCCCATGGCTCTATTCCCACGTGTCACGCGGCTCGAACGGTTACGAAGAAAAAGAATCCCCGGTTGTGCCCACGCTGGGACGAAGAAGACATCATCCTGTCCCTCTACTTTTAACGAGAGACACGGCAATTTTCCCGCTCGTACTCGGAAATAAAAATTCCGGAACCAGTTTTACTTCCACCGCGGCATTGCTAACGGAGCTCGCCCCGGCCGCGGTTGCGTCGCGCGAATTAACGCGGCCGACTCTTGCGCGATCGCGAAAAAACGAAAGCGCCGAAAGACGTTCAACGAGAGCGGACGAGCCGTGCATGCCTCTCTCGAACGAAAACGTAGTCGAAGGCTGCGCGTGTAAAAAAGAAAAGGAGAACGGAAAGCGACGGATAAGCGACGCGCGCTTACTTTCTCGGGAACGCGCGCGGCTGCAATCGTGTGTATATGGTAATGCGTGCGGTAGGACGGGGCGAGTGTCGAAAATCGGATGATCGCGCACCACCATAAAAGTAACCAGGGATCGAGGAACGTGAATAATATGGGATACAAAAGGGAAGGAGAGAGCGACGGAGAACGGAACGAAGGGGACTAAGAGAACCAGCTCGGTGGTTTACGTGTGGGCATATTGCTCTTTCGGCGTGGGTTTCGAAATACACGCGGCCGGTCATTGTCCATCGATCGATGCCGTGTTTCTGCTTCCTTTGACCCGACCGTACTACTACTTGCTCGACCGATTTCTCGTTCCATCTTTTTCGTTACGCAGAGGCTGTCCGCGCGTTCTTATTCCCTTCCCGTTCCTTATTTTCCGATACGACAAGAAACAGCGTTATCTCGCCGAGTGTTTATTGTACAATAAGACAGACGATAAGAGAACATTCTTCTGTATAGATGCGTATAAATGTTGCGAGTGTCGCAATCTCATCGTGGAAGGTTTGAATAAATTACCGACTCCTCGAAGGAGGTAGGTTAATTAGCCATAATTACAGGTAACTCTTTGCGAGGGATAAGCGGCAATCTATGCGTGTCTCCAAGCAAAGTTGCGTCCGGGTTTATCGCCCACTTGGCGCTCTCGCAGCTGCAGGTGTGTTACGGCAATAACGCGATTCTAAACGACATGCTCGAGCTTTCTTGCCTCTATACACCGTTCTACAGGGTGCTCTTAAATTCGAGTACACGCCGCACCTCGACGTACTCAGGGGGCCCGCCTTCTCGCCGGCGTACCTTCTTCGCGCGATCCTTCGAGAGCCGTCCCACGCGCTCAGCTCGCTCCAAATGATTCCTTTCCGCGCGAGCTTTCGCCATCCCCGGCTATAGTTGAAAATCGATGGAAAAACTTGAAGATCACCGCGTGCACGGCAGCCCACAGGATCGTACAGCCTACGTGCCCGTGTGTCTGCCTACTCGATCCCTCGCCGGTATTCACGGCGAAAACGTTACCTACGTCCGAGTCGGCCCTGACGACGCGCAATGCTCGGGTACTCGGTTTTCTCTCGACTTCCGGTCGCGGAAAGGAATGCATAGGCGGAGCTATACCCACGCAAGGAGACACACGCGCGCGCACCGATCGAAGGGAGTCAAAAATTCATCCTTACGACACTCGACACTTCTCGACACTGTCGATGCGCATTTTCATTACGGATCGAACTACGAATTTGCGTCGTCCGTAAGCGCGTTGCGTCTCTTTCGGGACACGTAATCGAGGTTCTCGGTTACGGAAACCGGTCGGCACCATTTACCGGTGAATATCGATTCCTCCGGTCGATTTTACTATAACCGTGATCAGTAACGCGAATGGTTATGCAAATATAATGTCCATAGAAGTATGCAAAGTAAATTGAGGATAGAATCGGGTCAGTTAAAGCACGTTAGAGATAGGTAATAGTCCCTGCGTGTACGAGCGTGTACGAGTGTGTATTGTAATGCTTGTCTCGTTCTAATTTTGCAGTTCGTGGAGTTGGGCGTGGTGACGAGTATAGAATACAACCACAAGCCAGTGGAGTCCGCGAGGAAAGGTCAGGAGGTCTGCGTGAAAATCGAGCCGGTACCCGGGGAGGCGCCCAAAATGTTCGGCCGTCACTTCGACGAGAAAGATTTCGTCGTGAGCAAGGTAAGCCGTCGAACTTTTAATTTGGCCATAAAATTAAATGAAACATCCTTCGGTGAACCGTTTACAAAGTATTATCCACGAGTAGATGCAGGCAACGTTGTCTTCTATACACCATAAACGTTTATAGCGCGATTTCGTTCCCATAAACACTGATTACGCGCGTAATTCCGTTCGCGTAGCGTCGTCTTCATTTTGGGACTTGTACCAATAACGCGGGATAATTTCGACGGGCCGCGTTATTAACAATCCCAGGAATAAAAGTGTAATTCCATGGTAACGCGCGTTTTTACTCTCGAGCTGAAAATAATTGAACCGCGATTACATCGAAGCCGTAGAAAATGCAGCGGTCGCGAGGAAGGAAGGAACGATTAGAGGGTGAACGGTGGTCCGAGGTCCCAAGCGGGGTTCGAGAAGCAGCTGTTTCGGAGGAATTCGATCGACAGGTGGTCCCGGCCGTTGATGAAATTCCGCTAGAGAACCGACCGCGCTTTCTTTTTTCCCACCCCGTGGCCGATCGATCCGCGTAGCTTCGCAATTTCATCAAAATCGAGTAGCGAGCGAGACGGAAACGATCCTTATTAGTATGCAAGACTAAGTCGAAAAAGGAAGATGCACATCCGGTAGCGATCAGGCGTCCACCGTCGACTTCCGGCCTTCGTAGAACTTCCATGCCTTTTTCTTCCTGCGTCCCACTCCGCCACGCCTCTTTCTTTTCCGTCTTCCGCTTTGGATATCGACTACGAATCGATCCGCCGTCTACTTTAATGGAAGCGAAAATAATGCGCTCGACGTGCGCGCTTTTTCATCGGCGTAGAACAGATTCGGTTGATCGTATCAATGATTCTGCTCTTGTAGAAATAAACCGCGCTACCGACGTCGACGCTTCTTCTTTCCTCCGGCTCTATCCGCGCGCTTTCCGGTTCTGCACGCGCACTAAAACATCCGTAGGGATCCGCTTTACGCGCGCACAGCTCGTTCTGGCTTTGGCATCTTTGTGTGCTCCCAAGGCGAGCGGAAGTCGTCGTTACCGTTTGCTTCGTAGAATCGATTCCCCGGAATCACCTTGTTCCCACGATGATTCGTCGGAGCGACGATTTCGCGCGTTCCCTAGCAACACCGAGGAATACTCGGCTTCCCTTCTCTTCTCTCTTTTTCTTTTTTTTCTCCTTAATCTCTCCGAATTTTTCGAGACCGCCCAACAATAGAAAATCGTACATCGTGGACACACCGATACGGGACGCCAGGAACGTTCCGCGTTCTCGAATAATCGAATAGTCCGAGTAATTAGGTGCGAATACGTAGGCTGCGTGTACGCATAGTTGAAATAATTGAAGGGGTACGCGTACGTCGTATCGAAATGATCGGGAACTCGTCGTCGATCGTCGAGGCAAAGGTTTCGCGAAGGTGGACCCTTTGCCGATCGTGCAACGTTGCGCAGATAACGATAAAGAACTCGCTAAGAGGGGTGGTGGAAAGACGAGGCCACGAAACGGCAACGGGAGAGAGACAAGGAGAGGCAAAGAATTCTATATGGAGGGAGAGTTAGGTGGTGTGCGTTGGTAGAGGCGCGCGCGCGCGCAGACGGGAGAGAGAGATAGGAGAGAGGGAGCGAGGAAAGGTTAGGGTGCGGGTTGGAGAGGGAGGGAGCGAGAATGAGAGGGAGAAGTAGCAGGGGCGTGGCGGGAGGCAGGCGTCCTTAATAGCCGCGTAAAACCACCATTGTGACCGATCCATGAATGAAACGGGACTTCCGGCCGGGAGTGGGGGCGGAAACAGTTGTAAAGCGTTACGTTAGTGAATGGACCGTGTGCGCGAGCATGCGCCTGTCCTCGCGAAAACCAATTCAAGGAAATTATTCCTAGACGAGAAGGACGATTAAAACGGTCTTTCTACCGGCAGGCTGGCACATTGACAATTTCCTTGTCACCTGTTCGCTCTTCGTATTTCTATCCGTGCACGCTCGAGAAATCCCGTTTCTATCTCGTACGTCCCGCTGACGCTGCTCTTCTTTTTCGACGTAACTCTTTTCAGACTAAAGCGATTATAGAAAGAGAGGGAGAGGGAGAGACGCGAGGGGTAGGGAAAAAACAGTAAGAGAAATGAAAAATTGAAAGAAAAGTTGAATTTCTACTCGCAACGTCTGTTCGCCGTCTCTGTTGCAGATAAGCAGACAGAGTATAAACGCGTGCAAGGAATACTTCAGGGACGATCTGGTGAAGACCGACTGGCAGTTAATGGTCGAACTGAAGAAGCTCTTCCAGATACTCTAGGATTTGCCGGACGTGGCGGAAACGTTGAATATCGATCGACGGCTCTACCGGCTGGCAAACACCGAGGCGATGGCTGCGATGATCAACGAGCATGCGAACCACCTTGGATCCGTTTACGATCGAGAACGATCGTTCCCACGATTTGTAATATACACATGCCGAAGTTTTCGATCTTTCTGTCGTTGTCTTTGATATTACGCAATTAGTCGGCGCACGCCTTGCTTCATCCTGTGATTCCTCGAAACGCCTTCACTCGGGTTTCCTTTCGCGCGCCTCATTTTCATCGAACTTTTTTTTTTTCTTATTCTTCTTTTCCTTGTCTTTTTCATTCGTCTCCGGTTGGTAGCTCTGCTCGCGCCAATACCACCGCTATTCAAACTTTTTAAAACCGTGTACAGACTCGATCGAATTTACCAAGGAATACGAGAAATCAAAAGTTCCGACGTAACCGTTGTCCCGCGCGTATCCGCGATCCAGCGTCGAAGATGATTATTTTTCATAATTGAGACAGTTTCCGGCTCGAAAGCTTCGTGGCTAGAGCTTCGCAGTACTTAACCGCAGACCTGACGCTGGCGCACCTTAACAACAAATGCTGTATCGAACAGCCGGGACGTTAAACGTGTACAGTCGGGCGTCGTTGGCGAACCGTGTGTCTTGGCAATGCCAGGCGTAACTCGCGACATGGCTGCGCTTTCTATCTAGGATCGGTGCTAACGCGAAGAAACGAGAGGCCTTTGGAACAATTTTGCTACGACGAGGGGGATAATCGAGAAACAGCCACGGACGAGAGAACCGCAGCGCATCGTTGGCGTCTCCTAGTTTCCGGCCACTTCGATCACCGAACGAGCCGTCGACAAATTGAACGAGTTTCGTCCGATACTACCTCGTATGCGGTTGCGCGAGGCGAACAAGGCGGTAGCTGTTCGAACGAAAAGGGACTTTCGTCTTCTCTCTTTCTTCTCCTCTTCCAGCGACGGGACGAATTCGCGGCGGCAACGACACCCACCTACCCCCCTTGACGTTTTTGCGATCGATCTTACGTCACACGTCCCGATTTCCTCAGCCGCGCCGCGTCTTTTTCGAGCCTGTTGCAACCAAATTTGTCGGTCCCTTTCCTTTTTACTTTCGATCGCGATTCGAACATTTTCGTTGCAACGTTCGCATCCGAACGACGCGTGAACGGAATAACGACGCGGACAAGCGTTACCACGCACATAATTATTTAACGCTAGAGCGACTGGAGAGTCGAGTGTATAGATTCGTAGTGTGCCGTGTGAGAAAACTGTTCGTTGTTAGCATTAATTTCACGAGTAATCGATTAATCGATAAGGAAGAAGAAGATTTGATAAATATACATATATATATATATATAGATATTGGGAGTTTGATAAAAATTTGGTAGTCGAAAGAGAGTTAAAGTGGCAGTCCTTCGTCCGTAGCTCGCGATTGGTTTTCCAACGGGAAGATTTAGATGTAAGAGGAAACGTCCAAAGAATGTATGCAATATTAATAAATAGGGAATATAATGTTGAGATCTGGGACGAACATCTTTGACACTTGAAACGGCTATCGGCGTTCTAGATCAAGGATGTCTCGAGGTTCTCCGTAAAACGCTAATTCAAGGCGCGTCACGAGTTACAGCTAGATAGTGGGACTATGGGCGGTGGAAAGCACGAAACGGTGATAATTACGACGAATTTTGTCACGAGCGGCAAACTCGTCTGAGTTTGCCGGTACTCACGATCGATTCGTGGAAGCGGGAGCGTGTCTCGCATACAGTTTCCGACGTGTTTCCGGTTTCGTCGGTTCGAGAACGCACGTGCGAGGAAGAGAAAAAAGAGAGACGGAAGGAGTAGTAGGCGTAGATGCGTGAACAAAAGGAGGATAGCGAATGAATGAGTGACTGCTGGACGGAGAGAAAGAGGACAAGAGAGAGAGAGAGAGGGAGAGAACGTGCGAGAGAGGAAGAAAGAAAGAGAGAAGAGCAAAAATGGTAAGATGCTATTCAATTAGAAAAAAACAAAAAAAAAACAGAAAAAAAAGGAAAGAAAAGTGGAAATGATAATACGAGAGTCTCTACGTGTTTTGTATATGTACTCACTTTGTATAAGATAATCGATAAGCGAATTATCGCGATAAAAATAAAGACTACAAGTTTCACAAGGAACGAACGATCGATCAGACGTTTGCACTCGAGTGTATCAGCTTAACCTTCTTCCTGTTTTTGTTTTCGCCTCTGAAACAGTACGGGTGTCATCCATGCCAGGTTCGAGAGAAGAAGAGAAAACTCGCAACGGACACGATCGATCGTCTCTCGCGCGTTTATCGGGGGGCAGAGATTGCCGGTCGCGGCGCCCATCTCGTTCACATCGATCGCCGAGGAACGAAACCCGGTGGGAGCGTGTGTTTCAACGGCGAACGAATATACCAGTTGATCGTAGAAACGAACAAGCTCCTCTGGTTGCTCGAAGAAGATTGAAAGCCGAGCGATTAAATACCGGAAGGCAAGCGAAGTACGACCGCCGAATCAGGAATAGTTAAAATTCCCCGCGGAGATACCATGTCTCATTAACTTTTTAATGGTAGGTATAACTGTTCCGCTTCCTTCTCGCCGGTAGATCGGTAAATTTGAAACATAATTAACGAAGGAACTCGAAACGAGGCTATGCATATCGTCGTTTTGCGCGGCGTACGCGCGCGCGTGCACAGGAAATGCATCCGTGGCGAACAGCCACGGGGCGCAATGCACTCACGTTCCTTTTTTCTTCCGTTCCAGCCCGGCTCTGTATCATCGATACCCGGCGCTGTTCAAACTTGCCGGTCTCACTCCGCTTCGAACCCACGGAACCTCTTCTCGTCGAATCCGCTCCGTGTGTCTCCGAGGCTCTTTCAACTGGAACTTATGTAAGTCGTTTAGTCGGTTTACCGATGCGGTTGCCTCTACACGCATTTACTACACGCATCGCGCGTACACGCGTCACACAGCGTGAGCGAGTGTGCGACCGCGCGCGGTCTCGTTTCCTTCGTCCCCCTCGTGCCTCCTCCTGCCCCTTCGCCTCACCCTCCCCGATACCACTGCCCTCCCGAGTCATCGATACCGCCTGTTATAGTTATCAATGGATAGAAACCAACCTTCGATGCGAACAAATCGTTCATTCTCCTGAGGCTGTTGTCTTCTTACCAATCGCGAACCCAGCTTAGTTCGCGTATCTCTTTTTTCTTTTTTTTTTTCTCTCCAAAATCGTAACAGTTCTTTTCGATGATCGTGAATTTTCGATAACTCTTGGCAAGCGAACAACGTCTCCGTCGTATACGAGAAGCTAGAAAAATGACGCGAGATTAGCCAGATTTTAGTCAGCTCGATCGCGGTAGGATCGCGGTTTAAGAGTAGGTAGCCGGCGATCGAAGCCGAACGGCTCGAATCTTTTCCTACGCAAGTCAGAAAATATGTCATGTCCTTGCTGGGAGTAACCGAGAGCAGCAAGTCGGCACGCCAAGCGGCGCTCAATGAACACACGTCATTTCGAGTCATTCATGCATCTGCAGGTTGTCCTCGCTCGTCTACACGCAGCACACGTGGCTGCGTGTGCGTTAGCGATGGGAATGATGACCTCGCAAGCGGCGTATCGATAGTTTCGTGGAAAGTGTACGCGTCCGTCCTTACCTAGCCAGGGAAAACAGGCGCCAGCTATCGAACGGGGCATAGTGCTTCCACGAAAGAGTAAATATTTTCGAGAACGTGGCGGACGGATGTGCAATGAATCGTCTATCGATATCGCTGCGTTACTACTTGTTTATCGATAACTATTTTAATGGCACATTACGTATCGTATGTGAAAAGTATTATATAATTTGTTTGCCTTCGGTCTGTCATTCACGTATTTATAAACCTCGTCGAACTGGATTTCTACTATGTAACCAGGAGCTGCTCGATTATTCGTTTCCTCGGCGACGAATCGCGCAATTCTTTCCTGTTCGTGGCTATCGATTCGATTAAAGGGATCTCGACTAGTCTCTCTATAGTTCTCACGGTGCAACAACGGAATGAAAATAACAGAGTTCCTTTTTAAGGAGGAAAATTACCAGTTCGAGTCAGAGGTGTAAGAATTAGGCTGGGCATCCTGGATACTCGAGCTCGTTCCCCATTCACCGGTAGAGCTTGCACGGCTGTAGTCGTCCGTGGCTTAGGTCACGAAAGATCGCGTAGATAGCTGTGCGTTTACGTGTGCCCAGAAAAACGCCGTATCGTTATCATTCGTCTCGCTTCTCTCCCCTCTTCGGCTGTGTCTTTGACTCCGGTTTCTTTCCGTTTCGCTCTACTCTTCGCATCGTTCACGTGACACCGTCTCGATCGAACTTTGTCGCCGGACCCGAGGAAGATTCACTCGACCCGATGCGCGTTCGAAGATCGCGGCTGAAATTTAAATTCACTCTCGACAGAATTGGTCGCAAGGCGAACGAAAAAAATGCCGCGCGCGTCGACGAATGCGCGACCGCTCGCGAGGAGCGGTTCGATAAAAATTGCAACGGCGTATCACGTGCCGGTTTCAATAGCGGCATTCTTTCGTACGAACATAAGCTCGATCAAGGTCAGCTAGAAGCGGGACGGATGTAGGAAAGACAGAACTGTGGCTCGGTATGTCGTAGAGGTTACAAATCGTCCAGGCGAGGGAACTGTAAACAGGCGTAAGGTTAAACGGGCATACACACTTAAGTGCATTAATGAACGCGCTTAAGATACGCGGCGTGCCGCCCGTTTAAATATAGGCTAAACCAGTGTTTCTCATCCTGCTCGTTAATTATAGCCTATTTAGAGGCCCGAGACTTTTGCATCGCGGCTCATACGTGGCCCCGTTCACGTCTGTCGCCGCGTAAACGATATCGCGCGAACAAAACGCGAGACGACTCTTCTTTAAACTCGCGTACGTCCGTACCGTCGCGACCGGTTGGTTTATCGATCGCGACGCTGTTTACCAATTTCCTTCCTCGTTTCGCTTCAACCGAATCAGTTTACGACGCGCCAAATGTTGGGTGTGCCGCGAATGTGCTCTCGCGCCAATTACCAACGGTTTCCAGGTTGAATAATAATAACGAGACCGGCGTGAATGAAACCGGTAATCGATCCTGACGTTACGCAAAACCGTTTCGATGAAAGTAACCGCGCAAGGTCGACCCGATGCGGGGTAGAATAACGAAAAGCACGAGAGCGTCGGGTATTCATTGAATCCAGATGCGCCGCGTTAAGGTTAATTCTTAATTTAGTCTTCAAAGGCGTCGTCATTTACGATTCGCTCCCCAGCGTGGGGACTCGTTAACAGCCAATTCGTGGAACCGTTAACGTGGATGCAGATTTCACGGTTTCGCGGAGAAAGAAGCGGCTATCTCTGGGGCGAGGCTGTGTTCCTCGCGCTTACAATTGCCAAAGGGGAACGGAACAACAAACCGGCCAAAGTGTTACGAGATCACAAGAGAATAGGAGAGAGAGAGAGAGAGAGAGAGAGAGACCACGACGACAATGCGGGGTAGCTAGAAGGAATCGAGCGAGGAAAATTAAGAGAACGAGGGTAACTTTCGCAGTCGTCGTTTTCGCGCGTGCCGTTCGTTTGCAGGTCGCGCGAGTGCCTTACTTAATTAGACAATTAACCCTTGCAACCGTCGGGACTCGATGGCGCAGAAAACTGGTCAGCTGGTGCTACGCGAAAATACTTGTCTGTTTTCCGCTGCAGTTTCAGCGTTGTCGTTTCAACGCGCGATTAACCGCACGATCGATACATTCGTGCGCGTCCACGTTAACAGCGTTCGCTTCGCGATTTTTCACCGTCTATCCGTCCTCGAGGGACGAAGAAATTTTTGAACAGAGCCCCGTGCACGAGCTGGCGAAAATTACGAGGCGAACGTGTCTCTGTTCGATGCTCGGGAGCGTGTACGTCAGAACGTGCTATTACCACGCTCCGAAAGGTGATCATCGAACGTAAGAGGGAAGAGAGGGGGCTCGAACGTCAGTACGAGAGGAAGGGAGAGGTAGGACGAAGCGTTTCCACACCGGATATCCTCCCGAGGGTAGTGGTGCGCGCGATTCGCATCGCCACGCCCGCAATGTTCAATGTATATTTATATTATTATCATAAATCCGTCGTTTCTATTGCGCGAACGATATAATATGAAATAACAATTGGCGTACCAGAGGATTCGCGGAAGGCGCATTGCTGATTAACTAATTCATTCGCGTCTCGTTCGCGTCCATTCGTTTTCCTATTCTTGGAACAATTGGAATATCTATTTCAACTAATTTGGATATCTATTCTTTCGATTACGTTCGCAGTAGCGATAAATTGTTTGGAGAATTATAGCCGTGAACTTTGTCGTGGCGAGCGGTTACGCGTAACGACAGCTTGGCAAACTGTGACGCGTCTGTCAATGAATCAGGTGAGCTCTCGAGCAACAAAATGAACGAACGTTTCATGGAAACCTTGAGCGTCTACTCAGCTGAGCCGTTTGCGTATGCATGCGTGGAGAGGATGATTTGCAGTAACGCCAGTGCCACGTTATTAGACGAGTCTGGCGAGTCGCGTTTCTAGAGATCGCGCTTGATCGCTCTGCTCGACGCTGTCAGCTTCCTTTACGATTTTCAAGTTTACGTTCGTCTCGTTTAAGGGAACACTCGGGGAAAAAAGTCGTGATTCGCAAATCAACGGCTGCTCTGCAACATTCGAGATTAGAAAAGCAGCAATTTTCACGCGGGAACTGGTTCGGTGTATTTACTACTCGAGTGTACTGAAATACTCGTCACTACCGATGCGTGTCGTAAAATCACTCTAACCTTTACGGAGAGCGGACAAGCAACGCAGATCGCTTTCGGTAGCGGGAGGTGAGAGTATAGTTTTACGATCTTAAAATTTGCATTCTCAAACGTGAGATGATTTATCGAAACTAGAATGCGTCCTTTCGTCTCGATTAATCGTTCCGTGTACTCGAATAAGATCTACGAATATTGTCGCGAAATCTGGAGGACAAAAACGTCGATTCGGAACGTATGTAGCGAGGCCTCGAATCGAGTGAGAGAGAGAGAGAGAGCGTATGTGTGTACGAAAGAGTGAGAGAGAGAGAGAGAAAAAGAAACGTGATGCAACACGGTGTATTTATGGTAATTTTATTTGCAGGAGTCTGGTCGATTTATCTTGACAATATTCCGCTCGTGATTCGAAACTTGCGTGTCCGATTAATACCCGAACCGCTCGCGCTGGTGCGTGCTGTCCCGGGTGAGGAGAACAGAGACAGCTGAGGCCTGGAAGCGACAAGGACACCCTGGTTTATGCTCACTGTCTGGCTTACAACAGGGAGTGGGAGGAGGAACACGCACACACGGCCGCATAAATAACGTGGCACAGGGCATACAGAGTTACGGTGCGACTTACGTGTATAAACGAACAGAGTGAGACGAACCGACCGTGGAGAAGCACGGGCATACGGGTTGTAAAACAAGAACGACGAAGACGAAAGAGGATGTAGTCGGCGGACATTTACGAAGGGAACCGAGTATCCCCGACATGTGGGAGAGCTCCGTAGTAGGTATACATACACAGAGTAGTATCGGTTTTACGACGTTCGATCACCTGAAAGAAGATTTTTCAAGCATCGCGGAGCAAAGAGAGAACAGGAACGACCGCGATCCTCGCTTACTTCGATCTCCTTCAATGAATAAACTGTTCCGCCTTTCGACGTATCGTATCCGTGGAAAATCATCCATCCGATCGAACAACGATAACGTTCCGCGAGACCGATCGCCGGTTTCTTGTTTTTTTTCTCTTTTCCTCGCGTATCTGGTGTTAATTGCACGCGCGCTCCAAACGCGTTCGTTTCAAGAGCGTTTACGCGATATCGGTAACGGAAACGTGACAGTCGAGGGGTTGTAAGAAAAAAAAAAAAAAAAAAAAGAAAAGAAAAGAAAAAATACGCTTGGATATCGAATCGCGAGGCGAAAGGTATCAATGGAAATATCGGAGAGAAAAGGGAGCGCGGATGATCGTAGATTTGCACGTGATACGAAAGTTGGGTAAAAGTACGTGGGACCGTGGCGAAGAGAAGCAGCCCTGGTCGCACAATACGAGCATGAATGAAGTATCGCGTCTGGCTCGCGGGGTACGGTATAGAGCGGCGAAGCAGGGCGCAACGACGAGGGGGATCGCAGGCGTCACGGTGCTTTCGTGGCGGTGTGTACGCGTTTACGTGTAAACGATCACGCGCGTATGAGTGAGCGCGCGCATATGCAACTTTCGGTATGATCGAGTGCGCATGCGCATCGCGTGCACCCCACCCACGGGAAGACAGGCCGCTGCTCCGCTGTTTGTAACAAGCAGAGAGTCCAGAACGCCACACCAGCGTCGAGCGCAGCCGGCCTCGGCTCCGAACGAGACACGATTATACTCCTGCTGTGAAAACGAACGGGTAAATACGGTATTGGGAGAAAATACCCACGGATGATACCGAACGTAAAGAGGGAAAGAGCTAGAGGAATCGCGAGTGCACGCGTGCGCGTTATTACTGTCGCGGCTCTTTCCTCGTCAACCGGAGAAAACCACGGCTGCCGTTCTCGTAAAGACTTCCCGTGTGATGAACGAGAGGGACTAAAAAGAATAAAGGTTCGTTCGCCCCTCCGGTTGAGAGTTGTCGGTGTCCGGGCGCATCTCGGTTCGATTGGTTGTGCGCGATACTTCACTGAGAACGTGAACGCGTATGTACACACGCTGTAATCGAGAGTGGGTGCGATCGAAAGTGGCGAGGCGAAAAGAACCGATGGATACCCGGAGGTTCGAAGATCGATCCGACTATCGGCCGGCAAGGCAGCACGGACGAATGTGAAAAAAATTCCGAAAGAAGAGAGGTTAGAAAAGAGGAGGACGTGGAGGGGAAGGAGAGAGATTGTGCCGTGTACGTGATCGCGGGGCTTGGAGGAATACGTGGTCGAGGCAAAAAGCGAAAAAAGTGCCGGGGATAGAGAGAATAAAAGCAGAGAAGAAGAGGGAGCAAAGAGGAAAAAGGCGAGAAAATCGAGAAGGTGTTGAGTGGTGGGCCTGCGGGCCGGATAGTACGTGCCTGGACTGCGCTCGCACGATCTACACCGGCATGGCCGCCGAGGCCAGCTGAACTTTTTCTTCTCTCTCTTGCACGACGATCGTTGCTCCCACCCTCTTTATCCGTCTTTCTTCCTCCCTTCCTTCTTTCCTACCTCTCCGATCGCTCTGTCCCTCTCCGTCTTCGTTCACGCTTCTCCCACTCCTACTGGCTGTCTCGTCGTTTCATCTCTTTTTTGCTTCCTTCCATCCGACTCTCTCTCTCTCTCTCTCTCTCTCTCTCCACTCTCTCTCTCTCACTCTCTCACTCTCTCGCTCGTTCTGTTTAACGCGAGAGAGAAGTACACGCGCGCTACGAATACCCAGGCTGCTCTCGTGTATGCGTTCTACGGTCCGTGTGTGCGTGTGAGCGCGCAGTTCGCCAGCCATCGCGGGGAAATCGAGCGGAGGCTTGCCATTCGAGAAAACCAGCGAACACAAGCGAACCCCTTACGCAGCCTGGCTACTTAACCGCAAACACACGCGCCAGATCTATCGCAGCAGTGGTCTCCGTACCGAGTGTACCAGGATATGTACGCGGTCCGTTGGAAAAGGTGCCTCTCTTCGAGCGACGGTGATCGATTTCCTCGCGTGGATCAGAGGAAGTAAACTACGGTCGTCCTACGGTGACAGCACACGCGTCGACCGAGTCTAGTGGGGATAGAGAGAGAGAAGTAGATCCGGGGAGAGATCGAGTAAACGGTAAAGTCGACGACGTTGGCCAGTGTCAGCCGGTTGTCCAAGTACTACTGGGCTCGGTGATAGATCGTGACGCACCTGTCGGCATCCGTCGCACCCGTCGTCGTCGTCGTCCGTCGGGGTGGCTGTTGGGAGCGCGGCAGTATCTCGTGTGCCGGCCGGCTGTAGGAGACGGAAGAATAACGGAGGGCGGAATAAAGGGCAGGCATCCGGCTCGGTGAAGTTTACGCACGAGGACGTACGCGAAAGAGAAGAGAGAAGATCGACGCGGAAGGAGCAGAAGCAACGAGGATCCGAGGAAGAGGGGAAATAAGGATGCGCGAGAAGGAGAACACCGGTGAGGGCCTCCTACTCGTTGCTTTTCCACGGCGAGCAGCAGTACTGTTGTTCGAGGTGCGAGCCGCGTGACACGAATGCGAGAGTGCGAGAGAAAGGAGAGGCAGGAACGACGGGGGCGAGAGAGAGAGAGAGGAAGGAGATCTACCCAACAGCGAAGGCATATCCGGCCGTGCGGCATGTGCGCGCGACAAGGACAGAGCGAAGTGGCTATTTCTGTGGAGCATAGGGGGCCGCCCGTATAAAATAAGCAGTGAATGAAGGAGCCTGTTTACTGGCAGACGGCCTACGCGAGATTCAGTCGTCGGGAGAGAAGAAGGAGAGAGAGTCAGGGATAGAAAGAGACGGACAACGCGTGCATCGTTGCCACGTGAGAAAGAGAGAGAGAGCGAGAGCCGTGTGTGTTCCCAGTGCGCGAGAAGAGCCCACCAGTGTATTCACCGATCTTGTCCTTCTGCCTCGCCTCGTCTCGACTCGCTTCGACTCAACTCGTCTCGTCTCGTCTCCTCCCACCCCTCGGTTCCACGCCTCTTGCCTCTCACCGCACCTCGTCTTCACCTCACCGCACCTTAGTCCTCCATCGTTACTCTCCACCCTTTGCCTCACCTTACCGCGTCTCGCTTCGGCTTCCTCTCCTCGTATTCCTCTACGTTACTCCGCGTCTCGTCTCGTCTCGTCTCGCTTAGCATCCCCTCGGCTCGCCTCGCCTCGCCTCTTCGCCCTCTCCTCTCCTCTCCTCTCCTCTCCTCGTCCCGTCCCGTCACGGCTTGCCTTACCACCTCGCCTCGTCTCACTACGCCTCGTCTCGCCACGCCACGCCACGCCACGACTCGACTCGACTCGACTCGGACTCGACTCCGGCACTGCTCGTCTCCTCTTCTCGTGCTTGTGTTTTTCTCGACGGAGCTGTTACATCGGAGCCACCGTGCCGCGCGTTCGTTCCTAACCACGGAAATCTAACCACGATAATCCGTAGTTCTCGCGGGCAGGATATTTGCCTCGCGGAGTTTCTTGTTCCTCTGTTACATTTCACCGCGCTGTATGCCATTACATGTATATATCCGTACTCTGGAGCATGTGTTTACGTGTTGTGACGTGACCAAGTGCGAACGTAGGCCAAGTGAAGAGATCGAAAGGAAACGAGCGAAGAGAACGGAAGAAGGGAAGACTGGAAGAGAGGCCTGCAGTTTCGTTGCCATCCCGTCGTTTCTTCTCTATCGTTTTTATTTCCATCCGAAATCTGGCGGTGCGCGCACACCGCTTCCCGATTTCTCATTCTCGGTTCTCTCGTTCCTCCCCGCCCCCCCGTCCGTTTACGCGGAACGGAGAACGCCGCGTGTTGTGTGACCGCGGATCTCAGAACGCGAAAAGAAACGCGAGTGAAAGACTGCGAAGGGAAAGGCTCGAAGCCGGCTGGCTGTTCCGCTGAGAGTTAGTGCGTTTGGAAACACGTGCCGCGAAGACTGGAGCTCGGGATAAACGTAGAGAGAGGTGGAGAGAGTTCGCGCGGATCCGGTGAAGGATACAGGTGAAACGGAAGTGCCGAAAGTGTGGATACCTTGGACTACGAGCCGCCCCCGGTGCTGCCACCGCGGCGCCCGCCCTGGCCGTCCAACAGCCCGAGCAGCACCGCCTCGAGGTACATCGGGCAGCGCATCACTACCGCCACCACCATCGCCACCACGTCCCCGCTGACACCGACGGCGGCTACGACGACTACCACGTCGACGACGCCACTGACAACGACGCTAGTACCGGCGACGTCCGCCTCCCAAGGCTCAACGACCTTCTCGTCTGCGCGAGTGTCGCCGCAGCCGCCACCCTTGACGCCGCCCCAGTATCCTGCGCCTCCACGGCCCCCTAGTCGAAACGGTGAGTTACAACTTTTCCTTCTTCACAAACAGAGAGAGAGAGAGAGAGAGAGCGTCCGTGCGCGTCGATTTCCGATAGACACCGTAGACCGTCGCACCTAGAACCTAATACCGCGTGCAGACCTATCGAAGCGATTCTACGAAAGGTTTTATGGTTTCCAGAGGTGGCCACGTATTCCACGCTCGGTTAGAAAATAACTGGCATCGGGCCTCGATGGTATGAACTTGTTTTCTATACGCGAGCGAGCGAGCGAGGCCGATTTCTTCGTGGCAACTTCATCGGCGATCGGGCCGAGCGAGCGTGACTCGCCGCGGATTGAGTCACACTACACTTTCATAGAGGCCAGCCAGAAGGTACGGGCCGCGAGTAGTGAATGAAATTTACTGGTGTAGAAAGTTTTGGCGAGAAAGTCGCCGGCCACCATTCCGTCCGTAACAACTCGACACATTCTACCGTGGCCGTTGCGTTTCTTACTCGAGCATTCAACTTCGTGCTCGTTGCTCTCCTCTCCTGCCGATAGGAATGGCGACCTCGTAGGCGGTTCGCGTATGCTTTCGTCGAAAGTATTCGCCCATTGTGTTGGCCTACCAGCAAGCCGCATCTAAATGGCATTCGTCGGTGAAATTCATCGGTACTCGAACCGTTGGATATTTACCCTTCTTCAGCGATCGAATTTCTGTTACTTTCTGGGCGCAGAACCAAAGATCTAAATTGAAATAAAGCACATCGGTTTTTATCTCGCGTTATCTCTGCTAGAGTTGACTCGCGGACCTACGTTAACCGAAGATTTTTTATCTACTCGTCTGGTGATCGTTGCATTGTTTCAACGGCGTTTCCATCGTTATTCACTCCGTAGAGCGAATACCGTATTCCAGGTCCGTGCGTTTCGACGGTTCGTTAAGATGAATCTCGATTGAAAACTCGGAGGCCGTAATTGAATTAATCTCTCGCCGCTATGTAGGATAATTCCTCTTTCTCCGCGTCCGAACACGAGCGGAGTACGAGCGCATGCGCGTGGCCGCGCATTCACACCAACACAGTCGCGTCATTCGCTTCGAATGGCAATAGGAATGAATGCCATTCGGCTTGACGTACCTGGTGAGCCGTGGCGCATGCGCCAGCCTCTCTTCGCGGGGATGTGTCACCGTAAGTTTCTTGCGTATAAACGCGAGCCGATTTATCGGGTGCTCGAAGAATCTCGCGTATTTCCGGACCCCTCTGGTTTCGCCGCGGCGTTACCAAACGATCATTCTTTTTTCCTTTCTTTTCGTTCCACGAAATCGCGTTCGTAATCGATGATGCATCGCGAGAGCGATGAATCGAGATTACGATCCACGCCACGAGAATGGCTCGATCGAGCCGCTTACTCGGAACGCCGGGATATGCGAGATCCGACGCGTTGCCTCGATGTACGATCGTTCGATTAGATATCCGCGACATCGAGTTAGGTGGTGTAATCTTACTTGGAAGCGTGCAGCCACGAGTGTGGAGGATTTGATGGGTCGCGTTGACAAAAATGCTCGTTTGGCAACGGTAGGGAACGGGGATCGACGGGAGGCGATTTCGTACGACAGATGCGTGGAAAAGGAGCGACTAGACTTTTAGGCCAACTTGTAGAGGCAAGCTCGCACACGACGCCTTTGCGAGGCAAGATATCGGCACGCTCACGCGCATCGTGACACAGATATGTATACACGTTTACACGGGCGCACACGCGGAGCAGCGTCGGTGTGGCATGAATGAAACCATGATTTCCACGCATGGCGCATAGGTAGGTGACTCGTCTGGCGCTTTACTCGACTCGTCGATCAGAAAGATTAAAGTACGCCTCTGTTTTCGCTTATCCTCCCATCGTATCTGTGTACGTGCCGCGTACGCGTGTGCGCGCGTACGCCGGAGATATAGAAAGTGATTTAATTTCATTCTAATTCAGCTGGTTTCGAATCGATAAGATTTCTCATTCAGGAACTTTTGAATGGCGACTAGTAAACAACGCGTGTCGTAATCGTCTGTTTATAAGACCGCGTGTTTACACACTCGTTGAAGGTTTTCAACTCCGTTCTCGTCGCGGAGGCTATTGTCTTCGATGCATTCTTCGAGAAACGACGAACGGCGTCGATCGATCCGAAATAAAAAACGAAACCGTTCGCCGTTCGGCTGTCGTTTTCCGACGCGCGCTTCGAAGGGTCTCGTCATTATTCCGCAGCCGTACCCGCCGCATCATTCCCTCGAAAGATGACGCGAAATACAACGTGGAACGTGATCTTCCGATATTCTCGAACGACTGCACCGGGTGCTGAATAATTCGAACCGCGTTCGAGATACGCGACAAATGTGCTCATTATGCCGTGGAAATAGTTTCCGTTGTTTCTGGAAAATGTCGAAACGCGTGTCAAGCTGTGTCCCGAGGGGTGGGTGGGGGAGATTGAATCTAAACGAGCTTCCAAGTATCCAGAATATCGCCACGGGCACGTGCACCGATTCCGGGAAGTTGTCGTTAAACGACGATTAGACGCGTCTCGGAACGTATCGAGTCGGTGTGTCGTGGCGAAGGAGGACGATGAAAGCTCGGTGCATTTCGAGGTACCGTTTCTTACGTAACGTGCCGATGCGCGACACAGCGACAAACACGATGCGGTTAGGCAGGCGTTGCGAATGCACCGGACGATCTCCGCGCGAAGGCGGGCTGTCCTTGAATGACATGTGTCCGGAATAACGAGAATCGAGAGAATATGAACAAAGTCATAGAAGGAGCGGTTGGCGTTGCGTGTTCTCGCACGCGCGCCTCTAGCTCATCAGCGCGGCATTTAAATTACGCACGGAGTCGCATCCTTCGTTCGTCTGACTCGGGCAGAACGCCTCCGAGGTTCGATTAAAACCGATACCAGCCTCGTCGTGATCGATGGGGAATTAATTCGACGCGGATTCCGCGAGCTTCCGGTGCGTCGTAAGAAGTGGAGTGCGCTCTGCGGTTTCGCGCATACCTTTTCCAGAGAAAAAATTTTATCGACGAGTTTCGCGTCGATCACCGGGGCGATGAGGGAGGAGGGGGGACGGTTGCGAAAGTTTTCGTCCCACATCGAACGTGCACCGCGCGTAACGTTGACGATGTCGTTGCGTTCCGCGCGTTTCAATGTCTCTCGCGACAAATCGGTGTACCCGAGCCTCGACGCGGACCGCTGTTGGAGAACTTTTGCAATTCCATTTCCATATAATACGTACCCGCGTACCTAGCTGACGACCAAAACCGATTCTAAACAGGATGCCCGGCTTTCTCGGTCTTTGTTCGTTATGGTATCGGGTTGAGCAACGGGTATTCATAACATGCTAACGACCGAGGACGTTTTCGACGTCGAGTCGCGACCGCGCGATGCCTTCGAGCAGCAGTAGCAGCTACTACTCGAATCTTTAACGAACACCGTGGACATCGTTCGAGAGTGTCCAGAATCCAGAAACATCGTTTCGAACGTCGTTGGCTTGGCGAAGTTCGCCAAGGTGAAACGTCCGATATCCCGAGGTCGCGGAACGTTCAACACTTGGGTCACGTAGATACTTCTCGCTGAAGTATAAGATTCTCCTCTCTATCCCAGCCAGAAGAAGAGTAACAGAAGAACACCGCCGCTATCTTCGTGTTTGCCAACCCTGTTATCTCTCGTCCCTCTCGCTCGCTCTATCCCTCTTCCCTCTGTCTTTTTGTCGCCGCTGCCTCTACCCTCCCTGTTCGTCATCGTTTCATCAACTCGCTCCTGCTCGCCTGCTTTTGCACAAGCACCGAACGCAATCTACGATCATCGTTATATGCCTGTCGCGTCATATCCGGCCTGGCTGACCGCTCGCCTACTCCCTGGTTCTCGCTGCTTCTCTTTTCGGTACCCCCGCTGCCTCCCGTGTCTCTCGCACACGGATTCCGTTCTTTCAGCGTCCCCTTAACGTCCACGAACGCGCGCATTCCACCAGAGATCGTTACTACCTGGTTAGAATCTTTCCTCCTTGCGTTTTCCACGGTGCGCCACGAAAATTCTAGCTGCTTGTACGATCGATGCACGGATAGCGGAGACCGGTGCGCGGTTTATCGGCCACGAAGATCGGCCCGCGGAGATTGACCGGAAGTCGCGGGGACGAAGATACGAGGCAGGACGGTCGCCTTAATTGGCCGAGCGGAGGATTTCGATTCGGTTCAGGGTTCAACGGATCGCGCCCCTCTCGTTGCGAATCAATTTATTCCTCGCTGTCACCGGGCCGTGCCAGCGCCGCGCGATGCACAGATGGAATTGTACGCGTCGATTGTTAACGATCGGTTACATAATGGGGCGATAAAGTTTACAAGCTCGTTAATTGTTAGCCACGGTGCCGATTTCTCCCGCTAGAAGGATATCATTCGCATTCCGCGCCCGTGTCGCATGCACGTATAAATGCAAATGCGTCTCGCGCTTAGCCTCGCGGTTGGCACGTTCTATCCGTTCGGTGGCCATTAAGCGTACCGAGTAAATATCCAGTCTATCGATAATATACTCTATATATTCTATACCGCGTACGAAACAGAGAGAGAGAATAATGGTAGGCAGGTTCTAGACGATCATTATTATTCAAACTTCATTCGGTAAACAGTGGAGAGTGTATTCTTTGTTATCGTACCAGTTCCATCCTTCTTCCACTTCGAGTCGTTTAGAAAGCGATCGGAGTTTCGAAACAGTTTTTTTTTCATTTTCTTCGTTTTTTCTTTTTTTTTTCTCTCGCTCCCTTTCTTTACAGCGTCGCACTCCTCCGCACGGTTGTCTGACCTATATGACTACGTTCTTCTCTATCTCTAGGAACGACGTGCCCTTATCTCGCGAGACACTTTTACGAATTAGCGCGATAAAGACTTGACCAGTGTACGATACACGAGTCGGAACCGAGGTGCGCGACCTCTGTCGAGCGAACCAGAAGAACCGAGAGTATCTCTGGTGGTGTTCTCCTGCTTCTCAGACTTTTCACGTGTGCTAGTAATCCGCTGTTCGAGTAGCGATAAAATTCTCACGGCGCTAAATTCGAACGGGCCGTCTAAAACCGGTGATCGCAAAATATTTAGGACAATCTATCCCAGTTTACGGACTATTATTAGTCCCGTGAAAATTCGTTGCCCCCAAAATAAATACCATCGTTACTCTCTCGCCCCCTCTCTTTCTCCGTCCGTGTGACTGGTCTCGCTCCTACGCTCTCGACTGTTCTTTGACTTTTCTCTGGCCGTCCTTGAAGGGAAGGGAACGTTGACCCTCTCTCGAGAGAGTCCATCCGTCCGTCCGTCCGTCCGTTCGTTCGTTCGTTCGTTCGTTCGTTCGTTCGTTCGTTCGACCGTCCGTACGCTCGGTCCCGAGCGTGGTTTCATTCAGAATGCGATGCCAGCAAGATCGACGTTGATATATACCGGATGAGGAATGATGCTGCGGAACATGGAACAACACCAACACTGTTGAACTCCCGTCGTTCGTTTCCTCTCGACCAGAGTTGGCCAGAGTTTCCCTCGTCGGTCTAGATATTAATCCGGTGATCGATAAGCGTGGCACAATGCCGGTTGTCACGGCGGATGGGAACGGTTTCGCGTAAATACACGTTCGCGATAAACTACGCGACTCGCTCGTGGAAGCGGAGACGACGCGAAAGAACGATGTTCGTTACGCTTTATATAAGTTATTTGACAGGAACGGTAACAAGATCGCGGGTGCAGCAAGCCCTGGCTCCCTTAACGAGAGGAATTCCTGCCGGTTGGATAAATATCGTGAGACGCATGTAGGCCGCGCCGCGGCAATATGTTTACGTACGTAAAACAGAGGTTTCCGGCGGAGTCCGTAGTCCGCGGCGTATACACAATTGCTCGCGTCGAAAATAGTTTTTCAACGTACACGAGGGCCGCCGTTTCACGACATGTGGCGGAGTGTGGGTCGCCGTTGCGTGGGCTTGTATTTATATATACGCGTGGATACGTAAACTTACGTACGTGACCGCGCATTTGATATCCGGATTTCTCGGTGCCTTCGTTGGATAATCAGCCGGCCGTTTTCACCGAAAAATATTCCGCGGGTTCCCTCGTATTTTGTCGAACGTTAAACGACCCACGGTGCCGCGCTCCCTCCGCTCGTTATTAATGTTGCTCTTGAATTTACAATCGCCGACCGAACCTCTTCCTTCTCTAACTTCTTATGGGAATCCTCGGGTATTTTCACCGTGCGACCGCTTTCGAATCATCGAGATGAAAAATGTTTCGATAGCACGTTCCGATAACGCGCGGGGATCCGAACACAGAGCCCGCAGTGAAACGGAGAATCGAAACGAGGAAACCGCGCGATCAGGATTCCCGGCTGGCGAGCGATTTCACACGCAACGCGAGTGTGGCAACGCCACGCGTACAAATTTCCATTCCGCGCAATCGCGGTGAAAATGCTAACGAACTTTTCTCGGAGTCGAAACGCGGCGAAAGACCGCTCGTCACAACGACGACGACTACGACGACGACGACGACGACGACGGCGAGTGGGTGGTTGGCCGAAGATCCCGGCCATATGGTGTCCACATTCCATTTCTCGTGTGCCGGCGAAAGCTGCGTGTTTGCTCTCTCGTTCCACCGACAGCTAACGCGAACCTCCCGCCTCGCGAACGCCTCGCGAACGCCTCGCGAACGCCGCGTCCTCGATGGAAAAACGCGAACCGATTCACCGAAAGTGTCGAACGGTGCGATTAGAAATTGACGAGGGAAACGAAACTCGAGTCGTAACGAGCAGGTGATCGATCATCTTGGAGCGAGCGATCGAAGGTATCTTCGCTCACCGGTTAATTACCGTTGTAAATCACCAGCCGGTGGCTTTTCTAAACGCGATACCCTGGCCGAATGATTTTATTGCGCTTTAAATTTGAAACCGATGCCGGATAAAGGGGGCTGGTGTTGCAGGTACGCCTCGGACGGAACAGGTAACGCAAGGTGGCAGGAAACCAGAGGACGAGTAGGAAGGGATCGTAGCGATCCATTGTCTTCCCTCCCCCCCCCCCCTACCTTTCGTTCCCTGCTTTTGTAAGAAAATGACTCGTTCCTCGAAGTTTCTTTCTGCGCCGCGATGTCACAGTAAACGACCCCGGTTTTGTATACCCTCGGCTCCCTCGCAGAAACCCACCGGGAATCGCTTACAGGCGACCAGCGTCAAATGGAAGTCGATCGTTTCATTCATCGAGAGCTGCGCGTGTGTTTCTCTCGTGCCGATTCGCTGTGATTCGCCCTCGAATCGCAGCCAGTCGAACGTTAGAAAATGAATCTCGTATCGCGCGTAGGCTTCCAGTGGAAACCGGATGCATCTGTCTTTCCGACCACGGGGTGCTGGCTGGTTCGTGCTCGAAAAACCTTCCGTCCCGGTCCACGGTTCGAGGTATTCCCAAGCTGTTCCCATTCGCGATCGATTTCGAAATCGTCGGACTAAGGCGGGAGATGATCGAACGGGAATGGACGCGCGAGTTTCGGCGATGCTTAAAAAGATACGTCCAGCGGTGGATCGCGGAGAGAGAGAGAGAGATGGTTCGGTGCATCTCGAATATACGAGTATACGTACACGTGCATGCACGAGCGTTGCGTGGGCGCAGTCTGAAGGATATCCGGTGCCCCTGCTCTCGCTCGCCCCTTTTCTTTTTCCCTCTCACCTCTGATCCACTCCTTCGAGGACTCGTTATCGTTCGCCTAACCGTTATCGCGTTTTAATCCGGGCTAATCGTCTCCAACGAGGCTAATTTTCATCGGAGACATCCACTCGAATTCTCGACCGCACTCGTCGATAACGGCATGTCCCAGGTGTTCGCTAGCGTTCGTCTCCCTCGGCTTTCCATTACTTTAGAAACATTTCGCGAACGTAACTTAGAATCGAGCAACTAACGAAGATCGATCGTTCCTTTCCGGTGTGGATTCCCTGCGAATCGCTCGTCCGTTTATTCATCGGACGCGTACCAGAGACGAGTCGAGCGCGAAATTAAAATTTAATAATCCGGCGGTGCTGTCGTCGCGATAGGAATTTATAGCGGCGGTGAATTTACGGCCGATTCGTTACTCGAGATTTACGATCGTATTAAGGTAGTACATAACGATTAATTCCCGCGTTAGCAGAAAGGCTGAGCGCGGCACCCGGTCCCGCGGCCGGCTACTTTGCATGCGAAGTCAAAACAGCTTCCGACGAGCAGCCACTCCGCTCGCACGAAGGGAAGTTAGTCGATCAGAAGCCGGCAAACATCTGTCGTAACGTTCTCGCCGCGTGGGGCGCGCGTTCCCTGTCAGTTCTGACAAAAACTCGCAACATCCTGGAAAACAACGGTGCAACTAATGCTTCTTCGTTTCCTCGTTCTCTCCGCTTCTTTTTCGACTACGCCCTCTTCGGTTCGGGTTTCCGTGGAAATTCGGCGAAACGATCCGGATAGAGAAAGGGGACTCGTTCGCTTCCATCGCGAACAATATACCGTGCGATGGAACTCGCACTGGTTGCAGCGTATAAAACGTTTCGAGGAGCATTGTCAATTTTTCGAAATACTCTCACCGTGTTAAGCAGCTCAGCGGCGAAAGGCGTGACGGTCTCGTCCTGGTTTACCTGGAAGCGCATCGCGATCCCCTAGGACGATAGTTTCACTTTCTCGAGGTACTAGTATTTCTGGCGGAAGGACGGGGTTGGAAGACGATTTGGCGAGCTACGCTATAGCCGCGGCGTGTCTAGCTTTGAATCGCGCGATCTTGACACAGCGAGAAGCAGAATTCTCATTAAAATAACTTGACGGGAGCGGCTCTAATTTTGTCGGCGTCGTGAGCGGACGCACCGTCACTACGAGGCCCCCGTTGAACGAAAAATATTTCGGATCACTGTCAACCCGCGTGGCTCGCGTCGCGGCGGAATGGCCCTCGTAAACCGGCGAATCCTCGAAAGGCTCGCTTCCACGCCGTGGCTGCGCACTCGAAATCGAAACGATGCTCTTTTACGAGCCATTGTGTAATTGGTTCCGGCAGAGGCACGCGAGTCTCTGCCTCCTCGAAATCGGAAACGCTCGAAATAAACTGGCCGCTTTGACGCTCGCTAACTTACTGCCAGTACACGCACCATTCCCTCCCGAGACCGCGTTCCTCTTCTTCGTTAATCGCCCGTGACAATTTCATTATTGTTAGCTGGTAAACGGTAACAATCGGGAGGAACTTGTCGCCGACAAGTGGACGTGGCTTCTATAATAACCGACGATCGTACCCCGGGTTAAATATTACGCGAGTGCCCGGACGGACACGACCAATTCAGCTGTAAACTTGATCTCTGCTCGCGAGCGTACGCGCTCGATCGAACGCAGATCGCGACTCGGATACTTACGCGCACCCATACGTGCATATTACACTCCCTTATCCCATCAATTACGGTAATTACATCGAGGATTTACGGTCAACTATAATTTTCCTACTTATGAGTAAACAAAATTCCGGTTACAGAGGATTAATATTCCTTAATCTGTTCCTGACGTTGCAGATAGTTGACGTCGACTTCGATGCAATGGAACACGAGACTGATTGAATCTTTCTCAAACAGCACTCTCCAACTCTACCTCTACTTCCTTGATCCAGTTACCTTTTTTTTCTCGCCTTTTTTTCATCTCCCCTATTAAGCGATCGCGAGGATCGATTAGCCTTGTTACGTCGCGTGTACCAATTATTACTCTCGTAGAGTATCACTGAACGACGTTCGCCAGGGTGTGGTACAATGATCGAAACGATCGAATCGTTCGACTGTGATCGAAATAAAAACATACGAATCGATGATCGCGTGGCAGGTATCAGGGGGGGACCGTTGAACAATTATTTCCGTGTTATCGAAACGTTTCGGTTCGATGGTTCGTCGGCGGCGCGGCCGCGGATCGGAATTTATTTTATATAGAAATTTCTTAGCGCACAGATGTTTGCTCGGAGGCGAGCCAAGCCCTCGTCAAAGTTTACTTGGCTGTTCGCTTGCTCCGCTGCTCGCTTAACGTTCCTGCGCGCTTGTCTTTCTACGGTCCAGTACCGTATCGTCGTGTCCGCGGTGCCCGGTGGGACGCGCGAAAAATCGGCGCCGCGCTCGAACGCCTCTGCCCGGGTATTTCCTTTTCACCAGGCGAGACTCGAGCCGTTCGCTGTCCTCCGTGGTCGTACTCGAGGTTGCCGAATGGATTCGCCTCGGCGAAGGACCCGATAACGGTCGAGCGAGTTGAACGTCCGCGGTTTTCGAATCGAAAATCGTTGCCAGGCTCGCTGTGTTAATTGTTGCCGGCTCGCGGTGAACGATAAGCCGACGATAAGCACGTAATGCGGCGTGTAGGCTAGAACGGTATCGCTACCGATGCGTCGCTCGAGATACGCCAGAGAAATATTACTATTCGAACGCGATACCGTTTCTATCTCTGCCGGCTGTTTGAGCTTTCGTGCGCGGCGCTGCAAGGATCGCGATCCGGAAACAGGGTGTTGCGCAACCAGGATCCCCGTTGACACACGATAGATAATGTCCGGTATAATTTGCCGGAGATAACCGCGAAACGTGCCGGACTTTGTAACCGTTCTCTATCCCCACGTTCGACGGGGGAGCCTCTTTACCGAAATCATTCTCGCCGCCTCTGTCGTCGAGCGATACATAAAACGCGTCGCGCGCGCGCGGTGTATTTTAAAGAGGCACCGCAAAGAATGAACCGTCCTCGGAGTTGGCGAAACGGGCGAGCCCCCTCGCCCATGCCACGGTACCGGGAAGAGCCTGATTTACGACACCCTCTGGTGCCTCTGTCGCTTTCCACTACTTCGCTCTCGTCCTATATATATACACCTACTTTAGTAAATACTTCGATTCGATAGTAGATTTTGCACGGCTCGAGGTTGAATGTAACGCGGTTGAATATCGTTGGAGGGATCGCCGCGTCTAACAGTACCGCGACGAGTCACGATTCCCGCGTCGCGTTGGAGAACGGAAACGCGAAAATCGCGAGGCGGACACGGCGGGCTGCTCTCTGATTGTTACGCTACTGGCATCTGTCGTGCGGATGTGTGTCGGTAGCGAGGGTACGAGCGAGTGGGAGCGACGTGGCTAGTTGCGCGACTGAGTGAACGAACCAGAACGAGAAGGAGGAAGGCTCGAGTAGGACGGAGGAGGAAAAAGTGGCGAGACGTGAAAGAGCGAAGGTGGGAGGGAGGGTGAGAGAGAGAGAGAGAGAGAGAGTGAGAGGGAGACAGCGAGGCGAGGACGAGCGGAGAGTAGACGGGCCGCGGGAACGACAGAGAGGAGATGAATGAACGTGCGTACGCGGCAGAAAGAGAGAGAGAGACGACTGGTCGCCGGGCGGCGCGGCAGGGTGGGATAGAGAGAGACAGACGGTCGAATGAATGAACGGTGCACGACGAGGATAGAATTAATGAGTAGGATAAATATAGAAGCGTGTAACGCGGCAGAACGAGACGACCTATCTCTTCCTCTCCTTCCGTTTACCATCCGCGCCCTCTCTCGTCCTTTCGTCGTTCACTCGGCGTCGCCGGTTGCACGGAGGACTCGCTTCGGCTCCTCTGTCCCGCGCGACATCGCGATCGAACGACTGCTCGACGCGAAAAAACAGCCAGGCTTCGAGCAAACGTAATGGAACGAAACGATTCCTCGTCGTAGTACGCGGTCCACGGTTACGCGCACCGTGCCGCGGCCACTGAATCGACGATGCCTATAGCGTGCAACCAGCTAGACCAACTTATCGATAGTATATAGTACGCTTGGAGCTCATTCAGCCGTGATCCTCGACGCTTGGACGCCGTTTACGGTTTCCCGATTCACCACTGTGGCCTGTTCGTCTCGACCGCCACCGGATGAGGAACCGTTGCTTTTTCGATCGAATCGGATAGAAATTTGTTCGTCGACCCTATCGCGACAGTGTCCGTCTTCCTTTTAACCGCTCGACGTCCTCAACCGAGGTAGCTCGTTCCCTCGCGTATTCTTAACGGAGTCGTTCGACTTTCACGGAGTTTCCTTCCTTCCGTACTAGAAATCAAAAGGCGGAACAGTGAAATGTAGTACGTACTGGTTCAAAATTTCTCGCGAGAGATACCCACTGTCAGCACAGTTGATCCACGGCTGCACTTTGCATAGTTAGAAGTTCGAGTTTGGTAGTAACGGAACATCCGTGACGATTTATCGACACGAATAATCGATATTAATGCGAGCAGAGCCTGAAATAACGAAACGGTTATCGCGAAACGTGCAAGCGAAAGATCCGAGTGGAGTGGTCGAGCATGCGGTCGGACGATTAAATAAATTCGTTGAGAGATTGCAACCCGGTTACTTAATAAGCCTTAGAGAAGATTCCTTCGGTTCGAGATTGGCATCGTTATTAAAACGTAACGGTACTCGTTCACCCGTTCCATTAATCCGTCTATTTCTCGTTGGCGAGTGCATCGAGTCGATCGGAAATGTGTGGGACGCAATGTAAAATGCGTCGAAAGTGAGGCGACTGGAATTTTTTATCCGGATGTCGAGTAAACGCGGGAGAGGTAACGCGTACGCTTTAAATTCGATCGATAACACGACGCAACGGCACATCGAACCCCCGAGACGACGGTGGTCGGGCGAAAAAAAAAAATTTCCCATAGCGCGGAAGGAGGCGTGCGCGTGTGTGTACGCGCGCGCGCGCGCGCGCGCACACGTTGCGTAGCGAACGAAGAGAGGCACGTTTGACAGGGACGAAAAAAAAAAAAATCACCGCAAGCGCAAGCATTGCCACCTCCCAGCGTGGCGACCGACGACCGTCACTGTCGCCGCGCCGACGCTGTCGGTGGTATACACGGTGACGACATAGGTAATGTTTTCATTCAATCTAAAGCTTCAATGATAGCTTCCGCCCATTCATAAAAAGCTTCGTGTTGCGAACGAGTCGTTGGCCACGATATCGCCAGATGGCATACCGTGCACGGAACTCGACCGGCCCCCGGCCGTCTCGCTCTCTCTCTCTCTCCCTCTCTTTCTCCTTCTACTTTTTCTCCTCTGGCCCCTCGCCCGACTGTCGCCATTCATGGCTTCCTTCCCACCTTCTCTCTTCCTGCTTTCCCTCCCTCCCCTACCGTTTCGTCCTACTGCCTCTCGGTCGTTCCCTCTCCAACCGTCCCTCCGTACCCCTCGCGCCTCCTACCCATACGTCCGTCGTTCCTCTGACTCGTATGCCCCCTCCGCCGCGGCCCGCTTACGCTTCGCCCAATCGCCGCCGCGGTCCCCCTACCCCTCCCACGAGCCTAGCCAGCTCGACTCGCTCACGGCGAGCTCATTGTCAATCGTTCGCCAGCAGCTGTCCGTGTTCGTTCCCTGGCTTTTGACGTTTCGCCGTTTCTTTCTCGCCTTCGCCTTCGCCTTCGCCGTCCACCGACGACACCCATTCATCCTATAGTGTCCCGTGTGCGCGCGTCAACGCTTCCGTAACCGTTGCTTTTTATCGATCCGTCGCGCGGCGAGGACGTTCAACGGTGAGCCGAGTTTACGTCGCGGAGTGGAGGGAAGAAAGGAAAGAACCGGGGGGAAAAGGGAAATCGATCGGAAGCCTGAACGATTTCGCGGTAAAGGAAGTCCCGTTCTTCGCCGAGCCGAATGCACTCGAACGGCCGGATGCGTTGACACGGGGTATAAAAGATGCGGACCGCTAAACGCCGACGACAAGGAGGCTCGTCGCGGACGCATTAACCTACGGGAAATGAGAACGGCACGACGCGGCCGATGAGAGGGCGTCGAAGCAGCTGCCGTCCGGTGGAATTCGAGGACGTTCCTAGATCTGTTCGCGAGACCCGTTCACGAACGGAATCGCCGTGTTCCGGAGTTGTCGTATCAGTGCGCGTGCGTGCTCCCGACTACCAGACACGCCTCCGAAGGACTCCGTCGGCCCCTGCGTGGCCGAGACCACCTTCTTTTCTGCATTTTCGCTAGTCCCATGAATTTTCAGTAAGTCCAAACACCAACTTATTTCCTTCTCTCGATTTCGAATCGATTATCGATTATTCGAATTCGAGTCGATCGAATCGCGGGGAGAGAAGTTTGCCGCGCAAGCTACCGCGCGAGATAATTTTATTAAATAGATAGGAGCACGGGCGAGGAAACGCATCCGGTCTTATCGCGAGCATTTCCGCCGCGAATTCAAACTTATCTGGACCGGAACGTCGTTTTAAAAGTTGTATTTCTTTTCCAGACGACAATTAGACGAATCTTATCCGAAACATCCTGTCGAAGATAAATCCGTAATCTGAAATGCGTTCAACCCTTTCTCGTGCCGTAACACGAGTCGCTCGAATTAAAACCGGGAAAGTTGCTCGATCGTCACCGTCAGTTTTATACGACAAGTATCGCTTTGCGTTATCGTTCCGTAACACACCTTATCGAATCCTTCTTTTTTTCCTTCGCGCCGATTTTCGTAACCGCGTTGGCATATTAAATATAAAACGGTTCGCGGTTTATTTACGTTCTCTTGCCCGAAATACTTTATCGTCGACCGCGTTTCGAGTTTACTAATAACGTGGTACGCGGTGATTATCGTAACCGTACGCGACGAACGGAAGGAGGAACGTCGAGGAGCCGAGGAACGGGGCTAAAATATTCGACGCATCGTTCGTCCGGGCATTGCCGCCGTCGAGACCCGCGGCGATCGCGCGCGGATATTGCCGGAACCGATCGTCGTGTCACAATTACGTGATTGGCAATCTTCCTCGAAGCCGTCTCATTCTCCGTGATACCTGCGCCGTGATTCATAATTGATTCGTGACTTATCGTTACCGGGAAGGCGCACGGTTTATTCATCGGTCGACTTACGCGACGCGACGAATATCTCCCTCGCGGCGTGACAAAACGGATTCCTCCCGTTGGACGAGCCTTCCTTTCACCTTTCAGAGAAGGCTGCACCGGTCTTTTCAATGAACATTCACGTCGCGTTATCCGCCGGTAGTAGGTGTTTCGGGTTCCAGAAACCCATTAGCGGGTCGGTGAATCATTATCGGTTAACAGCGGTGGATACGCAGGGAGGAGATCGAACAAATATCTCGGTTTCTCCGAGCGAACAGTCGGGAAGAGGGGCACAAGCACAAGCTCACGAAACGCTTTTCTTATCTACGCGCTCGGTCGTATAGAACGACTAAAAGCTCTGACCTATGGCAGTCGGTTGGCGATAGGCCGCGAACGCATTCCTCCTCGAGTGCACCCTCTGAATGGCCCGGCTGTGTTCTTCACGAATACACCCGCCCCTCCCCCGTGCATAAGTACACGCGTATCTGCGCGCGAGTTCACACGTGTACGGACCGCGTGAGCCAGCAAACCCGTACACGCCACGCTCCCTCCGGGTCCTCGTCAACTTCTGCGACACTCGATTTGCTCGTTTCCGACTTACTCTCGAAGGGGAGAGATCGCATAGGAACGCGGAGGAAGTGTAGCAAGCGTCAGGGCGCCGGGACCGCTGCGCGCGATACTGGTACCTACACAGCGGATGCGTGTAGGACGCTTGATTGGTCTTGTGCGGGCAAACGTCGTTTCTTACAGTTCTGTAGGCTCCTCGAGAGTGGGTCGAGGCGCGTTGAACGGATTACCAGTCAGATTTAATGTCATCGGGTTTCTGTGCATTCCCTCCTTTCCAATTATCCCGTCTGTTCTCCGCGCGCGACGCGCACGGAACAATTTCTCTCTCTACGATCGCTTCTGACGTATCGCGTCGACGAGAATTTGTCTCTGGTGACGTTTCGAAGTAATCGTCCGATCGCGGGGATAGAAAAGTTCGGGTGGAAGACGCGATCGGACGAGACGCTCGATTCTTCCAGAACTGTGGGCGCTTCGAGTGGGCCGGTGTGACCACTGAATCAAGAGGCCCGGTGCACACAGGCCACGAGCGCCCACTCGTGCCGCACTCGCCCACGTACGGAGGCCAAACCTACCTCGAAGCCACGTAGGTAGTGCCCCGCGTACACGGCATTCTTCGCGTCTATCGAGGTGTGATCCGAATATCGCTTTCGAATCCGTTCATTCAGATTCTCCATTCCGTTACCCCGGTGTACACCTCGCAGCTGCTCCTCCGATACGTATCGTTGGAAGCGATTTACCTACCTTTCGTCCATAGTTCGATCGGAAGTGATCGGGACGCGGAAAGAGAGTAACGAATCTGGTATCGTTTCAGGTGGGGATGAAGCGCGTGTCGCGAGGGCGAGAGGAAGCGGACGCGGAGCATTACCGAGCCTCATCCTCGCTAATGGAACGCCCTTGTCGAGAGTGCCACCACCTCGCGCGGGCTGGGCAGTGCGGATCAACGAGGCGACACTTACTACCCCAAATCAGTCAGCTCCTAATCAGCAGCAACAGCACCAGCACCATCACCACCAGCGGAACCATCATACATCGAGTTCAAGTACACCGAGAACGGTCGAACAATGGGCTAGCGAGCGGGCATCGTCGTCGGCTTTGTCGGTTGGTCGTTCCGCATCACCATCCTCGCCAGAAGCAGCAGCAACAGGTAGATCGGGAACAGGATCGCCGAGAAGGGTCCTCTCGTCGTCGAGTCGAGTTAGGCCAGGAGGCGGAGGTGGTGGAGAAAGAGGAGAAGGAGAAGAAGGTGGAGGAGGAGGAGGAGGAGGACGAGGACGAGGACGAGGAGAAGGAGGCGCAGAGGTCACTGGCGGTGTCCATTTCGCGAATCACTGGCAGGAGGAGGAAGAGCTGGAGGCGAAGAAGAAGGAGGAGCACCGGAAGCGTCGCGTGGACGCAACGGCGCATTGCCAAACGGAGCATCTTGAACTGAGGGGTCGGCCGATGTCGCAAAACAATGCGATCGCGCCGCTCTCGCGGCCACCCTCCTCGCAGACGAACGCGAACAACCTCGACAACAACGCGACGGACGCTGCGGACGACGGAGACGCGGTTTCCGTTCTACAACAGCAGCAGCAACAACAACAGAACGCGACTGGCCGCGTTCACGATCACAATCGGCCGTTTCCGCCGCCGAGATTGCCCACCGTGCACGTAGCCACAGCCACGACCACAGCCATCGCCACCGCCACCGCCACAGTCACAGCCACAGCCACAGCCACAGCCACCGCCTCGACGGCGCTTCTCACAGCGTCGAATCCTAATCCGAGGGTGTTGGTCACGGCGCCGTTGAGCCCGCTCTCGAGCACATTCCGAAGCCGACCGAGGAACGTGGACACCTCGAACGAGACGAACGCGAGGGGATTGCTGTCGAGCAACGATACACCGCCCAGGAGCCCGATCGGTGAAGTGAGCCTGACCGTGCCGCGTCCCGATGGCGAGCGAGCCATCAACGAGTACGTCGAGGCGCCGTTCAAGCATTGCAACCAGGAACGGAGGCTCGAGGATGGGAGCAAACGCGGCGGGATCGTCGGGGCCGATTGCCCGAAGATCGACCGGAGGCATCGGCAGAAAGGGGCAGCGGACGCGTCCGTCGCGGCGACGCATCGTTTACACGCGATCAGGACTCAAGGGTTTCGCGGTTTGAACGCGAGTGGGACGAACGCGGCAGCGTCCGCGGGCGCGATACCCGCGAACGTCGCGCAGTCGAACGCCGTGACGAAACAGCCGGTCTCGTTCACCAAGGAGCCGGCGAACAGCCCCGCCTCTAGGACTTACGATCCGGCCGGTCTCTCGATAATGTGCAATTTCTGCGGCCGTTGCAGATGCGAGTCGTGCCGGGAACCACCGCCGTTGCCCAGCAAATGGCTGTGCGACAACAAGTGCTTTTGCTCGGCGGACGCGATCCTCGATTACGCCTCCTGCCTCTGCTGCGTGAAAGGACTGTTCTATCATTGCGCGGACGGTAGCAGCGCGGCCGGAATCGACGCGGAGGCGGCGAGGGGCTGCGCGGACGAGCCGTGCTCCTGCACAGGGAACAGGAGGGCCACCAGGTGGGCCTGTCTCGGCGCGCTAACCCTCGTCATGCCGTGCTTATTGTGCTACTGGCCGTTCAAGGGCTGCGTCGCTTTGTGCGAGATGTGTTACGCCCGGCACGCGGCTCAGGGATGCAGATGCAACCCGAACACGATCGGGAACGCCGGGAACAGGCATCATCCGATCGCGAACGATATCGGGGACTCGAGGGATCCGGAGAAAAGGTTGCTCGACCCGGTCACGCCGGAACTCTAACAGGCATCCCTGATATATAAATATATAAATAAATAAATAAGTAAATAAATAAAAGGATATATAGTAGAGACTAGACTAGACTAGACTAGACTAGACCAGACCAGACTAGACTAGACTAGGCTAGGCTAGACTAGGCTAGGCTAGGCTAGACTAGGCTAGGCTAGACTAGGCTAGGCTAGGCTAGGCTAGGCTAGGCTAGAGGTGGTGCGCGGTGATCGTTTTACGACACGAGTCGCGCTGTCCGATACGACATACGGATAACGCGTGGAACAGAGACGGCTGGCTCTGTTAACCTGTCTGTCCGAGAGAAGGGAGCAAAGTGAAAATTGCATTAAGTACAAGAGTTGCATTTAAGTCGAGAAACGATTAATCGAAGATTCTGACGAATTTCTACGTCTGACGTCGCGAGTGTTTTATTTATTATACTTCCATGCGCGCGCGAGAGGGCGCGGTTTGCGAGCGAGTGAGAGCGTGAAACGAATGAGAGGTGAACGCGTGAGCGTGTAATAAAGAGACGAAAAGGAAGAAGGAGGGAAGAGGGTGGAAAGGCTGGAGAGACAAAGATGACTCGCGTGTGTATTAACGCAGAGAGAGAGAGAGAAAGATATACCACTTACGTATAGATAGGTCTATACATAATAAAATATATAAATAGTACCGCGCACACACGGGGTGAGAGCGAGCGGGAGCGAATGCGCGTGGAATGCGCGAGAGTGAAGAACGAGAGAGAAGGGAAGAAAGCGAAGAGACGAGAGAACCACTAAAGTATATACGTTAAACGCGAGCACGTGTACACGCGTTCCCGCTCGCCGGGCGACTCGGCCGCGAGGGCTCGTCTACACGCGTCCCTACGCCTAGGATTACATAGCTATGTATATTGTATATTACATTTGTATAAAGAAGAAAACTTTTCTACGGTTAATTTATTCGTGGCTGCACCGCCAAGTAACGCGTATAGAGTTTCACGTAGGACGAGGACGACGACAGAGAGCCGGGGAGAGAGATAGGGCGAGATGTTTGATCACCGGGGGCCCGTTTCGTTAAACTATTCGGACGGTAAACTGGACTCGATCGTATGCATCCATGTACGCGTGTATTTCCCGTAACCGTTCCAATCGCTTCAGAACCCGCGTGCGAATCGAGGATAGGAAGGATGATGATAAAGCGGAAGAGAAAGAGAACGAAACGAAGGGAGAAGGAGGATGCTCTGAAAAGAAGCATTGTCCGCGTTTCCGAGCGTTTTCCTCCGCTCGGTACCACCGATCTATATATATATATACATATATATATATATATATATATATATATATATATATATATATATATATATGTATATATATACATATATATACGCTTTTATACTCGTTAACACTGGAGTTGTATCGAGCGGCCCTGTCAAGCGTAGCGTAGAGAGCGAGCGATATGACACCAGATCGAGATAATGCACGCGCGTTCGGGCTGCGTGAGAGCGAGAGAACCGAACTGTAAGTCTGTAAGAATGAACGGGGTTGCGTGTACGCTTGTCCGTGTGTGTGTGTGCGCGCGCGCGCGTGTGTTTTCGCGTTTACGAGTGTGCCGCACGGGGACGACGAGAATGCGGGCAGATGGAAAAAGGACAATCGCGTGGGGGCATAAGCGCGAGGAGAAGAGAATAGAGCGTAGAGGACAGCACGCGTGAAATCTCCTCTGTATATTTGTACACGTTCGGGCGGGCGTCGTTTCCATTTTGTTAATTCTCTTCCTCTTTTTTTCTTTTTCTTTTTTCCAGTATTATCTAGTCGTGCGAGTTTCTAATTAAATATCGTTTCGTTAGGGAACGGCGGGGGTACGAGCGATATTGTACACGCGTGCGTGGTTGCCAGCCCGCTCCAGTTGCCGCTCCGCTCTGCTCCGCTCCGCTTTGCTCTGCTCTGCTCTGCTCTACTCTACTCCTCTCTTCTGTACACCAGAGAAGAGTCGCCTCGTTAGTTCGACTCTAATTCTCCGACTTGATTTTGGAATAATTAACGCCCGCGAGACTCACCTCGCGTTCAGAGAGAGCCGAGCCGAGCGGAGCCGAGGCGAGCCGCAGCTGCAACCCGAAGCGGCGTTTAATTGCACGGTAACAGCGCTTCCCACGCGGACGGAATTCACCGAACGAAGGTGTGTTAACTTTCCATTCTTGCTCGAGCGGCTTGATCGTTGAAGAATGTACACCGCCGACGACGTTTCACGGGGCACCATCGTTCGAGCCGCGCGCGCGTTCGACTCCGATCCCTTTTACAACCGACGACACGCAACGAGGGAACTCGATCGCCGCTCGTTCTCGAAACTCCGACAACTGAAATAAGTTCATCATTCGTTGCCGCGTGTCTGGAGGGAACGGTCGAACACGCGCGCGAACAATTTCGTTGGAAATTCGTTAGATCGCAGCGTGCTCCTCTTCTGACGGCTCGCTTCGCTTCGTTTAGTCGCGAAGAAGCAGCGAGTGAGCGGAGAAGAGGAAACGCGACTGCCGCGAGCGGAGAACACACGGCGAAATCATTGTACGTACGCGATTCGAGTCGCTGCGAACATTTTGTCGGCGGTCTCGCGATTAGATTGTTCCAATTCCTGTTTCTTCTTTTTTATTTTCGTTTTTTTTTTTCCATAAAGCACTGATCACCAGTTGTACTCGAGATGCTCGACCGCGCACTGGGATGTTCGCCGAGATTCGATTCGCGAGTTCCGGGGCAAAAGAATCACCAAAACGTTAATTAGGGGCTACCTGTCGCGACGATTCCATTGGTTGCGTGTGTGCGTGTGTCTGTCGATGCGTGTTTGCGTGCGTGCGCGCGCGTGTCTCGCCAAGCGAAAAGAGGAAAGTAAGTTTTTATTAATATTAACTCTATATGGCTCTGTGTATATGTCTTGTAAATATATATATACATATATATATAAATATTATATATACACACATACGTATATATATATATTTATGCATTTCTGTTTAACATATTGGAAGCAGTAGTTCGAGGACAGTTAAAATTATTTCCGAACAATTCGATCCCCCCGATCAATTTAGAGATTGCCTGTCGCTCTTTGCGATATCGTTTGTTCGAACGCGCAGAGGCTATGACACACACTGGTCGAGACATCCGATCGATTCCGTTCTACTTTCCCCTACACTTTTGTTTCCCTTCTTCCCAATTCTCTGCACCGCACATACACGCGCGTACGCGTACACTTTTCCGGGTCTTTCTTTCGACGTTTACCTTGTCGCATCGTACTTAGGCAGCGGTTACCTTTCGGAATTAGAACAGAACGCATACACTTCCGGTGAATCGAAGACGCTTCCACGCACCCCTCGATACCATTCGTGTATCGATTACATTATGTATCGCTCCGATCAGTTAGAAAAAGGAAGAAGAGGCATCGTTGACGAGGAACGATCGAGGGAAAGATCCGTATCGGTTTAATCGCAACACAGAAGGAATAGAATCGATACGCGTCTCCTACGGTAGAGACAAGCTCTCGTCGCACCAGGATCGTTACCGTGGGGTCTCCTTGCGAAGCCTGATTTTCAGGAAATCGTAATTGCAGAGCGTAAACATCGACGTATGTCTCGCGTACCACGGACGTGCAGTGCTAAAAGTAACGAAAACAGGAAAAAAGAGAAAAGGAACGCGAAAGCAACGTAGCGTAAATTCGAAAGAACGTACCAATTCGGATTTTTGTATCAACCTCCTCGCCCCCCCCCCCTCCCCCCTCCTCCCTCATGGACGATCGATACAAATTCGCCTCAAACTGAACGATCTCTCCGATAACGTACCGCGGCGACGAGGAAACGAGCAGGATAGAAGACCAAAAGAAATGAACGAAAATTCCATTACTTCCGGTTGATGCGAATTCGTTACGTCCATAGGAATGCGTTGACGCACATGTTGTTATCTAATTGTTAGTAGATTCAGGTTTATACCGGCAATTGTTAATAAAGTTAGTAAGCAAATATTTTTTTTCTTTTTTTTTTGTTCACGCGAACGACACCGTCCTTTCTCACCTCTACTGTAAATGGTTCCTCGCAGAGGCATCGGGAGTTGCGATAATTTGCGTCGCTCGCTCGAAAGATCGATGCAATTGCGATAGAAGAAATTTATGTGCGCGCGACAAGGACGAAACTTGAATCAGAATTCGGCGCGATAGCGTCTACCTGGTGCGAATTGAAAATTCCACGTCGTAGCGCGAGGGGTAAGAAGAAAAGACCGCGTTCCGCCATCTGTTTCGCTCGTTCGTGACCGATTCGTGACGATTTGAGTTAATCCAGAGAAACAAGAAGAAGAGGAGGACGAGGAGGCGGGGGGGGGGGGGGCTACGGAAGGGTAAAGACAGCAGGACGGGAAGAAGGGAGCGCAGAGGGTCTGGCGAGCCGAAAATAAGAAGAGAGCAAAGTGGCAGGCTGGCTGGTCCAGTGTTATCACGTGACCGGAAGTGCCCTCTTCCCCACCCCTTCAACTCCACCTTCGATGCTCAGACCTGTACACGATCCCCTTTTCCATCTTCCTCCGGCTTCATCCGGTTAGCGATGGGCATTAAATTCTCTCCGTCCCAGCTTTTCGAGCGATTTAGCTACGCGAACAAACCCGATGGGACTCCCCTCCTAATACCCACAGGCAATAACGAACGACCGACCTGGCGTCGTCGTTCCTACGATGTATCGAACGATGTATTTCTTGCGACGCGTTGTTACCTCGCTGATTTACTAGGATTTGTAACGCGAAACGATATCGAAGATTCATCGCAGCGTCGTCAAAGCAGGTGTACAGCGTTCAATGTTCAACGAGTGTGATCATTAGGGCTGAAGATTCATTGGGAAATACGGTAATTAACCAGAGGGGACGTGTCATCTACGACGAGCAACCGCCTCTTCGACAACGCCACGGAACGACTCGGAACGTCTTGAATCCGTCACTACCTCCGATTATATACCTATCCCTTCCTCTCCGCTCGAACGAACACATCAACGAAGGAAGATTGGTCTGGCTTGCTTTTGCCTTGCTTTACCTTACCTTGACGACTCGTTGAACCACGTTCGAAGAAGTCAAAGCTACCGGAGACGTCCTATAATCCATCCTCCCCACCCGCCCACCCCCCGTTCTCCCCGTTCAAACTAGTTTTGTTCTTCGGTGTACATTGTATTAAGGATGAACAAGTATGCCACGTACGCGAGACGATAATTTCATATTACGATACGTGTTATTTATCGCGTCGATTCGCATATTAGACTTTCATAGCGTTTCTGCTCGATACACTCCAGTAACGAGAGTATCGTTCGACGATATCGGCGAAAAATCACTTGTAAATTGGGAATACTTCAAGAAAGAAATACCGTAGGTAGAGGAGTTTCGAGCGAGCACGTACGATACGATCGTTAAATGGAGGAAGAGCGGTGGAGGCAAAGGCGATAAGGTCCGCGGTTCGGTTTGCGCGATAGGATAACACCGGGCGCCAAACAGGAGGAACGGATGGCGAAGCCTAAACACAGGCAACGGGTCGGTCGTTCGTTCGGTGTAACACGGAAGCCGAAATCCGGCTGGCATCCGGGCCGGATCCACGCGTCCGTCCCTCTCGCGTGTTACTTCGGGACGTGTCCCGGGTTGGCGATCGATCGGGGACGTGAATCGCGAACGGGCGACTCGACGCGAGGAGGCTCGATAGAAGCGGCCATTGTACGAGCGCGTTCGAAGCGCATCGTCCCGGAAATGAAAAAAATCCAGACCAATAACGCGGTCGAGGAAAGAATCGCGATTGATAGGGTGATGTTCGCGGAACGGACGCGATATTCCAGGAACCGCGTGATATTTCTAGTGTCGTTCTACGAACGTCCTATTGATTGCCGGCTCTCGTCTCTGTGGTAGGTGAAATGGAGGATGCGCGGCGGTCGCGCGTAAATCGCCGAGATAAACCTCCCTGGAGAGCCGAGAGAGGAGAGCGGCGGAGAGAATTTCGAAGAATTTTCGAACGACTCGGGGCGACCGCGGTATCTCAGGCAGCCGAACGCTTTTACGGTCGATCAGGTTTATCGGGCAGGGAATTAAAAGCGAAACAACCGGGAGACGAGACGGGGAAGCGTTCGTCTCCGAGCCGCTTCCTCGACGATTTTAACAGGGATCCGCGGTATGAATTTACATTATCGCGCCGGGATAGTGGGAGAGCCCAAGGTCTACGCGAATGTGATTTACGATCGGTGGCAAGCCAGATTAAACTGTACATTGTGCAGATATACGGTGCGCGGAAAATTGATTAGCGTGAAACTGAGATTAAGATGACCGAGGTCACGGAACGTCATCCGCGATCCACTTGGAGGGAAGCGCACACCCGAAACGATCCTCTCGAGTGGATTCCCGCGAGCGGGAACCACGTAACGCGGCGTACCAGCACCACGTGGCACGCGTATCGATACCCTGCCAATTATTTGCCATCGATCGGAACGCTGGCTCTTCCTCCGAATATCGCGAACAAACAGATTCGAACGGGCGTTTAGCGCGCCCGTCAAGGTGGTCCACGTGGCCAAGGGGGTCGACCGAAAGTGGACGGGGTTACAGATTCGATCGATGCTCGAACTCCCTGGAGGACGAACGGGAAACGGTGTTTTTCGATTTGACGCGATAAACGCGCGATAGCAGCGCGCGTTTAGCGTGGTTAGCGTGATGTTTTCGCGACAGGGCGTGCGAGTGTTCTATATTAAACTCGGCGAACGCGGGTAGGCCGATTGCGAAACGGACGGCTGATATTTTCGTTACATCGCACGAGTAACTGCTTCCGGCCGAACGTTCTCTGTCTCGCTCTCTCTGCCGTCCCTCTTTATCGGTCGCTCTCTCCACGGCCACCGTCCTTCCTCTCGCATCCTGCTTTTCCACTCGCGCACCCGCCTGGCAGACACTATTTTTCTCGCTTTGCTCGCTGGCTCCCTTATTCGTCGGTTCCTTCCTCTCTCTCTCCACCCTCTCTCCTTTCGTATAGCTTTCTCTCTCTCCCCCTTTCCTTTCCTCTTTCTCCGTTCTTGAGCGCGCGAGAGACCGGGCAGATGCCCGTGCTTCAACCGGCCGGAAACACCTACGCATCATGGTAGCGTGCGAGGTAGCGATGCCTAGCGATGGGAACGATCGTCTCGCGTATTCGATTTCCTTCGAACCTTTGCGGATGTTAACTTTTCGTTCCTATATAGATTCCATTTAAACGACGCATTCGCTGCAACAGTATCTTAAAAGATAACATTTATATAATCAATGCTCTGATCGTTTTGCATATCATTGATCACGTTTTGCCGATTTCTTTTATACGCGATCTGTTCGTACAAGGAGCTATTAAACTTACTTCGTCACTTGTTCACAGAGAATTTATTACTGTCCGTGGAATAGCGATGGGAATCGATGCGCAGCCCTTTGCTTCGAAGAAATTCCATGGAGAACAGAACAGAAGGATATCGTTCCGATCCAATGTACGTATATCGCGTCGATAATTGGTCCCGATCTTGTTCGCAAAAATTCGGCACTGACACTCGTGAGTTAATAATCGACGTGCCGTTGAATTTGTAATAAACGCTATAATAAGCGCCGCAAACGGATGTTGGTTCGTCGTTAATGAGAACTAGACAAGCTGTATAGATGGAAGAAGTCTACGAGAGCTCGCTTCCGTTCCCGGTAATTTTGTTAGCGATGGGTGTGACGGAAGACGAAGCTAATTTTAAATTATACCATTCGTTGACGACGCAAACAGGGGAAACAATTTCCATGTTGCTCGATCGAAAATCATAAGAGGGAAGAATGAAATTATTTATAATAAAGAATAGTAGCGCGGAACAAGCAGTTGAACATGAATTACTTACTAAGATCAGTTAAGAGTCAGCAGCTCGAACGAATCTCGACACTGTCGCTAGCCTCGTCCAGGCTTCTTTCTCCGGTCATGTCGTGAAGCTCAACAGTTTTTGCAAGAATTTCTTTTACAGATACAGGTACCGTGTCACACAACATCGACCGATCAACGATTGATTCGCTTCGCCTCTCCTTTCCGTCTGTACTTTTTCGTTCCAATAGTTCAACCAGAAAAGGCTATCCCACTGCTTCCTTTCCACGTTCGGGGATGGCGATGTCCGTCTTGAAATTCACCAGTATCCAGCATCCGTTAACTGGATTTAATCTAGACCAAATTTCGTGTTACAGTCTTTCTTTTTTTTTATTAAAAAAAAAAAAAAAAAAGGTTGAAACGCGAAATCGTAGTTCGAAGTATTTCGAATCTTTCGCGAAAGATGAACTCGATCGTGACGCCATCTAGATGCACTTACATCGATATTTATGACAGCAACGTTTATCTCTTCGAACGTGTAGAATTCATTACGATTCATCATTTCCTAGGCCGCAATTAGGAGTAACGATAAAGTAACGAATGGTCATCGCGCCCGAGAAATACCGTCCCCGTCTGATTTTGTTTTTTACAGTCATTTGTTTATATCAAACTTTGTCTCGCATTCGAGCACGTACATACAAGAATGAATATACGATACTTAGCTGTTCAATTTAGAAAACATCCATATTATTACCGGGAATAAGACGTTATTGCTTATCGAAGTGAGCTTGCCTTCGCGAAGAATGGAACGCGGGGGATTCGAGGAATGCGAGGTGCGTGTAACAGGCGTGACCTTCCCAAGGTCAGACGGTGTGTAAAGGAACAATGCACACGGGACCTGATGCGTGTTATAGTCTACCGCGATACAGTACAACTGGTAACAGCAATTACAGTTTCAACAGTAGGAAACACCGTGCATTTCTTCCTTCGATCATTCATCTATCGATGAATGCAACCTGTGTTGATGACAAAATGATTATTGTCTCATGTGATAATCGTTTAGAAAACAAAGGTATACACTTATGGATCTGTACTAAAAAAAAAATACGAGCGTACTCTCGCGTACTGTTACCTCAAAGTATTCATCGATTACTTAATATTGACAGATCGAGAATCAATATTGGTTCCGTTTTCGATTTGACTCCACCGTGATTACATAATAAATAATTTCGATCGGAATATGATCCACTACATAGGCAGCCAGGTTATCTGCAGATACGAAGAAACATGAAATTATAAGATTTATGAGATAAGTAAGGGTATTAAAAATCTTGGAGAATCATCGTTGCGAAGAGAAAAGAAATTCGACGACGTTTATGTATGAACTTTAAGCAACTTGTTTCTGTATTCAACTGAACATTTCCAAAATTATTATACTTAAAATATAGGTATACTATAATCGAGCTATAAATTAATTATAAAAAATTTCCAAATTCATAGTTTGGATAGTGATCCGTGTCATTTAAAAATGAGCCAATACCAAGATTAAAATTGAACTAACCACGCACCCTAGTGGCAATCGTTGGAAATCAGTGTAGTTCGATCAGAGCAGTCACAAATCTTTCGAATACTGTGCTACTGGTACGTACAAACTTTTCCCGCCAATTCTTCCTTTGTTATTAAATGGTACAACTGCGTGGTACACGTCTGTCTCAGTCGAATAAGACAGAGTGTAATTTTATCAAAAAATTCCTTACAATATAATAATATACGTATGTGCTGAAATAGTATATTTTTGTAAAAGATGTCAGACGACATAGAGCTGTTGAGTTGGACAGATCTGCCAGAGAATATAAAACCAGATTTTGTATCACGTAAGGAAGATTATGATTATCCATTATATTTATCGGAAAAAGAAGAATGGGTTCATATAAAGAAGATGAATTATAAAGGTTCGTTGAAACGCGTGAAATAATGCTCGTTAAACGATAAGCGTGGAACATCATTTTAAATTACTATTATGACAGGTACCATAAGACTCAGCGAACCATTTTTAATAATGGAACTAAATAGATTCGTGCCATATATGGAGAACAAGTATGTAAAGTTTCATCCCCTGAATTTGCCTAACATTAATATAGGAAAAATTGAGATAGTTGGATTTGTAGTGCGTACTTTTGAAGATGTCAGATTTTATCGTTACCAAGGTATCGAGATTAATATGAACATCGACGATTCATTTTAAACAATTGTTTTAAGTAAAAGATTGGTTGCAGTTGACGATGGAACTGGCACTATCACTGTGTTTTATGATAAAAAGCAATTTGAAATGACCGTGAGGGAAAGAAATCTTATCGATGATAAATATAGGAATAATGCAAGCAATATTAATATTAAACAATTGAAGTGCCAGAAATGTCCGAACAACTATTTAGATCCACGTCCAGATTTTGAATATCCGGATGGTACAAACATACGTGATATACTTGTAAGTATAAAGCTTGTCCTGTCGTTTGAATATACCAACAGCGAGAGGAATAAATAGACTTTAATGCGTGCGGTTATCATATAGATTTATGAGAATAATTGGTCATTGGAAACACATAATGGAACATTGGGTAGAAAAGTACAACGTTCTGCGTACGTACACGCAGTAGGTTATTGTACAGTCGATTTTCTATGCGGTAAAAGACCAAGGGAAGAAATTACATTCAAGGATTTAATCAACTCGAAATTAAATTTTCTTGCGACTAGAGTTACTTGCTTGACTGATGGAGAATATAATAAGAAACTACTTATGTGGATGAACACAAGTGTTAGAAGAAGATACGATGAGCATCCAAATGAACCACAATTATGTCAAACAACCAAGCATACAAAAGTGCAAGCAAAATCTTAAGCGATCATATAGATTTCTTAAGTAACAATGTAAAGACTGAAGGATACAGTACTAGTAACATTTGAAAAAAGCGTTTATTATAGTTAAAACAGTTTATAAATGGCGATTCGTATATTATGTGCCATATAATAAATTTAAAAATTTTTTATTCATAGTCTTCATTGATTAAAGAATTCGCACAAAAATATCGATTTTTGTTCTGTTTTAGAAAGGTTAATTTGTTTGAACTTCTGACTTTTTATGTTGTATTAGAATTATAAGAACTTTTATTTTTTTAAATAAATGCTCGATTATACATATTAAATATCTTATTGTGGACTGTAATATATTCATATGTCCATAGGAATTAAGTAACAGAACTCTCTGTTTGATCTGCATTGGCTCTAACCGATGCACTGTTAATTACAGTTTCTTTAATCAATTCACTATCTACAGCTGATTCTGTTTTATTTGTAATAATTATTAATTTATGATACCGAGATCCAGTTAAGGGTAAATATGGAGCTATTTCACTTGGTTCTATAAAAAGTGAGGGAGGAGCCTACAAAAAAGTAAAGTATTATTTTATTTTTTCATCTGTATCTATATATTTAGTGTAATTTTACTTACATTCTATTACTAAACAATTACTTACATTTATTTGCTCGACCTTGGCTTCTCTTGATGTATATTCTCTCAATAAGTAGTTCTGACCAAATTCATGATAAATTCGCGTATCATTTATCCTTAACATTACACCATCGATTCTTAGAAAGTATCTCAATAAAATAAAAAAACTACTCGGCATAACTCGCTATATTAAAAGGAATAAAAAAATTAGGATAAATTCGCTGAAATA